>NC_053028.1:545352368-545712491 GCF_003073215.2 Triticum urartu | reverse complement strand
GGCTTTTGTCCGAATCTCAGGATGCAACAACGGTGGTCTCCATCTCTGCCCAGTATGTCTTGACACGGGCAAGAGCCATCCGTGCGCCCTCTATGCATGCTGACCTCTTCATCGCATTGATACGTGGCACCGCGTCAAGGAATTGCTGCACCAAGCTGAAATAACTCTTCGGCTCCGATCTCCCCGGCCACAGATGACCCATGACGTACTTCATGGCGAGTCTGGACAATCTATTCAGTTCGGCCCATTGAGCCAGACGATCGTCCACTGCCAGTGGACGCTCTGGATTCTGGAACTGCGACCAGAAAAGCCTTTCCACTTCGCGATCTTCTTGATCTCGAAAGTATTCGGTCGCATCAGCAGCACTCGCTGCCAAATCCAGATAGGTGTCCTCCACACTCCACATCTGGTCCAACGGAGCAAACTTCGGATCACAAAACTTCCTCCACAGCATAAAGGGCTTTCCAGCCGCAATCTGTCCGGCCTGACGCAGCTCCTTCTTCGCAGCTCTCATTGCAGAGCGAGCGTCCTTGGCATCAGCAACGGCCTTCTCTAAGTCCGTCTGTCTCGCCCGGTCTTCTTTCTCAAGAAACTTGCAACGGTCAGCAGCACTTTTTAACTTCACGGCCATCACGGCCATCTCCTTCTTGCTTCGGCAGTGAGCAGCCTGTTCGGCTCTCAGCTCTTCAAGGGCCTTCTCGGCAGCCGCATCACTTTTCCTGGCTTGTTCCTTAGCTCGGGCAAGTTCCGCCCGAAGACTCTCCACGGCGGCCGCACCATCTGCGTCAAGCACACACATTGTAAGATACTGGCATAAAGCTCCTCTTACCAGATGCCGCCCGAGGAATTGCATACCTTGAGCGTCATCAAGCCGCTCGTTGACGAGCGCGATGTCGGCATCTGCTACATCAAGTTGCCGCTTTAGTTCGGCAAAATCATCAGTTCGGCTCGATTCCGGACACTTCGCCACCTGTATACAAAGGCGACATTTTAGACCTGGGATTATGATCCTCTGCGCGCCGTCAATTTTGACAATGCACAGAGTCTCAGGGGCTACTATCTACACAGGGCGCATCTTGTTTATGCGCAACTGACAAAGAAGTACATTATCAAACGTACCTCAAAACCCGTCAGCAAACTTCTGACGGCCTCATGCAATCCGCTTTCCGCGGACGAAATCCTTCCAATCACCGTACCCATCAATGCACGGTGCTCCTCTGAGATAGAAGCTCGCCCCAGCAGAATCATCAGCTCCTCCGACCGCGCATCGGACGGTGCCGGACTCGTCCTATGACCTCCATCAAAGGCCGGACGCGGAGAACCTTGGGGGGACATATGGCTACCTTCCACCCCTGCCGGATTCGGAGAAACCCTCCGCGATGACACCTCAGGGTCGCCCGCCTCGCCAGACGGTACGGCAGGGGGAGGCGTTCCACTCTCCATCATCTCCGGAAGAAGATCCCCCGAAGACGAGCTCTGCTGAGAAGGGCTGAGGTCCGAGCTGCAAAGTAAAATTTCGGTTAGTCCTCTCAGATAAAAGGCAAGGATTTCTCTCGTCCCTCTAAAGGAAAATCTTTCTCTACTTACGGCTCGCTGGAGGGCTGATCCCTTTGAGGGCGTAGTTCGGCCGAGGATCTCCCCGGCGTCGGACCCTCTGACGAGGACTTTTTCCCCCGCTTTGAGGCCATGGTCTCCGGGTCGTCAGAGGCGGCCCTCTTCTTCCCCTTAGGAGAAGAATTGTCGGTTCTTCCCTTCGGAGCAGCCTCCTTCGAGGAGGCCATAGTTTCCTTGTCCTCCCCCTCACTTCCCTCCAAAGGCACGATCTTCAACATCCTGACTAGCACGGGATCCGGCCTGGTCTCAGGAAGGGGAGCCGGACACCTGATCAGCTTTGCCTTCGCTATCCACTCCTGTTTAAAAGGACAGCTCTTTTAGGGGCGAATTTATGACAATTTTATGGATAGCGAGTCCAGGCACAAGGTTACTTACTTGAGTATCCGGGCGATTGCAGCTTAAACCTGCGTCCTCGGTCAAATCCGGACACATTGCTTGTGATCCGAAGAACATTCTATGCATCTCCACGGGCGTTGCGCCCATAAAATGCTGGAGAGCTCGTGGTCCCTCCAGATTAAACTCCCACAGATGAAGGGAGCGACGTTTGCCGGGCAGCGTTCGGTGAATCAGCATGACCTGCGTCACCTTGACTAGGTTGAGGTCTCTTTCTAAGAGATCCCTAATGCAGCCCTGCAACAAGGGCGCATCTTTGGATAACCCCCAATCTAATCCTTTGTTGACCCATGACGCTAGCCGTGGTGGGGGACTCGAGCGAAAGGCAGGAGGCGCCACCCACTTGGCGCTCCTGGGAGCGGTGATATAGAACCACTCTCGTTGCCACAAGCCGAGCTCCTCTTGAAAGGAGCCCTCGGGCCATGGAGCATCAGCATTCTTACTTATGACAGCGCCTCCGCACTCTGCGTGCCGTCCCTCGATCATCTTCGGCTCCACTCCAAAAGTCTTGAGCCATAATCCAAAGTGAGGAGTAACACGGAGGAATGCTTCGCACACAACGATGAATGAGGAAATGTGGAGGATGGACTCCGGAGCTAAGTCATGAAATTCCAGCCCATAATAGAACATCAGCCCCCTCACGAAGGGATCCATCGGGAAGCCTAACCCCCGAAGGAAGTGAGACTTGAACACTACGCTCTCACCGGGCTGGGGACTGGGAATGGCCTGCCTTTGAGCGGGCAACCTATGCAAAATTTCGGCGGTCAAGAACTTAGCCTCTCTCAACTTTAGTACGTCCTCCTCCGTGACGGAGGAGGGCATCCATCGGCCTTGAAGGTCGGAACCAGACATTGTCGAAGGTCCGAAGCGCCTGGAATCTGGAGCCTAGGGTGTTGGAACTCGAGGCGACGGGCGAACTTGTTTTGAGATTGGAGAAAAGGAGTAAGGCCTTGGTCTCTTTATAAGAGGTTGAATACCAGGAGCCCTCCCCGTGACCGTTTGGGACTCGCCTTTAATCGATAAGACATGCTAACGGGCACGATTGGGTTACCCATGTCTGTATTGATGAGAATCCCGTAAATAAAGGGGACACGATCTCTGCTTTGACAAGACGTGCCAAGGAAACCGCCTCGCAAAACACGCTGAGGTGGAAAAGTGAAAACGATTCGAATAAAGGCTTGGCCGTAGTGTGATGTCACGCTGCGGAATACGTCAGCGGATTAGATTTGTGTTAATATTATTTTCTCTCTGTGGCAATACGTGGAAACTTATTTTGCAGAGCCGGACACTACTCTTGGTGTTTACAAACTTTTATGAAGAATTTGGAGGAGGAACCCACCTTGCAATGCCGGAGACAATCTACGCGCCGGACTCGTCCTCATTGAAGCCTGGTTCAGGGGCTACTGAGGGAGTCCTGGATTAGGGGGTGTTCGGGTGGCCGGACTATACCTTCAGCCGGACTCCAGGACTATGAAAATACAAGATTGAAGACTTCGTCCCGTGTCCGGATGGGACTTTCCTTGGCGTGGAAGGCAAGCTTGGCGATGCGGATATTCAAGATCTCCTACCATTGTAACCGACTTTGTGTAACCCTAACCCTCTCCGGTGTCTATATAAACCGGAGGGTTTTAGTCCATAGGACAACTTCATCATACAACAATCATACCATAGGCTAGCTTTTAGGGTTTAGCCTCCTTGATCTCGTGGTAGATCTACTCTTGTACTACCCATATCATCAATATTAATCAAGCAAGACGTAGGGTTTTACCTCCATCAAGAGGGCCCGAACCTGGGTAAAACATCGTGTTCCTTGCCTCCTGTTACCATCCGGCCTAGACGCACAGCTCGGGACCCCCTACCCGAGATCCGCCGGTTTTGACACCGACACCTGGCATACACGCACTGAAGCAAGATATGGTCCACCTTATCCACGTCCTGGTCATAGAGGTAGCATGGGGAGGTTTGGTCTTGTAGCCCATGTCTAGCTCTCCTATCCGAAGTCCAAAGGCGATATTGCACCGCGAGCCAAATGAAGATCCGACAGCATAGCGGCGCCCAGCATTTCCAGATGGCCGCGGAATAGTGGAACCGAATCCCACCCATACAAAGCATCATGTATGCTGATGCTGCTGAGTAGACACCGGATCCCACCCATACGCCCAGCATCTTCTAGCTTCGAATCCAAGTGTACCTCCATAAGAAGTTCCCATAGCCGGATGAACTATGCAAGAGCGTCAGCGTTGAGGATCCCGGTGATGTCATCTGTCCAGGTGTGCGAGAAAAGCCCCTCGCTGACGAGCCGTTTATTTGCCACCTGCGTCCTGACTCTGGCAGCCACTAAGGGTGCAATCTCAGCAACAGTGCCTCCATTGAGCCATCTGTCTCTCCAGAAAAGAGCGTGCTCTCCATTCCAAACACGCCATTGGACTAGACTCTGGAAAGCGAGCGCCACCTGCTTATCCGCAGTGAGGTTTAAACCCTGCCAGGGCCTAGATGGATCCGTCCTCCTAAGCCATTCCCATCTCAGTCTCAGAGCGATGCCGTGCTTGTGTAGATCAATGATGCCCAACCCTCCGAGCTGCTTGGGGCGACATACTCTCCTCCAGGAAACCACACATTTGCCACCATTTACAGCTTCCGTGCCAGCCCAGAAAAAAGCGCGGCAGCCCTTATCTACTTGTTCCAGTGCCCAGTTCGGTGCCTCAGTGCACAATATGAGATCATTTGAACAAACTATGACATGAATGTGGCCATAAGATTGATCATTTGGCTTGAAAGCCATGAATCTTCACGCATGATAGCTCATTTCTGATAACACTTTTTAAAATAATTATCGTATTACAAGTTTATTATTTGTCCTAGAAACTTGTTCACATATAATGACACAATGCGAAGGTTTTCCAATTTTTTGTTTTTTTTGAATTTTTTATGTTTGTTTCAAAATGCGGTCAAAACGGCGGGCTTGACCGTTCTTAGCTAGTGGTTGAATCTTGGAAAACTTTTTATGTTTCTATGATTAAGTAGATACTTATGTACCTAGAAATGATTTTTGCAAAAAAAATATAGAGCAAACTATGAGCGAGCTACAGTTCAAATTTGACCCGCTGCCTACTGAATCGGCGGAAATTTGTCTTTCTCACCAGAGATGGATCAAAGCTTTTGACACCCAACCATTTGGTCAATTTTGAATTAAATATGGCCTAGTATTTTAAAAAATTGATTTGGTCCAATTTTGCAACAAATATATGGTAGGTCCTTCACAAAAAAACTCATTTCGGGCACTCAAAAAAATGGAAAATGAATTTTCCGTGCAAAGAAAATGAAAACTCCCTTAGGCAACATTGTTTGGAATTCCAAGATGCACCCTTGTGCACAATATGAGATCATTTGAACAAACTATGCCATGAATGTGGCCATAAGATTGATCATTTGGCATGAAAGCCATGAATCTTCACCCATGATAGCTCATTTCTGAGAACATTTTTTTAAAATAATTGTCGTATTACAAATTTATTATTTTTCCTGAAAACTTGGTCACATATAATGACATAATGCGAAGGTTTTCCACTTTTTTAATTTTTTTTTAATTTTTTATGCCCATTTCAAAATGCGGTCAAAACGGCGGGCTTGACCGTTCCTGGAAACTATTTTTAGTACTTGGAAACTATTTTAAATCACTGATTTTCCGAACCAATCAAAACTCTTTCCACGGATCGATGACATGGTGCCCATCCATCCATCCATCCCTATCTCCATCCCACATCCATCCATCTATCTACAGAAAAAAGAAAAAAAAAGAAAAAGAGATACCCCCGCAGCCCAAACCCTAGATCATTGTAACGCCCCAAGACCGGAGCTTCAGATGCCTTCCGTAGTTTCCGGGTTTCGTCGTGTAATTTGTTTGGTTCGTTGCATCATGTGCATTGCATCATGTCATCATGCCATCATCTCATAAATCTTTTGCAACTCACTAAATAAATTGCATGTATCTTCGGTCCATTTAAACCGAGGGAATTCACGTGGTGATTCTCTTTATAACATTATCCTCCTAATATTTAGGGAGCTATTATAAATATTCCATTAATTTGGATTTACCGCAAACACACTTGCAAAATATCCCAATGCCTTTGTCCCATGCATCATCTCCTTCTCTTTTCCTTCTAGTTCCTTTCTTTTGCAAGTGCCACTTTCCCCTTCTCTATTAATGTTCATTATTTTCCTATAAATTCTCGACCATGCCTTCAACCTCTCTGTCAAATTTCAGATCCTTTGGAGTTGTTTTGGTTAGGTTCAAAAATGCCTCAAGTTTGAATCATATTTAAACTTGTTTTATTTTTCTACCTCTAAAAATATCCAAGGCAATTTTATCAAATAGAGTATAGTTCCAGGAGATTGAGGATATTTTTATATCTGAAAAACTTCTCTTCTAGCTCCCTGGCCTTTTTCTTTTATTGAAACTGTTTATTTATATAAACAGAGAGTAATGAAAAAGAAAAAGGGTTTTCCTGGACTGGGCCTCCCTAGGCCAACTTCCGCGCCGGCCCACCTAAGGCCATCCCGCCCCGCAGGCCGGCCCATCCTTCCCCTACAGCCCACCTAACCAGCTCTAAACCCTAGCCTCCTTGTTTCCTTCCCCTCGCTCCCTCCTCGTCCCGCAGCGCCGCCAGAGGAGAACAGAACGCACGCGCGGCACCCCTTCTCTCCCTCGCGGCATCGACCCTCTCCCTCTATGCCCATTCAGCGCCATCTCCCTCGCAGCCCGATCCCCGATCGCCTCTGCTCAGCCTCCCTCCTCCTTCGATCCAGGGATCCAGGCCAGAGCCCTGTCGGCCTCCTCGCCACCGTCGCGCCCACGGTGGCCACCAGCTTGCCCTGCTCGGCCTGCCCCTCTGCTCCCTCAGCCATGATGCTCCGCCGCCCCTTGCCTCGTCCACGCCTGCGACCAGCAGCAGGTTGCTGCTCCGCGCCGCCCCATCTACCAGGAGCGCCGCCGCCTCTCTACGTCGCCACCAACAGGAGCTCCATGCTCTCCCTGAGCGCCGTGGTATTCCCGAGCCCCGCCATGCCGTCCATCGCTTTCACTGGCGGATCCAAGTCCCGCGCTGGCCTCGCCGTTCGGATCACGCCAAGCTCCAACGGCCTCTGCACCCGGGCACTCATCCCCGTCTTCCCGGCCCCCTCTACGTCCCTTGGATGCCTCTATCTGCATCGAGCAGTAGCAGCTCATCGCTCAGTGCCTCGGCGCCCCTGCAACCCAAGCCCATCGCCACCGCCCCGAATCTTTTGCCTTGCTTAGTTTTGGATTGAGGACCGAGATGAGACCGCCAAGATGCATCCTGATGTCGCCGAAGACACGTGAACATCTACATGACGATCACCGAACCGGAAATAACGCCAAGTACTAGGTCAACGAGAACCACCAAGTTTGTCTTCCGCCGTCTCCGAAATCGCCAAGTACCACGACGAACCGAGAACAACTACCGTCGACGTGCATTTTGCCAAGTACCACTACCGCCGTCGCAAGAACGGGACCGGCAAGTCCGAAGACCCAAGTACCATGACGCCAAGTACCCCTTCGGATCACCAAGGTGGATCGCGAACGTTGACGAGGTTCCGATAAGACCGTCGACGTGTACGACCTACTCCGTGAATGTGTACCACTACCGTCGCCTTGGAGATGTTGGGTTCATCAAGTTCCTCTTCGGAAAAGTACCACTACTTCCCTTGACGAGCCGTGAACGACTACTTCCTCTATTTCCCTCGATGAACTCGAACCTTCCCGTTTGCACGCTTCGAAGGTATAACCTTGAGACGACGTCCGTGAACGAATGCTTGCGATGTTTGAGATGCTCATGTTTGCACTGTGTCCATTTTGTCACTCGTTTCCTTGTCGCCAACTCGTGGGACACCCGGTATCCGGGAGCACCCCATCTTCTTGCATGACACGCTCCTGTCGCTTTTCCTTTTGCATCGGTATCTCAATCGAGTTACCGAGAACCGATATGTTGCCGTGGCACCATTTTCGGATTCGTTGCCGTGGCACCCCTTTCGTTTCCGTCACGATGACTAATGCTTCATAATGCTCTTGTCAACTTTTAATAAAAAATTGCATAAACTTGTTCATGTCATCCGCATCATGATAACAACAATTAAAATGTTTAATTTGTTGTTTGCATTAATTTGCTAAATGCATTTGGGTTTTACCGGAATTGTTGTTTGTTGTTCCGGCCTCATTTTAACTTGCCTAAATGTTTAGTTTACTCATGCCTCACCTCTTGCCATGTTAACCAACATTTATTGTTGAGTACCTAACCGAGAGAGAACTAAATAATTGATGTGGTGTTCCGTCAATATGCAACTTGTTGCATATTGAGCTCCACTTAATTTGTAGGGTTGCTTGTGCTCTTTGCCATGCCATGCCTCTTTAATCCGGACATGCATCATACTTGGTTGTGCATCATGCCATGTTTATGTGTTGGTTGTTTACTATGTTGTGTGCTTCTTTCCGGTGTTTGCTTCTTCGGGTTGGTTCCGGTAACGTTGCGTTTGTGAGGACCGTTCGTCTACGTCCGTTTGTCTTCTTCATGGACTCGTTCTTCTTCCTTGCGAGATTTCAGGCAAGATGATCATACCCTCGAAATCACTTCTATCTTTGCTTGCTTAGTTGCTCGCTCTTTTGCTATGCCTATGCTGCGATACCTACCACTTGCTTATCATGCCTCCCATATTGTTGAACCAAGCCTCTAACCTACCTTGTCCTAGCAAACCGTTGTTTGGCTATGTTACCGCTTTGCTCAGCCCCTCTTATAGCGTTGTTAGTAGCAGGTGAAGATTGAAGTTTGTTCCTTGTTGGAACATGGAGATCATTCCTTGTTGGAACATTGTTTACTTGTTGGGATATCACAATATCTCTTATTTAATTAATGCATCTATATACTTAGTAAAGGGTGGAAGGCTCGGCCTTATGCCTGGTGTTTTGTTCCACTCTTGCCGCCCTAGTTTCCGTCATATCGGTGTTATGTTCCCGGATTTTGTGTTCCTTACGCGGTTGGGTTATAATGGGAACCCCTTGACAGTTCGCCTTGAATAAAACTCCTCCAGCAAGGCCCAACATTGGTTTTACCATTTGCCACCTAGCCTTTTTATCCCTTGGGTTAGGCCAGCCCAAGGGTCATCTTTATTTTAAACCCCCCGGGCCAGTGCTTGTCTAAGTGTTGGTCCAAACTAGATCCCCTTGCAGCGCCACCTCGGGGAAACTCGAGGGCTGGTTTTAGTTGTACGGATTGCTTATCCGGTGTTGCCCTGAGAACGAGATATGTGCAGCTCCTATCGGGATGTCGGCGCATCAGGTGGTCTTGCTGGACTTGTTTTACCATTGTCGAGGATGTCTTGTAGAACCGGGATACCGAGTCTGATCGGAATGTCTCGAGAGGAGGTCTATTCCTTCGTTGACCGTGAGAGCTTGTGATGGGCTAAGTTGGGACACCCCTGCAGGGATTTGAACTTTCGAAAGCCGTGCCCGCAGTTATGGGCAAATGGGAATTTGTTAATGTCCGGTTGTAGATAACGTGAACCTTAACTCAATTAAAATGCATCAACCACGTGTGTAACCGTGATGGTCTCTTTCCGGCGGAGTCCAGGAAGTGAACACGGTGTTGGAGTTATGCTTGACGGTTCTAGGATCACTTCTTGATCATAGTTTCTCAATCTTGCTTTGCCTTCTCTTCTCGCTCTCTTTTGCGTATGTTTAGCCACCATATATGCTAGTCGCTTGCTGCAGCTCCATCTCATACCTTTACCTTACCGATAAGCTTAAATAGTCTTGATCGCGAGGGTGCGAGATTGCTGAGTCCCCGTGGCTCACAGATACTTCCAAAACCAGCTTGCAGGTGCCGATGAGTCTGTGCAGATGACGCAACCCAGCTCAGGAGGAGCTCATTGAAGATCTTGTCCTTCGTGTTGTTTCGTTCTAGTTGTTCAGTAGTGAAGCCCGGTTGGGGTCGATCGGGGACCTTTGTCGCATTTGGGGTTCTTCTTTTATTTTGGTTCCGTAGTCGGACCTTGATTGTATTTGAATGATGTAATGCTTTATTCATGTTTTGTGTGAAGTGGCGATTGTAAGCCAACTATGTATCTTTTTCCCTTATGTATTACATGGGTTGTGTGAAGATTACCTCACTTGCGACATTGCTTTCAATGCGGTTATGCCTCTAAATCGTGCTTCGACACGTGGGAGATATAGCCGCATCGAGGGCATTACAATCATATCCCCCCATTGCACCCCTCCTCCCTGCTCCCAATCTCCGCACCGCCGCAGCCACCTCCTCCTCGTCCCCGCCCCCCTCCTGATCCAGTCCTCTCCCACCCACCGCTGACCTCGCCGTCCTCCTCACCCACCAATGCCGACCTCAACTCTCCCTCCCCTTACCATCTCTCCCTACCCTAACTCCCATCGATCACCTCTCATCCTCTCCCCCGATTCAGATCGACCACCGTCCTCCCCTAACTCGATTCAGATCGACCACGTCTCACTGGAGAGAGAGAGGTGTCGCCCCCAGCGACTATGGCTGGCTTGCTTGCCGGTGCGCGCGTGCGTGCTTCGATTCCTTTGATGCACGGTGCTCCGTGGGGCTGGCTGGACCGCGGCGCGCGTGTGGCTTGCCTAGGGTTGGCGGTGGCAGCGTTGCACACCGTGTCTCCGGCCACCATGATGGCGACGGTGCGAACCTCGGAGACCATCGTCCACGTCCCGCTGCAGGACGGGGTCGTCGTCTTTCCAAGGACACCCCACATCTGGCAGGCAGGATTGGCGGCGGCGGCTCGACGACTAGTAGTAGCAGCGACGGTGATGGGGATGCCTCGTGCAGGGCGGCCATCGACTCCGTCGCTGTAGGTGGGTTCGGCTACCCGTAGTCCAACGGCACGGTGAAGGCCACTATAACGCCCTCGATGCGGCTATATCTCCCACGTGTCGAAGCACGACTTAGAGGCATAACCGCATTGAAAGCAATGTCGCAAGTGAGGTAATCTTCACAACAACCCATGTAATACATTAAGGGAAAAGGATACATAGTTGGCTTACACTCGCCACGTAACACAAATAGCATGAATAAGTCATTACATTCATCCAAATACACTCAAGGTCCGACTACGGAACCAAAAAGAAGATAAACCCCAAATGCAACATAGTCCCCGATCGCCCCAACTGGGCACCACTACTGATCATCTGGGAAAAACACGTAGTATCGTCCTGAGTCCTCATCGAACTCCCAGTTGAGCTCAGTTGAATCACCTGGAATGGTATCATCGGTCCCTGCATCTGGTTTTGGAAGTAATCTGTGAGTCATGGGGACTCAGCAATCTCACACCCTCGCGATCAAGACTATTTAAGCGTATAGGAAGGGTAAAAGTATGAGGTGGAGCTGCAGCTAGCGACTAGCATATTTGGTGGCTAACATACGCAAATGAGAGTGAGAAGAGAAGGCAAAGGCACGGTCGAACAACTATGATCAAGAAGTGATCCTAGAACAACCTACGTCAAACATAAATCCAACACCGTGTTCACTTCCTGGACCCCGCCGAGAAGAGACCATCACGGTTACATACGCGGTTGATGCATTTTAATTAAGTTAAGTTTTCAGGTTTTCTACAACCGGACATTAACAAATTCCCATCTGCCCCTAACCGCGGGCACGGCTTTCGAAAGATCATAACCCTGCAGGGGTGTCCCAACTTAGCCCATCACAAGCTCTCACGGCCAACGAAGGATATTCCTTCTCCCAAGACAATACGATCAGACTCGGCATCCCGGTTACAAGACATCTCGACAATGGTAAAACTAAACCAGCAAAGCCACCCAGATGTGCCGACAAATCCCGATAGGAGCTGCACATATCTCGTTCTCAGGGCACACCAGATGAGCCAGACGTCGAGTAGGCCAGCCCAGAGTTGCCCCTGGTAGCCCTGGACATCGCTCTGTTGGACCAACACTTAGAGAAGCACTGGCCCGGGGGTTTAAAATAAAGATGACCCTTGAGTCCGCGAAACCCAAGGGAAAAAAGCTTGGTGGCAAAAGGTAAAACCAATGTTGGGCCATGCTGGAGGAGTTTTATTCAAGGCAAACTGTCAAGGGGTTCCCATTATAACCCAACCGTGTAAGGAACGCAAAATCAAGGAACATAACACCGGTAAGACGGAAACTAAGGCGGCAAGAGTGGAACAAAACACCAGGCATAAGGCCGAGCCTTCCACCCTTTACCAAGTATATAGGTGCATTGAGATAAACAAGATAATATGATGATATCCCAACAATAAACATGTTCCAACAAGGAACAAATCCAATCTTCACCTGCAACTAGCAATGCTATAAGAGGGGCTGAGCAAAGCGGTAACATAGCCAATCAACGGTTTGCTTGGACAAGGTGGGTTAGAGGTTGACATGGCAACATGGGAGGCATGATAAGCAATTGGTAGGTATCGTAGCATAGGCATAGCAAAAGAGCGAGCATCTAGCAAGCAAAGATAGAAGTGATTTCGAGGGTATGGTCATCTTGCCTGCAAAGTTCTCTGAGTTGACTTGATCCTCGTAAGCATACTCAACGGGCTCCTCGATCATGTACTCGTCTCCCGGCTCTACCCAAAGCTAGAACACAAGCCAAAAGGGATAACAATCAACCACGTGCAATGCACAAACAACATGATGCAAAACATGTCATGATATGCGGGATGCGATATGTGATGCATATGCATGATTCAGAAAGGAATGGTTGAACCTGGCCTCAACTTGGAAAACCAAGAGTGCCACTGGAAATAGGAGTTGATTTCGGTCGAAATCGATATAAAGATCACCGGAATCGGATGCACGGTTTGCAAATGGCAAGCAAAACAAATATGACACCGATCTGCGATTGATAGCAAGAGACCATCTAAATGCATCAAGATAAATAAGCTACTGCACTCAAAAATAGCAACAAAATACATGGCAGGGATCCACTCAAGATGCTTGACAAAAGATGAACACTGAGCTACGGCTAATTCAATCAATAGCAGGTTCAAACAAGCATGGAAAAAGTGCAAAAGATAACAGGTTACAGACTTAGTGAAAATAACAACAAGTCAGGAATTTAACATCAGGAAGCAATGTTGAGAGCACGATAACTACATGCTATAGGAACATATCATGGTAAATCAAGGCATGGCATGAAGCTACTCAAAGCATACAACAAAAGTCCCTTACTGACCATAAGCCAAAAGGGATCAGAAAATACAATGGCAACCATGTGAACATAGCAATTATCGTTAACAGATTGAGACTTAGTGAAAAACTGGAACATGGCAAAACAGATATCAAGTAGGCATGTTTACGAGCTCGATGCACTCACTACAAAGCATTGCATGACAAACTAAGCATACACCCAGCAAGTAGACATGTCATAGAAGCTAAACATGGCAAGAACAACAACATAGTATGCACGGATCAACTACAACAAGCTCGGCAAAATTGCTAAATATGTTAACAATCTGCCAGGAACATTTTATAGCAAAAGTAGAGCTCGATTGACTCAAGCTAGGGTGCTCCATAAATGCAAACAAAGACATGGATGGATAGAGCACCACAATATACAAAACCTCCTTACTGATCATGCTCAAAAGAGGCACGCATCACTCGGTAGCAACATGAACATATGTCATAAAAATAATGACAGGGCAGACACTTAGAATATTTCTAAGTCCCTGAAATCAGCAACAATAAGTAAGCTACTTTGCATGCTTGTGCTAGTCACCACAGAGATCACAAAAATACATGGCATACACCCCTGCAAAGATAACATGGCATACTTCAAAACTCATGTAGGGCTCAAGTTCATAGCATGCACACATTAATCATGGCAAAAATGACAAAAGTGCATTTGCTGATAATAATCTAAAACTAACATCACATAGCCCTCTTCCAACAGCATTTAGGGCATCAAGATGAGCTCAAATGAAAATGATGCAATGAGATGAAATGAAGTACTCATCGAGACGAACATTTTGATATGCTACACGCACGAATCGGAGCCACGGTGATGAAGTTATGATGCGTCAAATTATGCATAAAATATCTGGGATTTAGGGTTAGGGTCAACCGAAAACGGATCTAGATCCAGATTGGGCCGGCACTGTAGCGCGCGAGGACGAGGATCGCTGGAGACGTCGGGGAAGAAGAGGCAGCGGCCGGCGGGGACGCGGGGAGGCGCAGAGACGAGGGGTCCGGCCCGGGGAGCTCGTCGGGGCGGCGACAAACGGCAGGGACTCCGGGCGCGGCGAGCTTCGGGTCCGGGTGGCGCCCTGTGGAGGCGACAGCGAGCTTCGGCGGCTGGTGGCCTCCGGCAATGGCGTGCGGCGGTGCCGGAGATGGATGGAGGCGGCGGCGCGCTGAGGTAGGCGGGCGGCGCAGCGAGCCCTTGGCGCCTCGGGCGCGGGTCGGTGGAGATGGGTCGCGGGGGCTCCCCACGGGCTTCGCGGGCCGGCGCGGCTAGCGGCGATGTGGGGCGGCGGACGCCACCTGTCGTCGTCTGGTTGGTCGCGGGCGTCGGCGGAGAGGTGTCCGGCGCGGGCGGACAATGTCCGGCGCGCAGAGAGGGCATTTTTAGGGTTTCGGGGAAGGAGACCCGGGATTTGGAATGTGAGTTCTTTAAATAGAGGTAGAGGGAGCTAGGAGGCTCCAAATTGAGCACGGTTTGCGGCCACGCGATCGTGATCGAATGGCCTAGGTGATGGAGGAGGTTTAGGTGGGTTTTGGGCCACTTTGGAGGGGTGTTGGGCTGCAACACACACGAGGCCTTTTCGGTCCCTCGGTTAACCGTTGGAGTATCAAACGAAGTCCAAATGGCACGAAACTTGACAGGCGGTCTACCGGTAGTAAACCAAGGTCGCATGACAAGTCTCGGTCCAATCCAAGAACTTTTAATACCCGCACATGAAAAGAGGTAGAAAGGGACACCGGAGGACATAGGAGCACCGGAATGCAAAACGGACAACGGGGAAAATGCTCGGATGCATGAGACGAACACGTATGCAAATGCAATGCACATGATAACATGATATGAGATGCAAGAAAAAGACAAAACTACACGAAGACAAAACCCGACAACGAGGAAATATCATAACTTAGTGCCGGAAACAGCAAGAGTTGGAATACAAATAAGGTAGGTTACATCCGGGGTGTTACAACACTCCACCACTACGAAAGGATCTCGTCCCGAGATCTAGGACTAGAAAAACTCCGGGTACTCAGAACGGAGGTGATCCTCGCGTTCCCAGGTGGCTTCACAGTCGGAATGATGTGACCACTTGACTTTGAGGAATTTGATAGACTTGTTGTGAGTCTTGCGCTCAGTTTCTTCAAGAATAGCGACTGGGTGCTCACGATAAGAAAGGTCTTCCTGGAGATCAATCTCTTCGAAGTTGATGGTGCGGTCAGGAGTCTTGAAACACTTGCGGAGCTGAGAGACATGAAACACGTCGTGCACATTTGCAAAGTTGGAGGGAAGCTCAAGTTGATAGGCGAGATCGCCTCTTTTGCTGATGATCTTGAAAGGACCCACGTATCTAGGGGCAAGCTTCCCTTTGATACGAAAGCGACGAGTACCTTTCATTGGAGAGACGCGGAGGAGACATGGTCTCCGATCTCGAAAGCCAAGTCACGATGCTTGCTATCATAATAACTCTTCTGGCGTGATTGCGTGGCTTTGAGATTTTCATGAATGACTTTGCACATTTCTTCAGCCTCTGTGATCAAGTCATTGCCAAGGAGTTGACGTTCACCAGTCTCTGACCAATTAAGAGGAGTACGGCACTTCCTGCCATAAAGAATCTCGAAAGGGGCCTTGCCCGAACTCGCTTGGAAGCTGTTGTTCTAGGAGAACTCGGCATATGGAAGACAATCTTCCCACTTCATACCAAAAGAGATGACACAAGCCCTGAGCATATCTTCAAGAATCTGATTTACTCGCTCGACTTGGCCACTAGTTTGAGGATGAAAAGCTGTGTTGAAGCGAATGTTGGTGCCCATGGCCTTCTGAAAAGAATCCCAGAACTTAGAAGTGAACATGCTGCCATGTCTGAAGATATCAACTGTGGAATGCCGTGCAGAGAGACAATCCTGGAGGTATATAGCTTTGCCAACTGAGATGCTATGATAGATTCTTTGATAGGAAGGAAATGAGCCACTTTAGTGAGCTTGTCGATGACAACAAAGATAGCATCATTGCCACGCTTGCACTTTGGAAATCCAGTCACGAAGTCCATCTCAATATGGTCAAACTTCCATTCTGGAATGGCAAGAGGTTGTAGGAGACCAACTGGTCGTTGGTGTTCTGCTTTCACTCTTCTGCAGACATCACATTCGTTCACGAACTGAGCAATCTCGCGCTTCATTTGAGTCCACCAAAACGACTGCTTGAGGTCCTGGTACATCTTTGTACTCCCAGGGTGAATAGAGAGGAGTGAATTGTGAGCCTCATTCATAATGACTTTATGAAGGTCACCTTTAGGCACAACAATGCGATCCTCGAAGAATAGAGTATCCTTGTCATCAAGACGATAGCACTTGTACTTGGGTTGACTCTTGGCAATCCCAATCTTCACCTTCTTCACCATAGCATCAAGAAGTTGAGCCTCGCGAATCTGATCTTCCAGAGTAGGAGAGACTTGGAGGTTGGCGAGGAAACCTTGAGGAACAACTTGAAGGTTGAGTTTGCAGAACGCTTCACAAAGCTCGGGTTGGTAAGGCTTGAGAATCAGACTGTTGCAGTAAGCCTTCCTGCTCAATGTGTCAGCAATTACATTGGCCTTGCCTAGAGTATATTCAATACTCGGATTATACTCTTGAATCATTTCGACCCAACGAGTCTGCCTGAGGTTGAGATTTGGTTGAGTGAAGATGTACTTGAGACTCTTGTGATCAGTGAAGATGTCCACTTTTCTTCCCAACAAGAGATGTCTCCAAGTTAAAAGAGCATGGACAACTGCCGCCAACTCGAGGTCATGAGTGGGGTAGTTCTTCTCGTTGGTCTTCAAATGGCGAGAGGTATAGGCCACAACTTTCTTCTCTTGCATCAACACTGCACCAAGACCTTAAAGGGAAGCATCACAGAAGACCTCGAACGGTTTGGATTCATCAGGAGGAGTCAGAACTGGAGCAGTGACTAACTTCTCTTTCAGGGTGTTGAAAGCGATGTCACATTCAGGCAACCAGACGTACTTCACATGCTTCTGAAGAAGGTTGGAAAGAGGCTTCGCGATCTTTGAGAAGTTCTCAACGAACCTTCGACAATAGCTTGCGAGCCCAAGGAAGCTGCGGAGTTGCTTCACATTCTAAGGTGGTTCCCAATTCACAATTGCAGACACCTTCTCAGGATTCACCGCTATGCCCAGGAGATGATATGCCCAAGGTAGAGAACCTCATCGAGCCAAAACTCACACTTTGAAAACTTTGCATAGAACTGATGTTCTCTGAGTTTATCCATCACCAATCTCAAATGCTTGGCATGATCCTCCTTGTTCTTGGAAAAGACCAAAATGTCATCGAGGTAGACCAAGATGAAGTCATTTGTGTAGGCGTTGAAGATGAAGTTCATCATGCGAGAGAACGTTGGCGGGCATTGACAAGGCCGAAAGACATGACAGTGTATTCATATGAACCATAGCTTGTTCTGAATGCTGTCTTGGGGATATCTTGTTCATGAATGCGAATCTGATGATAGCCCATATGGAGGTCAAGCTTGGAGAATACTTGAGCACCTTTGAGTTGTTCGAAAAGCTCATTGATGTTGGGAAGTGGGTACTTGTTCTTTATGGTCTTCTTGTTCAATGGACGGTAGTCGACACAAAGTCGGTCCGTTCCATCCTTCTTCTTGACGAAAAGAACGCCACAACCCCATGGAGAAGAACTTGGTCGGATTAGACCCATACGCTCTTGAATATCGAGTTGTTTCTTCAGCTCCTTCAACTCTTCAGGTCCAAGCTTGTAAGGACGTTTGCAAACAGGTTCCGTAACAGGCTCAAGATCGATGACGAATTCAAATGGCCGGTGCGGAGGCATTCCTGGAAGCTCCTCTGGAAAGACGTCTTGATATTCGCAAACGACTGGAATCTGAGAGATGGCATCCAGCTCGCCCTTCTCACTGAGAGAAAACAGTCGGATGGTATCATCATGAGCAGCAAAGACGATTACACCCTCAGACGAATGTGTCAATTGAATCTGCCTGGCAGCACAATCAAGCTGAGCCTTGTGCTTAGAAAGCCAGTCCATTCCAAGAATAAGATCAATATCCGAGTTACCAAGGACCACTGGAGAGGATAGAAACTTATAGTCGCCTAACGTGATAGTAACATTCGGGATCATAGCGCTTGCATTCATGAATTTACCCGGAGAAACAACTGATAACTGCCTAGGCAAATCTTGTAAAGGCAACTCATGCTTAGATACAAATGGTCTTGAAATGAAACAATGCGATGCACCAGTATCAAAAAGGACTTTTGCAGGAATATCGTTAACAGGAAGGTTACCCATTATCACATCTGACGAGTCCTTTGCCTGAGCTGCGTTCATCAAGTTGACCTTTGCAGACTTGGGGTTATGCTTGACCACTGTAGTGCTAGCAGATCTCACAGGAGGAGGAGGAGGAGGAAGACGCCTCTGATTGAAGCATTTGTTGGCATAGTGACCCTTCTGCTGACACTTGTTGCACGTGACCTCCGAGAGCGGACGGTGATACGGAGCACTTGATCTTGGAGCATGAGACGAAGTCTTGTTCTGAAAGCCTGGGTTGGGTGGGTGGGAAGATCCACTGCCACCTTTGCTCTTCTACTGATAAGGCTAACGGAACGGAGGAGGAGGCAGCCAATACTTTTTCTGCTTAGTTGCCACTTGAGTTGAGGAAGAAGGAGTCGCATCTCTGACTCGCTTCTTGGAAGCATCGCACTTCAGCTAAGCAGTCTCTTGTTTTTGTGCCATGTTGTAAAACTCATCATACTTCTTCGGCTCAAAGAGCACAAGAGCTAGTTGAAGATCTTCTTTGAGGCCACCTCTGAACTGGTAAATCATGCTCTTCTCGTCGGGGACGTCCTGCTTGGCTAAACGAGCGAGCTTCTGGAACATGATGTTATACTGGTAAACAGACAAGCTGCCTTGCTTCAGGTTGCGGAATTCCTCACACTTGCTCTCAACACTCTCAGGAATGTGGTGAGCTTTGAAGTCTTGACAGAATTCATCCTAGGTAATCACACGACCTCCTCTGGAATCTTTGTATTGCTGAAACCACTCAACAGCTTGGTCTTTGAGTTGGAAGGAAGCAAACTTGACAAAGTCCTCAGGCCTGACATTACTGCACTCGAAATGCTTGCCGATATCCATGAGCCAATCATCAGCGTCTGTTGCCTCAACACAGTTGCTGAAGGTCTTTGGCTGGTTAGCGAGGAACTGGTTGAGTGTAGCAAACTGATTCTGATTGTTGCCATGGCGATGATTCCCTTCGTTGCGCTCTTGCAATATTTGCATGATCAGCTGCGTGTTTGCATTGGTAGCAGCCATCACAGCTTGCCATGCCTCCGGAGGTGGAGGTGGCGGTGGCGGATTCGGATTCGGAGTCGTGCGCGTTGGAGGAGCCATCCTGGAGAGGGTGACATCCGTTAGCATCTTGACAGACATATATTCAAGCTGAATCAAACGGATCGAAATTGCAACATATAGTCTTCACATCCGAACAAAATGAACGAATGAATTCCAATCGAAATGGTCACATTTCCATAAATTGAGAAGCCACTTAGATAGAGGTAGAAGAAATAAAACAACAAGGTACGGACATGAACAAATACTTGGTGAGGATTACCCAATCACAAACCAAATATCCGCGAAAGAAATGCTAGAGCTACAAGAATTCCCACCTATGAAACTCCCAAACCTTTCCGGTTATGCAATCAGTTGTTGGGGATACAGGGGAAGCATAATATCTCACCCAAAGCTAGCAAATCCTACATCCAGCTGTATCCATCTTTCAACACATAACCAAGAAACCTTCGGAAATCATCTACCTCAACCTTCGAAAAGCATCCGTTATACGAGTTATGGCAATACTCCCGAACTCCCGCCCCAGTACTAGGTGGCGTCGAGGTTATCTCACCAACAACTGCATAAAAGAGATTTTCGATGTCGGCGAAACTCGGGTATTCCAGAATTGCAACGATAAAATTGTGACGACAACACCTCGGAGATCAACTCCCCGGGACACTGCCACAACCCCTAAATGTCAGGAGGAACCAAGAACAATGTTCTTGTCACAAAACCATCGGAACGATTCCAAGATACCCGCGTGATCCTAAAAAAAATTAGTGAAATTTGAGAAGAGAAGAGTCAAAACTCTACGACAGGATGCCTAACCAGGGCGACGAAGGGACTGAGGAGTAAAAAGAATCCTACTCTCCGATATATATAATTCCTAAATGACTCAAAACATTTTTCTAGACTCAACAATGCCAACGATTCGATCAAGCAGGGGGCATACTGAACATTTTTAAAAATATGCAGTGAACTTTCTTTTTTCAAATGCATACCGAACAATTTTTCTATACACGATGAACATGTTTTTGTACATTGAACATTTTTCTTAAGTACGGTGAACTATTTTTGAGACTTGAGCAATTATTGAATACCTGAGCAAAAATTTGAAAACAATGAAATAGCCGATGATTTTTTTCAAAATACATGATGAATTCTTTTCAAAAACATAATGAACATTTTTATAATATAGGATCAAAAATACGCCTTACATATTGAATAAATTGATAATATATGATGAGCATTTATATAACACATGATAAAAAAATTTGAAAATATACGGTGAACATCATTTTTCAAATGCACGCTGAATAAATTTTCTATACATGATGAACATTTTCTCAATGTATGTTGAACATTTTTTAATACGGTGAACTTTTTTTAAAACATGAACTAAGTTGGAATTTCAAAAAGATTTGAAACACACTAACAAATTTGGAACTTTAAAAAAATCATAAAATATGAACAACAATTTGAAACCATTTAAAAAAACTTCGCCGAACATTTTTTGTATATGTGTAGCAAAAACCACCATATTCAATGTAGGGTGTTTGAGTGGGTCAGAAGTCTCCGTTTGAGAGCATGTTGGTTCTTGACATTTGTCAAATAACCCCAATTTTTTGCATTGGCTTGTATGACCAATTGAAGTCACCATGCCAAGTCGTTTTGGTTGTTTATGAATTTTGTATTTTCTGGAGTTTTGTTGGTAAAAAAGGATGATAAATGGTTGGACATGTCGCAACTTGCATAAGGTGTCGGTAAAAAATGACTCTAAATAGGTGGACGTGTCGCAACTCGCATGCCCACCTGCTTAAAAAGTTGGGGTCAAGGATGCACAAAAAACACCATGTTGAACATAAGCTGTCTGGGTAGGTCAGAAGACTCAGTTCGAGAACATTTTTTCTCCGACATCCATCGAATGGCCCCATTTTTCCAGTGGCCTTGTATGACCAATTCAAGAAACAATGCCAAGTTGCTTGTCTTTTCGACAATTTTTTGCATTTTCTGGGGTTTTCTCGGTAAAAAATGTAGATAAATGATCGGACGTGTCACAACTTGCGCACGGTGTCGGGAGTCATTCAAAGCTAGCATAGATGCCTACCATGGGAATTCCCACCTAAAAGAACATGTGGTGTCCCTATTTGGTTTTGGTAATTGATGACAATCTCTATGGACTAATGGTTGCCTTGAGTTATATTCGTAGGATCTATTCATAGACATTTCTTGAAGTCCATTTGTTGGTTTAAAGGAGTATATGTGTTGACCAAGCGCTATTCAAGGATTTATCCGAAGATTGATCACATGAGAGTTGAGCCTATTGCAAGCATGTCTTGAAGAAGAAGATTGTGCGGACATTCATGTTTACCTTCAAGACATCATCTTAATGAAGAGAGTCGGAAAGATTCAAGGTTAATCAGGACTAAGTACAAAGAGAGACTCAAGTTGATTAACACAGAAAGCATAGAAGATGTACCAAGCAGGATCAACTAATCTCTTAGTATGGTAAGCATTGTCCATTACGCTTTGTGTACTAACCCGTGGTCTAGGTGAGAGTTGTTTACGGAGTTAGGTATGTTTACATGGTCGTGCATCAAAAGGAAGATATCATATATCCCATGGAGGATGACATCAAGTGGTGATTGTCATCAAGATTGCGGTGTGCAAGTTCAAGTGGAGCATCACAAAGAGATCATGCTTGAAGCTTGCCATCCATTGTGGTGACAATGGACTTGTGAAGATGTGCCAAAAAGTGGCTCACCCATAGTCGAGTATGGGGAAGCAATCAACTAGTCTTTATCGAGCCAACGCAATCAAGAAAGGTGGTCCAGCTTGAGGATCTTCATCATTTAACTCAAGTGGACTATGTGCAAGGCAAAGGTTTGATCTTGATAGGTTTTCTATTTTATGGTCTCATGGTGGTAGTTGGGAGACTGGGCTATAGGATTGATTTCCGTACTATCAAGGGGGGCTCTCAAGTAAGTAACTTGATCATATCGTTCTTAGAGAGCTCAAACCATTGCATCCTTGCATCATATTTCTTGGTTCTTGTTTGGTGTTTCTCTTTGTAAGTTCTGGAGCTTATGGTCATCTTCATGACAATCTCGTGTTCATCGAAAACGGAGTTCATATATGCATCTTCTATGATGTTTTTGATGTTGGAGTTTTTTGCCGGTTCTTCTCTCATAAAGGTTTCACATCTCTAAATCTTAGGCATACCCCCTGCCACTTCTTACTATAACCGGATGTTATTGGATAGTATTTGTCATCATCTATCCAATAAGCTTGAGTTTGCTCAATTCAGAGCTCATTTGCAGAAGTTATGGCGGTTCAGGCTTTCCTGCATCCATCTGGTTTACTTGGGCCTTTTTGTTGCACTCTAGTGGTAGTACCACTCTGGTCTGCGGTAGTACCACGCGTGGTACTTCCGTGGTTCTAGTGTCATGGGCACTTCCGCTTATTATTGGGCTTCTGGATACTTTGTCACCTCAGTGGTAGTCGGCCGGTAGTAGAGCACGGTAGTACCGCTTGCACGGTACTTCCGGCCTTCTACTACTATAGGAACCTCCACTTATATTTTAGCCTCTGGATACATTTTACCTCTGCACAGAAGTAGAGCGGCAGTAGTAGGCGGTAGTACCGCTCCGTGTAGTAGTATCGCGCTGCCCTACTCTACTACCACGGTTTCACATGTACACGCAACACCTAGCAGTAGTACCACTGGTGGGAGCTATACTACCGCTCCGGCGGCAGTACCGCCTCCTTGAGTTTCTCAGTTGCACGTTACGGCTAAAACTACCATGCCAGTGGAAGTAGCGCTCGCCCGAGCGGTACTACCGCTTGTGCGCGGACTGAGTGCATAACGGTTTGATTTTTCCCCTCCTGTAAAAGGGGGTCTTCTTCCCAAATGATTCTTGTAACTTGAGCTCGTGTTCTTCCCCCATTGTTGACCTTCTTCGAGCTTGTTATCTCTAAATCCCTCCAATGATTCTTGTTGATTCTTGAGGGAAAATAGTTAGGAGATCTAGATCCACATTTCTACCAATCACTTTCTCCTCTACGTGAGGGAAACCCCTTGGATCTAGATCTTGGAGTCCTTCATGTTCTCTTCTTCATTCTTCCTCTCATTTTCCTCCAATAGCATTACTTGTTGTGGTGGGATTTGAGAGTTAGGGACTTTGGTACTCTGTGTGCCCTTGCCATTGCATTAGTTGCATCGGTTTGAGTTCTTCACGATGATACGTGGAAGTGAAAGGTGAGAAGCTTATTACTCTTGGGTGTTTGGGAACCCTAGAGTTTGTTCCTCTTGGGTGCTTTGGTGCCCTAGATGGTTAGTGTGTTCAAAGCTCAATCATTGTGGTGTAAAGCTCGGGGCAGGCGTCCGGGTGTCCAATTAGGTTGTGCAGATCGCCCCGAGCAATTTATACGGGTTCCGATGACCGCCCCCAAGGGTTGCCAAAGTGTACGGGTTTGGTGACTGCCCCCGAGGGTCTCCATTTGTACGGGTTCGGTGACCGCCTTCAAGGGTCCCTTAGTGGAATCACGGCATCTTGCATTGTGCGAGGGCGTGAGGAGATTACGGTGGACCTAGTGGCTTCTTGGGGAGCATTGTGCCTCCACACCGCTCCAAATGGAGATTAGCATCCGCAAGGGTGTGAACTTCGGAATACACCATCGTCTTCGCGTGCCTCGGTTATCTCTTGCCCGAGCTCTTTACTTATGAACTTTACTTTGTGATAGCCATCGTGTTTCATGTTATATATCTTGCTATCACGTAGTTGTTTATATTTCTTAGCATACGTTGTTGGTGCATATATGTTAGCCTAGTTGTATTAGGTTTTGTGTTT
This sequence comes from Triticum urartu, assembly GCF_003073215.2. Classification (NCBI taxonomy): domain Eukaryota; kingdom Viridiplantae; phylum Streptophyta; class Magnoliopsida; order Poales; family Poaceae; genus Triticum; species Triticum urartu. The sequence goes on along the minus strand of NC_053028.1, from coordinate 545,688,038 downwards.
GACAAATTAAACGCTAGTTTTATTCCGCATTTGTTCAAGCCTAAAACGTAATTATTTTAAATCGCCTATTCACCTCCCCCCTAGGTGTCAGGACCCCGATTCCAAGTCACATCGATCTAGCCGGTAACACCTCATATCACATTGCGGCCTCACGCACGGTATTCCCACGGGTGTCGCCTTACCATGGCGCGGGACCGTTTGCGCCTTTTGGCTCATGTATATGATAGTGTCGCTAGCATCCATATAACAGAGAACCCAGGCCAACATGGCTAGTCGTGAACCCAAAGCGGCGCAGACCTATGGAGACAGGCATGCATGAATCACATCGAGCATGTCGGTCATCAGCGAGTGAATCCGGGCTGTAGCACTGGGCTAACAGGAGTCCGGGGAACCCGGGCTGTAGCAGGCTAGGCAGGACTCCAGATGTCACCGCGTGACATTTCCCCAAAGGGACAGACATAGGAACGAAGTGAAACACATGCCGGCCAGTCAAGTGTCCTGAGCAGTAGTGCTGGACTAGCAGGACTCCGGTGAACCAGGCTGTAGCGGACTACTATGGCTCGAGGAACACCAGACTACATTTCCCCATAAGAAAGGCTGCCAAGGATAAACAACTAGATTGTTGGATCCCACTCATACCAAGCATTTCAATCATACACACAATATGCCCGATATGAGTACATACAACATGGCATCACAACAAAACTCTACAACTCAAGTACTTTATTTAAAGGCTCCATAGAGCCATACATAACATGTTCATACAGGTAGGGGTCACATGACCCGACACTCAAGTCATACAAGCATACAAGCACATGCGGAAGCAAATAGTCTGAGTACAGACACTAGAAAGCAAGAAGGCTTCTCGAAGCTTGTCTATCTACATAGGGCCCTCCATGGCCAGGGTCACCACCTGGGTGGCGAGTTACCCATTGCGTCGAGGTCTACATAAAACCCATCGGAGGGGGCGGTGTTGTCGTCTGAAAACAGTAATTAAGCAAACATGAGTACAAAGGTACTCAGCAAGTCTTACATCAGAACCTACTATACATGCTCATTTTCAAGAAGGTGGTGGGGTTATTGCAGCAAGCCAGCTTTGACTCTTGGCTAAGCTATCCTACAGAACTCCACTAGTAAAAATAGTTTTCGCACACGAGTCCACTACTCACTAACACAATATTCTACCGAGGATCCTCCCTCATCATCCTACGAGAGGGCCATCCTCGGTACTCACACTTATCTTGAGTCTTTTAGTAGTATCCATTAGCTTGTCTATGAACTGTATAGGCAACCAAGTAGTCCTTTACCGCGGACGCGGCTATTCGAATAGTTTTATACCCTGTAGGGGTGTACTTCTTCACACACGCTTTCACCACTTACCGTCGTTTACACGACATGTACTCGGCAACCTTCAAGCGGAAGCCCAACGAGGGTGTCGGCCACGGCCTACCTAAACACTCAAGCCTCTAGTCCAGGTTTATCGCCTATCCAGGTTCCATCTGCAGGGAGTCCGGCCGAGGTTTCCACATACGGCCTCGAACGATGTGAACAGGGTTCCCGAGACACCAAATGGGTGACTCGGTACACCGTGCCACGGTGTATCTACTGCAACATAGCCCACCCCTAGGGTCAGCGCTACGCACGGCCGCCAACACATAACCTACAAACACCAGAAACTAATTGCAACTCCTGGACAGAGTACTAGGGTGAATAAGAAGCCGAGAGGGTCCATTGGTTTCGGGCCCAATGTATGGTAGTAACTGAATCTTAAATCACACATACAGATCTCAGTTCTTATGGACGGCCTCAATGAAACAACCCACCATGTACTCCTACATGGCCTCTCATCGATACCTTTACCAAATCATGTTCAACACATCCCTCACATTACCGATATAAACATTTCACTCTAGCCCATCACCCAGATGAACCAGACCTGACACAACTCTAAGCATAGCAGGCATAGCAAGGTAGGAAACACATACATGGCTCAATCAACTCCTACACATGCTAGTGGGTTTCATCTAGTTACTGTGGCAATGACAGGTCATGCAGAGGATAAGGGTTCAACTACCGTAGCACACAGCAGTTTGAATCACGTTGTCTTAATGTAGTAAACAAGAGCAGAAGCGAGAACATGGGTTTGTATCGGAATGATCAATGGGTTGCTTGCCTTATGTAGTGGTAGTAGGGTACTGCCCTTCAGACGGATACTCGGGGTTATCCTCGGAGGCAGAACCTACCACGAAAGACACACCGAACATAATCACATGACAATATGCAACAATATGATGCATGCTATGACATGGCAAAATGAAAGTGTCTTGGCCTAATGCAAGCTAAAACAGAAAGGAATGAACTCATTTGAATCAAAGATTCAAATGTTAGCTCATTTAACATAGCCTTATTAGTGCATTATCTTATTTTGCTTAAACAGCAAGGTTAACTTGTTTTGTCATGCATGAAACAATTACAGATGGACAGATTGAATTTTTCTGATCATTTTTCATATATAAATTGTTTGATTTGGAGCTATGGTTGATTTTCTATGATTTTTAGAAGTTTTGGCTATTTTCTGGAATTTCCTATTAAAGAATAAATCCAGAAAAGGATTTACTGCGTCAGTGTGATGTCAGCGGTCAACTGAGACGGTCCAGGTCAACCCTGACCTGTGGGTCCCATTTGTCAATGTCAACTAACTAACTAAATTTAGTTAGTGTTAAACTAATACTAATCTAGTTTAATTAGTGGCCTCGGGCCCACATGTCAGTGAGTCAGGGGAATTCAAACTAGGGTCAACCCGGGTCAAACTCACCGGAGTTGACCCGGGGCTCGTCGCCGGCAAGGACAGGGACGGCGAAGGGGTGCGGGTTTCTTCCTCCGGCGACCAAATGGCCGGCAGAGGGCATCTAAGTGACGCGGGCACTCGTCCTCGTCGAGTGATATGGGTGGTTGGGCCTGGGGTGGCCGGAGTCGTCGCCGGCGTCGACCTTGGCGGTCGCCGGGGCTCGGGTGCGGTCGGGGTCCTCCTTGTGACGGTCGTGGAGGCTCAAGCGGGGCACGTACGTGCTCTACACAGTGCGGGGAGGAAGCTGGGCACGACGGCCGGACCATTAGATGGCCGGAGACTCGTCGGCGGCGAGCACAGGCGGCGGTGCATGCGGGCGAACTCGAGGTGGCGCGTACGGTGCACGAGAGCTAGAACGGAGAGGGGGAGAAGGGTCAGTAGCTCACTGCGGTTGCAGGGGAGCGAACGGCGAGCTCGGGGAAGAGCTGGAGCGAGCGGGGCAGCGAGGGGGATCTCCGGCGACCGAGGTTGAAGACGAGCTCGGTGCAGCGTCTCCGGGGAGAGCGAGCGCTCGGGGATGGGTTGAGGCGAAGCAGTGGACGACGGCGGAACTTCTTGGCACGGCGAGGCAACGAGTGGACGGCGGTGGCTGCGGTGGTGCTTGTCGGCGGCGACGGCTGCGCCCTGCTTCGGGGGAGAGAGTGAGAGAGGCGAGACAGGGGGAGAGTGGAGCGGTCGAGGGGTCCAGGGGGTCGGCGTGGCACTCATAGACGCGTCCAAGGCGTCGGCGGAAGCAGGAGGTGGCCGGCGTGTGGCTGCGGGCGCCGGCCACGCGCTTCTCGTCATCCTGGCGAGAGGAGGAGGACGACTGGCAGGAGCCAGTGGACTGGGCCGAGCTGGTGGGCTAGGTGGGATGCGCCAGGTAAGTCTCTGTTCTCTCTCTCCTTTTCTATTTTTCATTTATTCTGTTATTTCTGTAACTTCAGGGCTTTATTAAAAATGCCAGGGCATTTCCAAAAATCATAAAATTAATCATGGCTACTGCTTAGAATATATCCAACAGCAAACATTTTAGTTTATGATTATTTGAGCATTTAAAATATTTTATAGCATTTAAATTCCCAAATGCAAATACTATAAGAATTAATCCAATGACCTTAAGATGTCCTAGAAAAATGTGCACCATTTTTGTCAAAGGTTTCAACCCAAAACAAAAAGGGTGGGCTTTTTAGAAGGGCATTTCAGGTTCATTGAAAAAGTTTTTAGTAAACCCTAGTTGTTCCATGGGGGTGCTGGGGGTTCTGTCATCCCCATTTCAAATTTAAGAGAAATTTAAACATGATGCACACTCTAATGCTTGAACTAGCTAGGGTGTGACAACTCACCCCCACTCAAAAGAATCTCGTCCCGAGATTTAGGATCCTCCGGGAAGAAGGTGGGGTACTCGAGTCGAAGACGATCCTCCCTTTCCCAAGTGGCTTCTTTCTCGGAATGGTGTGACCATTGAACCTTGAGAAACTTGATATTATGGCGTCGAGTGGTACGCTCGGCTTGATCAAGGATACGAACGGGATATTCCCGATATGAGAGGTTATCTTGTAGATCAAGCGTTTCATGGTCCACTCCACGGATAGGATCCGCGAAGCAACGCCTGAGTTGAGAAACGTGGAAGACATCGTGAACTCTGGAAAGATGCAAAGGTAGTTCCAATTGGTAGGCAACTTCTCCTTGTTTGGCAAGAATGCGAAAGGGTCCGATGTAACGAGGAGCCAATTTGCCTTTGATACCTAAACGATGGGTTCCCTTTAACGGAGTAACCCGAAGGTAAGCCTTCTCGCCGACTTCATAAGTCATGAGCTTATGTTTACGATCATATTGGCTCTTTTGACGAGATTGGGCTGTTTTCAATTTCTCACGAATAACGAGAACCTGCTCTTCTGCTTCCTGAATCATATCCGGGCCAAAGAGTTGTCTTTCCCCGGTTTCTGACCAGTTAAGAGGCGTTTGACATTTTCGTCCATAGAGAACTTCAAAAGGAGCTTTGCCCAAGCTAGCTTGATAACTATTGTTATAAGAAAACTCCGCGAATGGAAGGCATTTCTCCCAACCCATTCCGAATGAGATGACAGAAGCTCGGAGCATATCTTCCAGAATTTGATTGACTCGCTCTACTTGACCACTTGATTGAGGATGGAAGGCAGTGCTAAAAGAGAGACGAGTTCCCATAGCATTTTGGAAACTTTCCCAAAATCGAGAGGTGAAGAGACTCCCACGGTCTGAGTTAATTTCCAATGGGACACCATGAAGAGACACTATTCGGGAGATGTATAAGTCAGCTAGCTGGCTAGCGGTGATACTCTCACGAACAGGTAGGAAATGGGATACTTTGGAAAGACGGTCGATCACGACGAAGATGGCATTATTCCCTCTCTTGGTCCTGGGAAACCCAGTGATGAAATCCATACTGATTTTGTCCCATTTCCACTCAGGAATAGCCAAAGGTTGAAGGGTGCCAGCAGGTCGTTGATGCTCTACTTTAACACGACGACAAACGTCGCAATTAGCAATGTATTGAGCGATTTATCTCTTCATCCTAGTCCACCAAAACCTCTGGCGTAGGTCTTGATACATTTTAGTACTACCGGGATGAATGGTGAGAGGGGATTCATGAGCTTCCTTAAGGATCAGCCGCCTCAGGTTTCGTGCCTTGGGGACCACTAAGCGGTTTCCAAAGTATACGACACCTTGATCATCAATGGAGAAACAATTCGCGACTCCTTTCTTAATGTTTCTCTTAATACGGGAGATTCCCGGATCTACCTTCTGTGCCTTGATGATCTGATCCGTAAGGGTAGGTTTCGCCACCAGGGTGGATAGGAATCCTCGAGGAACAATGTGAAGATTGAGCTTACGAAATTCCTCGTGGAGAAGTGGTTGACTTTGTTGTAACATCAGGTTGTTACAATAAGATTTACGACTTAGCGCATCAGCCATGACATTGGCTTTGCCCGGGGTGTAAGTTATTCCTAAGTCGTAATCCGAGATCAACTCGACCCAACGTCGTTGCCTGAGATTCAAATCCGGTTGGGTGAAGATATATTTCAAACTTTGGTGATCGGTGAAGATCTCGCAACGATTACCGAGGAGGTAATGTCGCCAAGTTTTGAGTGCATGGACTATAGCTGCAAGCTCTAGATCATGTGTGGGATAGTTTTCCTCATGTGGGTGTAATTGTCGTGAAGCATAGGCAATTACCTGACGATCTTGCATGAGTATGCAACCTAGTCCTTGTCGCGAGGCGTCGCAATAGATAATAAAGTCCTTGGAGAAATTTGGTGGTACCAGTACGGGAGCAGATGTCAGGCGTCTTTTCAGTTCCTAAAAGCTGAACTCGCACTGTGGGGTCCACTCGAACTTTTTATCTTTCTTGAGGAGTTCAGTTAGAGGTTTAGCAACCTTGGAGAAATTCTCGACGAAGCGGCGGCAATAGCTCGCTAAGCCAAGGAAGCTCCGAACTTGCTTGACCGTCTCAGGTGGAGTCCAATCAAGGACGGCTTGAACTCGCTCGAGATTGACAGCAATACCCTTACCAGAGATTACATGGCCTAGATAGGTCACTTCTGGCAACCAAAATTCACACTTGGAGAATTTGGAATAAAGGCGATGCTCTCAAAGTTTCGTCAATACCAGCCTTAGATGTTCGACATGTTCCTCTTCATTCTTGGAGTAGATGAGTATGTCATCGAGGTAAACTACGACGAATTTATCCAAATACTCCATGAAGACCGAGTTCATTAACCGAGAGAAGGTGGCTAGGGCATTGGTTAAACCGAAGGACATAACGGTGTACTCGTATTGGCCATAACGAGTAACAAAGGTCGTTTTGGGAATGTCCCCGTTTCTGATTTTGATTTGATGGTAGCCCAACCTCAAATCCATCTTGGAAAAGACTGAGGATCCAGCGAGCTGATCATACAGATCGTTGATCCTGGGAAGCGGATACTTGTTCTTGATAGTGACCAAGTTGACAGGTCGGTAATCTACAACCATCCGATCCGTTCCATCCTTCTTTTTGATGAAGAGGACGGGGCAAGCCCAAGGAGAGGAACTAGTACGGATGAAACCCTTTTTCAAGGACTCATCGAGTTGGTTCTTAAGCTCGGCTAGTTCTAAGGGTGCCATCTTATAGGGTCTTCTAGAAATTGGAACGGTTCCTGGAACAAGGTCTATCACAAACTTGACATCCCTGTCAGATGGAACACCTGGCAGTTCTTCTGGAAAGACATCTGGAAAGTCTCGGACTACCGGAACATCCTCAAGGTCTGGAAGGGGGTTGGCATTTAGGGTGTAAAGCTGGCGCTTGGCCACTCTAGTTAAGACATTGACTGTCTTGCCCGATGGGTGAGTAAGTTGAACAGTTCTAGTGGCACAATCAATCTTAGCATAATGAGCTGACATCCAGTCCATACCCAAGATGATGTTAATGTCCGAGGACTTGAGAGCTATTAAGGATGCAAGGAAGACAAGTCTATCGACAAGAATTTTGTTCCCATGGCTTACTCTAGAAGTTTGCCATTTGGAACCCGGAGTTTGAATTACCATGGAAATGGGCATGTCACAGAATGTCGTGTTATGCAATCGAGCATAGTTATCGGATATGAATGAATGAGATGCTCCAGTATCGAAAAGAACAGATGCCGGATGGCAGTTAACAAGGAGCGTACCAAGGACGACGTTAGGATCCTCATGAGCCTCCTCGGCTGAGACATAGTTGACATGGCCACGTGCAGTGGTGACCGGCTTGGTGTAGAATGTCTTTCCCGCTGGCTTACCATAGCCAACGGACTTTCCAGACTAATTGGGGTTGTTGTTCTGGGGACACTCTCGGCTATAGTGACCCGGCTCTCCACACTTGAAACACGACACAACATTGGGACGTGGAGCAGCATTAGCAGCGGGGCCACCATAGGGCTTGGGCGGTGCAAACTGCTGGTTGGGACGAGGCGCCTCAAAGGATGGCCTCGGAATGAACCTGGGTGGCAGTGCCGTGCTTGGAATCCACACCCGGCGCTTCTGAGCTACAGAGCCGGATGAAGAGCCAAAATCACGTGAGTGCTTGCGTGAAGCGTCATAGTTAGACTGGCCTGACTCAGCACTGATGGCTTTCTTGACCAACTTCTGAAAGGAGGTGCACTCGTGCAGACCAAGATCGCGGCGAAGCTCAGGGCTAAGTCCCTTGCGGAACCTTGCCTGCTTCTTAGCGTCGGTAGATACTTCTTCAGGAGCATATCATGCCAGATTCCCAAATTCACGACTATATGCATCCACAGTCAGTCTTCCTTGGGTGAAATTGCAGAACTCTTCCCTCTTGTGATCTATGAGACCTTCCGGAATGTGATGCTCACGGAAATCCTCATTGAATTCAGCCCAATTAGTGATTTGGCCAACCGGGCGCATAGCTTCAAAGTTTTCCCACCAAAGGCTAGCAGGGCCTTCGAGGTGATAGGCAGCATAAGTAACCTTATCAGCTTCGGCTACGTTGGCAGAACGTAGCTTGTGGGTGATGCTGCGAAGCCAGTCATCCGCGTCGAGGGGCTCGACGGAATGGTTAAACTTTGGTGGGTACAGCTTGATGAAGTCATTGATTGACACCAAGTCATTTCGCTGATGGCGTGCAGTGTTCTGCTCAATCCGCTCCAGCAAGCGGTTAGTCTCACGCTTGTTTCTTTCCGCCTCCAGCATCACTTTGGCCAGAGAAGGCGGGTGAGGCAGATTTTCACCCCTAGCTGCACTGGCTTCCCCCTGCTCCGGGGCAGCAGGGTTGCTGTGGGTGTTGACCATCCTAGGAGAAAACAAGACAACGGTTTAGATAAGGATGGCACAAACTTAGCAAGGAAGTGCAGAATGTAATGGATAACACGGAATGCAGAGATGTTCATTGCACGACATGGTAATATAGAAACTGCCATATATATACCATTGGTCATACACACCGTACATAGTTTAGTACAAGCCCAGGCTAGAGTACAAATACGGTGAAAGACATTACATCTCATCGGAGGCATTCCAAGCTCCTATAAATTATTTTCCTACACCTCCAGAGCATGATACACACCAAGTCGTATCCCACGATCACGCAGGACTGTGGAGAATACAACTACTACAATACTAGTGAAACTACTACTAGCACAGACGGCTCCGTAGTAATCCTCATAGAAGTCTCCACCAAAACCTGGAAGTGGAACATGATCATCTGGGAACAGACGGTCCTGCGGAGCCTGCGGACCAAAGGGACTCGGATGTGGCCTTGGTCCCACAGGTGGTGGCAGACGGGGACCACGAGGAGAGGTGATGCCTCCCACATCGCGCCACTCCATACAATCTGGCAATCCAGACCGTACAGGGTACAGATCCCTCAGATCCATGTATCCTGCCTGTACCGCCGGTGCAAACCGAGTCAAAGTGTCCCAGTGATCAGCACGAGAGTTAAAAAGCTCCATACGCAAGGCCCGATTTTCGCGGTCCTTATCCTCGAGCATCTCGGCAGTGATGCGGAGTAGTGACTCCTCATGTGTGGGGTCAGCATAGATAGCCTGGAGATACCCTTGCGCTCCCGGAAGTGAAGCTGGCATATAACGGAAGTTGGTGTTCTGAAGCAGGCCAGTCCGGACTCGCATGATGGTCATCATGGAATAGGTAGCATCCTGCACAGCCATCTCAACAGTAACCCCGAGTCCATAGGAATAGTGAAGGGGCTCAGTGGCTCCAGGATAAGAGGGATATATCCTGACGGTACAGAGGTACTGGCTCTGGTTGAAGTCTCTGAACTGCTCTTCGATAGTGTATTCGGGATACCAACGGTAACCCGTCTCGATCATTACCCGGACTAACATAGCAGTATGACCGGGCACATCGAGGCACCGGGTCAGGCGAACCACTTGGTTTTGAGCACGAGTGACCATCTGAAAGCACAACCACAATGCAAAGGCATTAGAATTTCTAGGGAAAATTGGACAGCATAACAGTTGTAAATGCTCAGAAAAGGATTTGAGACATCCACAACAGTTTGCAATACCACTCAACAACATCATATCAAGGTTATGATTCAACTGACAACATACTAAAAGTAGTAGAAACTGTACTGAGGCTTGTAACAACAATCCTATAAGCTAGTACGGATTAGTAACACGTGAACCTGATAGAAGAAGAGAGCCTAGTCCTTAACCCACGTTGAATGAGAAGAGAATGACTCAGATCAGAGGGCATAAGGTAAAGGAGTAAAAGAGCCTTACGTTCCCTCCCACAATCAATTCCCCTACATATAGCTAAAGCATTTCTAGACTCGACATCGACCAGTTTGGCTCAACGAACCTATAGGCAGTCCGGCTCTGATGCCAACACTGTCAGGACCCTGATTCCAAGTCACATCGATCTAGCCGGTAACACCTCATATCACATTGCGGCCTCACGCACGGTATTCCCATGGGTGTCGCCTTACCATGTCCCGGGACTGTTTGCGCCTTTTGGCTCACGTATATGATAGTGTCGCTAGCATCCATATGACAGAGAACCCGGCCGACATGGCTAGTCATGAACCCAAAGCGGCGCAGACCTATGGAGACAGACATACATGAATCACATCGAGCATGTCGGTCATCAGCGAGTGAATCCGGGCTGTAGCACTGGGCTAACAGGACTCCGGGGAACCCGGGCTGTAGCAGGCTAGGCAGGACTCCGGATGTCACCGTGTGACATTTCCCCGAAGGGACAGACATAGGAACGAAGTGAAACACATGACGGCCAGTCAAGTGTCCTGAGCAGTAGTGCTGGGCTAGCAGGACTCCGGTGAACCGGGCTGTAGCGGACTACAATGGCTCGAGCAACACCAGACTACATTTCCCCATAAGAAAGGCTGGCAAGGATAAACAACTAGATTGTCGGATCCCACTCATACCAAGCATTTCAATCATACACACAATATGCCCGATATGAGTACATACAACATGGCATCACAACAAAACTCTACAACTCAAGTACTTTATTTAAAGGCTCCATAGAGCCATACATAACATGTTCATACAGGTAGGGGTCACATGACCCGACACTCAAGTCAACAAGCATAGAAGCACATACGGAAGCAAATAGTCTGAGTACAGACACTAGAAAGCAAGAAGGCTTCTCGAAGCTTATCTATCTACATAGGGCCCTCCATGGCCAGGGTCACCACCTGGGTGGCGAGTTACTCATCGACGTCGAGGTCTACATAAAACCCATCGGAGGGGCGGTGTTGTCGTCTGAAAACAGTAATTAAGCAAACATGAGTACAAAGGTACTCAGCAAGTCTTACATCAGAACCTACTATACATGCTCATTCTCAAGAAGGTGGTGGGGTTATTGCAGCAAGCCAGCTTTGACTCTTGGCTAAGCTATCCTACGGAACTCCACTAGTAAAAATAGTTTTCGCACACGAGTCCACTACTCACCAACACAATACTCCACCGGGGATCCTCCCTCGTCATCCTACGAGAGGGCCATCCTCGGTACTCACACTTATGTTGAGTCTTCTAGTAGTATCCATTAGCTTGTCTATGAACTGTATAGGCAACCAAGTAGTCATTTACCGCAGACGCGTCTATTTGAATAGTTTTATACCCTGCAGGGGTGTACTTCTTCACACACGCTTTCACCACTTACCGCCGTTTACACGACATGTACTCGGCAACCTTCAAGCGGAAGCCCAACGAGGGTGTCGGCCACGGCCTACCTAAACACTCAAGCCTCTAGTCCAGGTTTATCGCCTATCCAGGTTCCATCCGCAGGGAGTCCGGCCGAGGTTTCCACATACGGCCCCGAACGATGTGAACAGGGTTCCCGAGACACCAAACGGGTGACTCAGTACACCGTGCCACGGTGTATCTACCGCAACATAGCCCACCCCTAGGGTCAGCGCTACGCACGGCCGCCAACACATAACCTACAAACACCATAAACTAATTGCAACTCCTGGACAGAGTACTAGGGTGAATAAGAAGCCGAGAGGGTCCATTGGTTTCGGGCCCAATGTATGGTAGTAACTGAATCTTAAATCACACATACAGATCTCAGTTCTTATGGACGGCCTCAATGAAACAACCCACCATGTACTCCTACATGGCCTCTCATCGATACCTTTACCAAATCATGTTCAACACATCCTCACATTACGGGCATAAACATTTCACTCTAGCCCATCACCCAGATGAACCAGACTTGACACAACTCTAAGCATAGCAGGCATAGCAAGGTAGGAAACATATACATGGCTCAATCAACTCCTACACATGCTAGTGGGTTTCATCTAGTTACTATGGCAATGACAGGTCATGCAGAGGATAAGGGTTCAACTACCGTAGCACATAGCAGTTTGAATCGCGTTGTCTTAATGCAGTAAACAAGAGGAGAAGCGAGAACATGGTTTGTATCGGAATGATCAATGGGTTGCTTGTCTGATGTAGTGGTAGTAGGCTACTGCCCTTCAGACGGATACTCGGGGTTATCCTCGGAGGCAGAACCTACCACGAAAGACACACCGAACATAATCAACACATGACAATATTCAACAATATGATGCATGCTATGACATGGCAAAATGAAAGTGTCTTGGCCTAATGCAAGCTAAAACAGAAAGGAATGAACTCAATTGAATCAAAGATTCAAATGTTAGCTCATTTAACATAGCCTTATTAGTGCATTATCTTATTTTTCTTAAACAGCAAGGTTAACTTGTTTTGTCATGCCTGAAACCATTACAGATGGATAGATTGAATTTTTCTGATCATTTTTCATATATAAATTGTTTGATTTGGAGCTATGGTTGATTTTCTATGATTTTTAGAAGTTTTGGCTATTTTCTGGAATTTCCTATTAAAGAATAAATCCAGAAAAGGATTTACTGCGTCAGCCTGACGTTAGTGTGACGTCAGCGGTCAACTGAGACGGTCCAGGTCAACCCTGACCTGTGGGTCCCATTTGTCAGTGTCAACTAACTAACTAAATTTAGTTAGTGTTAAACTAATACTAATCTAGTTTAATTAGTGGCCTCGGGCCCACACGTCAGTGAGTCAGGGGAATTCGAACTGGGGTCAACCCAGGTCAAACTCGCTGGAGTTGACCCGGGGCTCGTCGCCGGCAAGGACAAGGACGGCGGAGGGGTGCGGGTTTCTTCCTCCGGTGACCAAATGGCCGGCGGAGGGCATCTAAGTGACGCGGGCACTCGTCCTCGTCGAGTGGTATGGGTGGTTGGGCCTGGGGTGGCCGGAGTCGTCGCCGGCGTCGACCTTGGCGGTCACCGGGGCTCGGGTGAGGTCGGGGTCGTCCTTGTGACGGTCGTGGAGGCTCAAGCAGGGCACGTACGTGCTCTATGCGGCGCGGGGAGGAAGCTGGGCATGACGGCCGGACCATTAGATGGCCGGAGACTCGTTGGCGGCGAGCACAGGCGGCGGTGCGTGCGGGCGAACTCGAGGCGGCGCGTACGTTGCACGAGAGCTAGAACGGAGAGGGGGAGAAGGGTCAGTAGCTCACTGCGGTTGCAGGGGAGCGAACGGCGAGCTCGGGGAAGAGCTGGAGCGAGCGGGGCGGGGAGGGGGATCTCCGGCAACCGAGGTTGAAGACGAGCTCAGTGCAGCGTCTCCGGGGCGAGCGAGCGCTCGGGGATGGGTCGAGGCGAAGCAGTGGACGACGGCGGAACTTCTTGGCACGGGAGGCAACGAGTGGACGGCGGTGGCTGCGGTGGAGCTTGTCGGCAGCGATGGTTGTGCCCTGCTTCAGGGGAGAGAGCGAGAGAGGCGAGACAGGGGGAGAGTGGAGCGGTCGAGGGGTCCAGGGGGTCGGCGTGGCACTCGTAGACGCGTCCAGGGCGTCGGCGGATGCAGGAGGTGGCCGGCGTGTGGCCGCGGGCGCCGGCCACGCGCTTCTCGTCCTCCTGGCGAGAGGAGGAGGACGACTGGCAGGAGCCAGTGGACTGGGCCGAGCTGGTGGGCTAGGTGGGCTGCGCCAGGTAAGTCTCTGTTCTCTCTCTCCTTTTCTGTTTTTCATTTATTCTATTATTTCTGTAACTTCGGGGCTTTATTAAAAATGCCAGGGCATTTCCAAAAATCATAAAATTAATCATGGCTACTGCTTAGAATATATCCAACAGCAAACATTTTAGTTTATGATTATTTGAGCATTTAAAATATTTTATAGCATTTAAATGCCCAAATGCAAATACTATAAGAATTAATCCAATGACCTTAAGATGTCCTAGAAAAATGTGCACCATTTTTTTCAAAGGTTTCAACCCAAAACAAAAAGGGTGGGCTTTTTAGAAGGGCATTTCAGGTTCATTGAAAAAGTTTTTAGTAAACCCTAGTTGTTCCAGGGGGGTGCTGGGGGTTCTGTCATCCCCATTTCAAATTTAAGAGAAATTTAAACATGATGCACACTCTAATGCTTGAACTAGCTAGGGTGTGACACTAGGCGACATCCACGTCTTTCACCACCTAGTGAAAAAATGTGGTCATTTCAAGGATTTTCACAAAACACCATGCCCAACGAGGGTGTTTGGGTAGGCAAGAAGGGTCTATCTGGGAACACATTGTTTTTCGACATCCTTGAAATGGCACTAATTTATTTCATGGCCTTGTATGAAAAATTCAAGACATCATGCCAAGTTGTTTTGGTTTTTGACAAATTATACATTTTCTGGAGTTTTCTCGGTCAAGGAAGGCCGATAAATAGTTGGATGTGTCACAACTTGCATACGGTGTCGAAAATCGTTCAGACCTGACATGGATGCCTAACATGGGCATGCGCACCTGCTTGCAAAAGTTTGCGTCATTTTAAGGATGCCCAAAAATAATTATGTTGAACGAAGAGTGTTTGCTAATTGTGAGCCGCATTGGAATTTTACCCAAAGAAGGGTGAAGCAATATAGTAGCGGATAAGTATTTCCCTCAGTGAGAACCAAGGTTATTGAACCAATTGAAGAACCACGCAAAGCCTAGTCAAACAACATTTGTACACACAAGAGCAAATACTTGCACCCACGAGCAAGAGGGTTGTCAATCCCCTTGGACTCGTTACTTGCAAGGATTAAATCTGATAATGGTAGGTAGATAAATTGAAAAGTAAAGAAAAGATAGTAAAATGCAACAAAGTATTTTTTATTTATTGTAATATGATAAAGTAGACACGGGGGTCATAGTTTTCACTAGAGGCTTCTCTCTCATAAAGATAGCATACAGTGGGTAGATGAATTACTATTCGGCAATTGATAGAAAAGTGTATAGTTATGATGTTATTCATTGGAATGATCATGTATATAGGCATTATGTTCGTGACAAATAGACCGACACGATTCTGCATCTACTACTATTACTCCGCTCTGAGAGCACTTATATGCTTGCCGCTCTACGTATTAAGTTCATAAAAACAGAGTAATGCATGAAGTACGATGACATAATGTAGACAGGATAAACCCAAGAAATATGATTGAACCCCGCCGTTTTACCCTTAATGGCAACAATACAAATATGTGCCTCACTACCCCTTCTATCACGAGGTGAGAACACCGCAAGATTGATCCCACTACAAAGCACCTCTCCCGCTGAAGATAAATCAATCTAGTTGGCCAAACCAAATGGATAGATTAGAAAGAAATACAAAGCTATAGTAATCATGCATAATAAAGTTCTATAAAGACCCAATTACTTTCAATGAAAAATCTGATCACAAACCCACAATTTATCGGATCCCAACAAACAAACTATAAAAGAATATTACATCGGATAGAACTACATGGAGATCATGGAGAACATTCTATTGAAGATCGAAGAGAAAGAAGAAGCCATCTACCTAAAGGAAATATGCCCTAGAGGCAATAATAAAGTTGTTATTTACATTTCCTTATATCATGATAAATGTTTATTATTCATGCTAGAATTGTATTAACCGGAAACTTAGTACATGTGTGAATACATAGACAAACAGAGTGTCGGCAGTATGCCTCTACTTGACTAGCTCGTTAATCAAAGATGGTTAAGTTTCCTGGCCATAGACATGAGTTGTCATTTGATGAACGGGATCACATTATTAGAGAATGATGTGATTGACTTGACCCATCCGTTAGCTTAGCACTATGATCGTTTAGTTTATTGCTATTGCTTTCTCCATAACTTATGCATGTTCCTATGACTATGAGATTATGAAACTCCCTAATACCAGAGGAACACTTAGTGTGCTATGAAATGTCACAACATAACTGGGTGATTATAAAGATGCTCTACATGTGTCTCCGATGGTGTTTGTTGAGTTGGCATAGATTGAGATTAGGATTTGTCACTTCGATTGTCGAAAAGGTATCTCTGGACCCTCTCGGTAATGCACATCACTATGAGCCTTGCAAGAAATGTGACTAATGAGTTAGTTGCGGGATGTTGCATTACAGAACGAGTAAAGAGACTTGCCGGTAACGAGATTGAACTAGGTATGATGATACCGACGATCGAATCTTGGGGAAGTAACATATCAATGACAAAGGGAACAACGTATGTTGTTATGTGGTTTGACCGATAAAGATCTTCGTAGAATATGTAGGAACCAATATGAGCATCGAGGTTCCGCTATTGGTTATTGACCAGATATGAGTCTCGGTCATGTCTACATAGTTCTCGAACCCGTAGGGTCCGTACGCTTAACGTTTGATGACGATCGGTGTTATGAGCTTATGTGTTTTGATGTACCTAAGGTAGTTCGGAGTCCAGGATGTGATCACGGGCATGATGAGGAGTCTCGAAATGGTCGAGACATGAAGATTGATATATTGGAAGGTTATGTTTGGACACCAAAATGGTTTCGAATCAGTTGGTGCATATACCGGAGTACCGGGGGGGTTACCGGAACCCCTTGGGGGCTTAATGGGCCTACATGGGCTTTAGTGGAAGAGAGAGGAGGCAGCCAAGAGGTAGGGGCGCGCCCCCCTAGCCCAATCCAAATTGGGAAGGGGGCCGGCCCCACTTTCCTTCTTCTCCTCTTCCCCTTCCTTTCCCCTCCTAGTTGGACTAGGAAAGGGGGGAAACCTACTCCTAGTAGGAATAGGAATCCCCCCTTGGGGGCGCACCATCAGGCCGGCCGGCCCCCTCCTCCCCTCCTTTATATACGGGGGAGGGGGCACCCCATAGACACACAAGTTGATCTCTTAGCCATGTGCGGTGCCCCCTCCACAGATTTCCACCTCGGTCATGTTGCCATAGTGCTTAGGCGAAGCCCTGCATCGGTAACTTCATCATCACCGTCAACACGCCGTCGTGCTGACGAAACTCTCCCTCGGCCTCAGCTGGATCTAGAGTTCGAGGGACATCACCGAGCTGAACATGTGCCGATCGCGGAGGTGTTGTGCGTTCGGTACTTGATCGGTTGGATTGTGAAGACGTTCGACTACATCAACCGCGTTACTTAACGCTTCCGCTTTCGGTCTACGAGGGTACGTAGACACACTCTCCCCTCTCGTTGCTATGCATCCCTAGATAGATCTTGCATGATCATAGGAATTTTTTTGAAATACAGCGTTCCCCAACAGTGGCATCCGAGCCAGGTCTATGCATAGATGTTATATGCACGAGTAGAACACAAAGGAGTTGTGGGCATGGGTATATACATATTGCTTGTCGTCACTAGTTGTTTCTTGATTCGGCGGTATTGTTGGATCAAGTGGCCCGGGCCGGCATTACATGACTGCGTTCACGAGACTGGTTCTACCGACGTGCTTTGCACACAGGTGGCTGGCGGGTGTCAGTTTCTTCAACTTTAGTTGAATCGGATTCAATGAACAGGGTTCTTTCTGAAGATTAAAAAGCAATCACTATTCCGCGTTGTGGTTTTTGATGCATAGGTAAGAATGGTTCTTTCTAAGCCCGTAGCAGCCACGTAAAACTTGCAACAACAAAGTACAGGACGTCTAACTTTTTTTCCAGGGCATGTTGTGATGTGATATGGTCAAGACGTGATTATATAAATTGTTGTATGAGATGATCATGTTTTGTAACACAGTTATCGACAACTGGCAGGAGCCATATGGTTGTCGCTTTATTGTATGAAATGCAATCGCCATGTAATTGATTTACTTTATCACTAAGTCGTAGTGATAGCTGTAGAAGCAATAGTTTGCGAGACAACAACGATGCTACGATGGAGATCAAGGTGTCAAGCTGGTGATGATGGTGATCATGACGGTGCTTTGGCGATGGAGATCAAAGGCACAAGATGATAATGGCCATATCATATCACTTATATTGATTGCATGTGATGTTTATCCTTTATGCATCTTATTTTTCTTAGTATGGCGGTAGCATTATAAGATGATCTCTCACTAAATTTCAAGGTATAAGTGTTCTCCCTGAGTATGCATCGTTGCTACAGTTCATCGTGCTGAGACACCACGTGATGATCGGGTGTGATAAGCTCTACGTTCACATACAACGGGTGCAAGCCAGTTTTGCACAAGCATAATACTCGGGTTAAACTTGACGAGCCTAACATATGCAGATATGGCCTCAGAACATTGAGACCGAAAGGTCGAGCATGAATCATATAGTAGACATGATCAACATAGTGATGTTCACCATTGAAAACTACTCCATCTCACATGATGATCGGACATGGTTTAGTTGATATGGATCACGTGATCACTTAGATGATTAGAGGGATGTCTATCTAAGTGGGAGTTCTTAAGTAATATGATTAATTGAACTTTAATTTATCATGAACTTAGTACCTGATAGTATTTTGCATGTCTATGTTGTTGTAGATAAATGGCCCGTGCTGTTGTTCCGTTGAATTTTAATGCATTCCTAGAGAAAGCTAAGTTGAAAGATGATGGTAGAAACTACACGGAGTCGGTCCGTAACTTGAGGATTATCCTCATTGCTGCATAGAAGAATTACGTCATGGAAGCACCACTAGGTGCCAAACCCGCTGCAGGAGCAACTCCAGATGTCATGAACACCTGGCAGAGCAAAGCTAATGGCTACTCAATAGTTCCCTGTGCCATGCTTCACGGCTTAGAACCAGGACTTCAACGATGTTTTGAACATCATGGAGCATATGAGATGTTCCAGGAGTTGAAGTTAATATTTCAAGAAAATGCCCGGATTGAGAGATATGAAGTCTCTAATAAGTTCTATAGCTGCAAAATGGAGGAGAATAGTTCTGTCAGTGAACATATACTCAGAATGTCTGGGTACCACAATCACTTGACTCAGTTGGGAGTTAATTTTCCGGTTGATAGTGTCATTGACAGAGTTCTTCAATCACTGCCACCAAGCTACAAAAGCTTCGTGATGAACTATAATATGCAAGGGATAGATAAGACAATTCCTGATCTCTTCGCGATGCTAAAGGCTGCGGAGGTAGAAATCAAGAAGGAGATCAAGTGTTGATGGTCAAGAAGACCACCAGTTTCAAGAAGAAGTGCAAAAGGAAGAAGGGGAACTTCAAGAAGAACGGAAAGCAAGTTGCTGCTCAAGTGAAGAAGCCCAAGTCTAGACCTAAGCCTGAGACTGAGTGCTTCTACTACAAAGGGACTGGTCACTGGAAGCGGAACTGCCCCAAGTATTTGGCGGATAAGAAGGATGGCAAAGTGAAAGGTATATTTAATATACATGTTATTAATGTGTACCTTATTAATGCTCGCAGTAGCGCCTGGGTATTGGATACTGTTTCTGTTGCTAATATTTGCAACTCAAAATAGGGGCTACGGATTAAGCGAAGATTGGCTAAGGACGAGGTGACGATGCACGTGGGAAATGGTTCCAAAGTCTATGTGATCGACTGTCAGCATGCTACCTCTACATCTACCTTCGCGATTAGTTTTAAACTTGATTGTTATTTGGTGCCAGCGTTAAGCATGAACATTATATCTGGATCTTGTTTGATGCGAGACGGTTATTCATTTAAATCAGAGAATAATGGTTGTTCTATTTATATGAGTAATATCTTTTATGGTCATGCACCCTTGATGAATGGTCTATTTTTACTAAATCATGATAGTAGTGATACACATATTCATAGTTGTCGGGTGTCAAAACCGGCGGATCTCGGGTAGGGTGTCCCGAACTATGCGTCTAGGATCGATGGTAACAGGAGACGGGGGACACAATGTTTACCTAGGTTCGGGCCCTCTCTATGGAGGTAAAACCCTATGTCCTGCTTGATTGATATTGATGAATATGAGTGTTACAAGAGTGGATCTACCACGAGATCGTAATGGCTAAACCCTAGAAGTCTAGCCTATGAATATGGTAATGAGTATATACGTTGTCCTCTGCGGACTATCCCCTTCAGTTTATATAGACACCGAGGGGATCTAGGATTTACATGGAGTCAGTTACATAAGAAGGAATCTTCGGTCGCCAAGCTTGCCTTCCACGCCAAGTAGAGTCCAATCCGGACACGGTGCATTCTTCGGTCTTCACAGCCCATCAGTCCGGCCCACGGATAACAGGTCAGACACCCGAGGACCCCTTAGTCCAGGACTCCCTCAGTAGCCCCTGAACCTGGCTTCAATGACGAGGAGTCCGGCGCACAGATTTGTCTTCGGCATTGCAAGGCGGGTTCCCTCCTTCCGAACTCCAGAATAGTCTTCGGACGAAGCGAGTATATCCGGACCTGTGTATATAATGGCAGAGAATATAATACCCCATGAGCCCAACTTGTTGATAACTGTTCATGACATCATATCATGCCTGCCCGGTTGCTATTTCCAACCGTCGGCTAGCGAGCCACCCCACGTCTCGGGGTGCGGTTTTACTGGCACGTCTTGTCAAGGCAGAGATCGTGCCCCTTTATTTACGGGATTTTCATTAATGCAAGCGTGGGTAACCCAACCGTCCCCTGGGTACAACTCCTTGGTAATAGGCAAGCTTAGAGACCCCCGGGGAGATGCCCAACACTTGGGGCCTTTATATAGAGACCCAGTCTCGTTTTCTTCCTTTGCACTTGCTCCTTCCTCAACCCTAGCCACCCCAAGTTCCAACCCTCGGGTTCCAATCGCCACCAACCCTAGTCATGTCCGGATCCAACCATCAGGACCGGTGGGTGGCTTCTTCTATCACAAAGGAGGATATTGCGAGGCTCCGCGCAGCGAGGTATCTGACCTCGGAAATCTTTCATCGGCTTCCGGCGCAAGGGCAAGTCATACCGTCCCCCAGACCTAGCGAGAGGGTAGTATTTGTATCCCACTTTCTTCATGGGCCAGGGTTCATGCTTAACCCCTTCGTCCGGGGGCTCATGTTCTACTATGGACTAGACTTTCACGATCTGGCCCTGGACTCTATTCTCCTCATCTCGACATTTATCATCACGTGTGAGGCCTTACTCCGGACTCCTCCGCACTTCGGTTTGTGGCTCAAGACCTTCGACGTGAGGCCGCAGGTGGCAGAGGAGGAGCAGGCAGAGTGCGGCAGCGTTATAATAGGCAAGCTGTCCGGCGCGGTTTGGCCCGGAGGATCTTTCGCCAAATCTTCCGACCTATGGCAGCAGGGGTGGTTTTATATCAACGAGCCGCGGGGCTCCAAGTGGGTGGCTA
Organism: Triticum urartu; assembly: GCF_003073215.2. NCBI lineage: Eukaryota > Viridiplantae > Streptophyta > Magnoliopsida > Poales > Poaceae > Triticum > Triticum urartu. The sequence goes on along the minus strand of NC_053028.1, from coordinate 545,666,649 downwards.
CACCTACGTTCCGACCAGGTCCTCCAACTCAGCTCGCTTCATGGGTCCATAAGGGATTAGACTGGGGATCCATCAATGAAGTGCAGACTCTGCAAAGCCGCATCCGATGCCTTACCGAGAAGGGCATCGATCTTGTGAGCGTCGTTCAAATAATGCTAGTCCACCGGATCCTGCCATGCCAGCGGTGCCTCTTCGTATGTGGGAGTTTAACCCAGAAGGGTGACGGACTTTACAGCACTTCTTCGGCACTACGCACGAAGGAATGTGGAAATTATATTTCGGGGAACGAGAGCAATGGCCGGACACCACCGAAGACGTTGGCCTAGACTGTAATCATTCGGACACTTCGGTAAGTACTCGATAACCGAGCACCTTCCCTTCAGGCATCTCTTAACAAGATACTGAACGATCCGCCCCTGTACAGGACTGGATAAAGAAAGCGGTGTTAATCTGGTGTCCGATGCCTCTTGCCGAAGGCCCTGTGACCGACCTGCTGACGAGAATGCTGATTCCAACACCGTACCAGGTGGCTGCATCCGGGGAAACCAAAATCCTTCTACCCAAGGGCAAGAGTGCAAAGGGAGCCTTCCAGGGCAAGAAGAGGGTCGCCTCCAAAGATCGGGAGGGGAAGCCTTCCAAGAGAGGAAAAACACCGTCGTCGAGCGGCTTGGGCCAGGCGAGCGAGGCTTCCGTAGAGTTTGATGACGAAGACGAACCTCGAGGCAGGCCGTAAGCGAGGCTGGGGTACTTTCAGCGCACCTCATTCTTTTTTTAGTGAAGTAATCATCCGATATATGTTCGTCCATGCAGGTTAACGCCTGGTGCTTCTCAATCGTCCTCCTCCTCGGGAGATCTTCTTCCAGAGATGATGGAGAGTGACACGCCTCCTCCGGCCCCGTCGCCCAACAGAGGAGATGATACCGAGGTATCGTCCCGAAGGGCACCCGAAGGCGGTGCCTCTGTCACCCGAGGTTCCAGGATCGAGACCGGCGTCCCCGAACCGTTCGGTTTACAGCCGAAGACGGTTCTGGAGGCAAGCAAGTGGGTTCCTTCACTGGAATGTCGTACTCCAGCGGTAGTTTCCGAAGACCCAAGAGCGCCAGAAATGCTGACGGACATGCTATGACGAGCGTCTATTTCAGAAGAGCACCGTTCCTTGATGGTTACGGTTGGCGAAAGGGTTCTACCACAAAAATTGGACTGAACGAGGCCTTCACAAGCCTTCTAAGAGGTTTTGAGGTTTGTGATGTAGCTTTGTCAATTGAAATTCATTGACAGAATGCACCTGTTGTATATGCAGTAGCCCCTGAGACTCGGATTGTCTTCCGAAGGGAGCGATCGGAGGATCAAAGGGATATGCTCAGGTATTAACCTCGGTTTAATATGAAATACAGGCTGCTTCCCCTTCTGCAGCTGCCCGGAATACGGAAGTGGCCGAACTGCAGCGAAAGCTGGATATTGCGGAGCATGACGTTGCATTGATCAACAGGCGTCTTGACGACTCGCAAGGTATGTATTTCAAGAATTCTTTACATCAGTGTGCTTGACGCGGGAAAGAGCTTTATATGAGATGCGCGTAAAATGCAGATGGTGCTACCACCGTGGAGGCTCTTCGGTCGGAGCTAATCCGGGCCAAGGAGCGGGCCCAGCTTAGTGATGCTGCTGCTGAAGGAGCATCGGTTGAACTAAAGGCCAAACAAGCTGCGCGATGCCAGGGCGAGGAGAAGATATCCACGATGACACTCGCTTTGGAGGATGCTACTGGCCGCTGCGAATTTCTTTAGAAGGAGGATAAAGCCTTAACGGCTGAACTGGACAAGGCCCAACAGGAGGCAAGAGAAGCGCGATCAGAATCCAGAGCACTCGGTGAGGAGGTTCGGCATGCGAAAGAGATATTGGCTGGAAAGCCTTTTCTGTTGTAGACTAAGTTCGGTGACCCGGACTATGTTCAGTTGAACCAACTGTAGAGTTCTCCGGACGAGTATTTTAACTTGCCAAAGAGTTCTTCCGATGCGGCGCGGTATTACCAAGCGCAAGCTGGATATGGAATGGAGAAGCTTTTTTGGTCACAGTTTGGTGTGTCAAAACGCCCGCTGCTGCTTAATGAATAGATGTCCCAATGGGCCGAACTTCATAGGGTATCTGGCGCTGCCATGAAGGATGTCATAGTCCCGCTATGGTCGACCGAGCCTGTCCGAATAGCTATTTCGGTTTGGTGCAGAAGCTTGTCGATACAGTGCCGCGAATCGATGCTGTGAAGCGATCGGTGTGCATTGAGGGTGCACGGATGGCCCTTGCCCGAGTCAAGAAATTCTGGGGGAAGATGAAGGCTATCGATGTCGCAATGAAGGGTCCACCCAAGGGCGAGGACCGTCCGAAACCAGAGCATTATTTTGAAGATGTCCTGGAGGCCGCCCGCTCGATTGAGGGTCAATGTTCGAAGAACATAATGTTCGAGTGAGGTGTATGATGATTGTAAAGGACAACTTTATAGTTAATCTATTTATGTTTTGCTTGAAAAGCTTGAATTCCTCCTGTGCGGTCGTTTTAATATAATCTGAAAGTTTTCTAGTCATCGGCTTCAGCCCCCTCGTAGGAAGTACGGGGGTGTTCGGAAAAGCATTTAATCACTCTTTATCCAACGTCTTGGTCCATGAAGGAGGTGATAATGTGGCGAACCAGGCAATCGGACTATGAGGCGTTAACACTTTCACTTGACCATAGGAGTTTTATGGTGGGGCCACGACATAGCCCCTGGTGTGTATGCGGCGTGTGGTGCCTTACATATCCGATCTGAAAAAGATCCCTCGTATTACACGGAGAATCACTAAAGATTCCAATAAGTCATCAAGTGGTTGACCAGCTCTCGCCGCATCATGACAGTCAGTTTTCGGCTTTCTCTACTGAGGTGCTCATCCGGTCTAGGCCAGGGCACAATCGCAGTAGTTCTCCCTTTACTACCCTAGCGATAGAGCGGAACGTAGGGTAGCAAACACAGGAGCTGGGCAACCCAACTATTGACCTAAGACAATGATTCGGAGCTGATGCATATAAGGCCAAACTTGCGACGCCGAAGTATGCTATAGAGTTGTTCGGACTTTTACTGGCAACTCATTCGTTCCCATGCCGAGCCCCTGGCAGGGTGTGCCGAGGTGCATCTGCAAAGCGGCCGATAAGGCCATACTTTATTGTTGAAAGGATATGAGAGATTGGTTCGGTTGAGGCTTACTAAGAATGGAGCGATGTGCCAATGATAAATTTATGTGTGTGTGTATAAGAGAAACCACGGACCCGGCTATTTGACATGCTCGTGGTCGGGATCAGAGGAGAAGGGGCATAGTACAGGCTCAGAGTAAAGAGTGCGGTCTACCAAAGGTAATTTTGGACCTCCTGTCGCACGTCTGCGTAGCCCATCCTCGGGGAGTGGGATCCTTAACGGAAGTAATCCCTTAGGTGAGTGCATGGATCCGAACTCCGATAGAGTCCGCTATAGATGCTTTCCAGTTTGTCACCTGTTCTTTAAACATGATACAGAAAAAATGAGAAAAACATATAAAAACGTTACGGGAATGCTTGTAGGGTTGTCCCAATTGTGCTTCCGTCGATGCCCATGGTATCTTGAGTGCGTAGTGATGTGCGCGTGGTGCAAATTTCGCCAGTACAATAGGTAGGTGGTGGAAGCCGAACTGCTATTTGCGTTCTGGGAGTGGTCGAACGCCAGAGGGGAACTTTTTCTGGCCCCTGGTGTTCTGCTGGCGAGCCGATCCGTCATCTTTGTCACCTGGTGGCATCCTCCCCTTGTGATCAGCGTTAAGCTTGCCTGCCTGCTAGAAGACCCAACAGTTACGGTTGGTATGATTAGCTGGCCTATCCGGGAGACCATGAATCTAACAAGGTCGGTCCAATATCCTATCAAGGGTGGATGGTCCATCCTGGTTTGCCTTTAGTGGCTTCTTCCATTGACTGGGCTTCGGATTGTGAAATTCGGCATTCACCGATGTGTCGCGTATGTTGTTATGTTCGGTTCGTCGTGGCTTGCCGTTGCCATCTCGGATATCGGAAGTTCCCGTGCCGCTGGTGTCGTTGCTTTTACGAGCAAGCTGGTTGTCTTCTCCCGCGCAGAAGCGGTTCATTAGAGCGGTGAGGGTTTTCATGGATTTAGGTCCTTCCTGGCCGAGGTGACGCGCGAGCCATTCATCCCGGACGCTATGTTTGAAGGCCGCGAGGGCTTCTGCGTCCGGACAGTCGACAATTTGGTTCTTTTTGACTAAGAACCTGGTCCAGAGCTCTCTAGCTGACTCGCCGGGCTCCTGGACAATGTGACTTAAGTCATCGGCGCGTAATGGCCGGACATATGTTCCCTGGAAGTTGTCTCGAAAGGCGTCTTCCAAATCTTCCCAGTTGCCAATAGAATTTTCTGGCAAACTGTTTAGCCAGTACCGAGTTGGCCCTATAAGCTTGAGAGGTAGGTATTTAATGGCGTGGAGGTCGTCTCCGCGGGCCATGTGAATATGGAGGAGGTAATCCTCGATCCATACCGCAGGGTCTGTTGTCCCATCGTATGATTCGATGTTAATGGGTTTAAACCCGTCTGGAAATTTGTGTTCCATTACTTCATCCGTGAAGTAGAGGGGTTGTGCGGCTCCTCTATGTTGGGCCACACTATGAAGTACCTCCGGCGGGCTCCGTTTACGGTGCTCGGACCGGGCGTGGTCAGCTCTGTAGGGTCCGAATAGGCAACCATCGTCGTCGGTCGGGTATATCTTTTGTGATCTGTACATCGATCTTCTGCGTCTTGCTCTACCCTCCGTGTCTTGGTTGATATCATTGGTGTTCCCCCGAGCTGTTTTGTTTTGATGGCCGGATGGGTTGGTGTGGTGCTCTGCCTGGGCTGCTGCTTTGTCTGGACCGGATTGTGGTCGGCCTGCCGCATTGTTCAATGGTGGTATGGGTTACATCACTCTGCCCTCGTGTTGAGGGAACCACCTGTTCTTGGGGTGGCTTTTGACTGGGCTGCTAAGGCCGTATTCTTCGGCGGCCAAGACCTCGGTCCAGCTGTCATTAAGATAATCTTCGCTTGCTTGAAGCTGCAGCTTCTTCTTTCGTAGGCCCCTTGAAGTGGCTATAAGCCGGCGTTTAAAGCGCTCCTGTTCGAGAGGTTCCTAGGGCATGGTAAAATCCTCGTTGCTGAAGATCTCCTCTTCCTCGGAGGGTGGGAGATAATTGATGTCCTCCGAGTCCCCGTATGTGGTCTGTTCCTCAGAGTTATCTTGCCCGCCTTCCTATTCATCCTGCTCGGATTCTACCTCAACAGTGTCTTTGTTGTCTGAAGTGTCGTCTTCTCTGGTGCTGGCAGTGTTTTCTCTTGGGCGATGTGACCTAGGGTGCCGGTGTCCGGGCTGTGTACCAGGGGATTTATTCTAGACCGGATCCTCCTTATCGTCGTCGAGAGTGCCGTAAGGTGTGTCCAACATACACACGTCATACTAGGAAGTAGTCGTCCCGTGTCGAGCGGGTAGTAAGCTCTGGCCCTGCCCCTCATCGTCATCCACACCGTCGATGTCTTCGGAGCGGGGGTCGGGTGTGTTGGTTGGGTTTTCAACAGTGGCTACGAAGTGGGTGGCGGGTGGGAAACAAAATTATCTATCATCTGCCGAAAGTTCGAACCGAATATAGTTCGGCGACGGGTCGTCTGCCAGGGATAGGTTTTTTAGCGAGTTCAGCATGCCACCCATGGGCGAGTGTTGGAAGACATCTGCGGTGTTGAACTTGAAGATCGACAACCGATTGAGTTCGGTATACGCGGGCTCGCAGGGTTTGGAGTTCAGAGTCAGAGGCAAGTCCGAGGTTCCGTTGATGCGGATACCGTATGAAGTGGGATCTACGTGTGGCTCCAGCGCCACTGAATCGGTAGCCCCCGTGATGGGGTCGAGCTTCCCATCTTCGGGCGACTTGATCTGCTCCGGATTTAAGGCCAGAGCTTCTACAGGAGCTATCTCCTGGATGCGGCCCGATGACAGGTTTAGGCCATGTTCATCGAGGTAATGGGGAGCCATTGCCGCGGTCTCGAATCCGTCGAAGATCAAATCTTCTCGGATGTTCGCGACGTAATTCAAGCTTCCGAATCTGACCTGATGTCCAGGGACGTAGCTTTCGATCTGCTCCAGATGGCCAAACGAGTTGGCCCGCAGTACGAAACCACCGAATACGAAGATCTATCCAGGGAGGAAAGTTTCTCCCTGGACAACGTCGTTACTGATGATAGAGGGGGCCATCGAGCCTTCTGTCGATGATACAGTGGAACTCTCAATGAAAGCACCAATGTCGGTATCAAAACCGGTGGATCTCGGGTAGGGGGTCCCGAACTGTGCATCTAGGATCGATGGTAACAGGAGACGGGGGACACAATGTTTACCCGGGTTCGGGCCCTCTCTATGGAGGTAAAACCCTACGTCCTGCTTGATTGATATTGATGAATATGAGTGTTACAAGAGTGGATCTACCACGAGATCGTAATGGCTAAACCCTAGAAGTCTAGCCTATGAATATGGTAATGAGTATATACGTTGTCCTCTCCGGACTATCCCCTTCGGTTTATATAGACACGGAGGGGATCTAGGGTTTACATGGAGTCGGTTACATAAGAAGGAATCTTCGGTCGCCAAGCTTGCTTTCCACGCCAAGTAGACTCCAATCCGTACACGGTGCATTCTTCGGTCTTCACAGCCCATCGGTCCGGCCCACGGATAACAGGCCGGATGCCCGAGGACCCCTTAGTCCAGGACTCCCTCAATAGTATTGATGCCAAAAGATATAAGTTTAATAATGATAGTGCAACTTATTTGTGGCACTGCCGTTTGGGTCATATTGGTGTAAAGCGCATGAAGAAACTCCATGATGATGTACTTTTGGAATCACTTGATTATGAATCACTTGATGCTTGCGAACCATGCCTCATGGGCAAGATGACTAAGACTCCATTCTCCAGAACAATGGAACGAGCAACAGACTTATTGGAAATAATACATACTGATGTATGCGGTCCGATGAGTGTTGATGCTTGTGGCGAGTATCATTATTTTCTGACCTTCACAGATGATTTGAGCAGATATGGGTATATCTACTAGATGAAACTTAAGTCTGAAACATTTGAAAAGTTCAAAAAAATTCAGAGTGAAGTGGAAAATCATCGTAACAAGAAAATAAAGTTTCTATGATCTGATCATGGAGGAGAATATTTGAGTTACGATTTTGGTCTTCATTTGAAACAATGTGGAATAGTTTCGCAACTCACGCCACCTGGAACACCACAGCGTAATGGTGTGTCCGAACATCGTAACCGCACTTTATTAGATATGGTGCGATCTATGATGTCTCTTACTGATTTACCGCTATCGTTTTGGGGTTATGCTTTAGAGACGACTGCATTCACGTTAAATAGGGCACCATCGAAATCCTTTGAGACGACACCTTATGAACTGTGGTTTGGCAAGAAATCCAAGTTGTCGTTTCTTAAAGTTTGGGGCTGCCATGCTTATGTGAAAAAGCTTCAACTTGATAAGCTCAAACCCAAATCGGAGAAATGTGTTTTCATAGGATCCCATAGGAGACTGTTGGGTACACCTTCTATCATAGATCTGAAGGCAAGATATTCGTTTCTAAGAATGGATCCTTTCTAGAGAAGGAGTTTCTCTCAAAAGAAGTGAGTGGGAGGAAAGTAGAACTTGATGAGGTAACTATACCTGCTCCCTTATTGGAAAGTAGTTCATCAAAGAAATCAGTTTCAGTGATTCCTACACCAATTAGTGAGGAAGCTAATGATGATGATCATGAAACTTCTGATCAAGTTACTACCAAACATCGTAGGTCAACTAGAGTAAGATCCGCACCAGAGTGGTATGGTAATCTTGTTCTGGAGATCATGTTACTTGACCATGACGAACCTACGAACTATGAGGAAGCGATGATGAGCCCAGATTCCACAAAATGGCTTGAGGCCATGAAATCTGAGATGGGATCCATGTATGAGAACAAAGTGTGGACTTTGGTTGACTTGCCCGATGATCAGCAAGCCATAGAGAATAAATGGATCTTCAAGAAGAAGACTGACGCTGACGTAATGGTACTATCTACAAAGCTCGACTTGTTGCGAAAGGTTTTCGACAAGTTCAAGGAGTTGACTACGATGAGACCTTCTCACCCGTAGTGATGCTTAAGTCCGTCTGAATCATGTTAGCAATTGTCGCATTTTATGATTATGAAATTTGGCAAATGGATGTCAAAATTGCATTCCTTAATGGATTTCTTAAAGAAGAGTTGTATATGATGCAACCAGAAGGTTTTGTCGATCCAAAAGGTGCTAACAAAGTGTGTAAGCTCTAGGGATCCATTTATGGACTTGTGCAAGCTCTCGGAGTTGGAATATACGCTTTGATAGTGTGATCAAAGCATATGCAAGCATCTCTGGGCCCTCTCAGTAATGCACATCACTATAAGCCTTGCAAGCAATGTGACTAATGAGTTAGTTACGGGATGTTGCATTACGGAACGAGTAAAGAGACTTGTCGGTAATGAGATTGAACTAGGTATGATGATACCGGCGATCGATCTCGGGCAAGTAACATACCGATGACAAAGGGAACAACGTATGTTGTTATGCGGTTTGACTGATAAAGATCTTCGTAGAATATGTAGGAACCAATATGAGCATCCAGGTTCCGCTATTGGTTATTGACCGGAGATGAGTCTCGGTCATGTCTACATAGTTCTCGAACCCATAGGGTCCGCACGCTTAATGTTCGATGACGATCGGTATTATGAGTTTATGTGTTTTGATGTAACGAAGGTAGTTCGGAGTCCGGGATGTGATCACGGACATGATGAGGAGTCTCGAAATGGTCGAGACATGAAGATTGGTATATTGGAAGGTTATGTTTGGACACCAGAATGGTTTCGGATGAGTTCGGGCATATACCGGAGTACCGAGGGGTTACTGGAAGGGAAAACTTTGTTTTTGCCACTCTAGCTTTTGACCACTTTGTTTATGCCACTCTAGAATTTGACATTTCACTTTTGCCACTCTTAGTTTTTGACAATACATCACAATTGTCATTCCGTGGCAAAAGCAATAATTTTAGAGTGGCAATTGTGATACATTGTCAAAATCTAGAGTGGCAAAAGTGAAATGAAAAGTTATTGCTTTTGCCGCTGAATGGCATTTGTGATGTATTGTCAAAAACTAAGAGTGGCAAAAGTGATTTGTCAAAATCTAGAGTGACATAAGCAAAGTAGGCAAAAGCTAGAGTGGCAAAAACAAAGTTTTCCCCTACCGGAACCCCCCGGGGGCTTAATGGGCTTACATGGGCTTTAGTGGAAGAGACAGAAGGCGGCCAAGAGGTGGGGGCGCCCCCCTAGCCCAATCCTAATTGGGAAGGGGACCGGCCCCCCTTTCCTTCTTCTCCTCTTCCCCTTCCTTTCCCCTCCTAGTTGGACTAGGAAAGGGGGGAAACCTACTCCTAATAGGAATAGGAATCCCCCCTTGGGAGCGCACCATTAGGCCAGCCGGCCCCCTCCTCCCCTCCTTTATATACGGGGGAGGGGGCACCCCATAGACACACAAGTTGATCTCTTAGTCGTGTCTGGTTCCCCCCTCCACAGATTTCCACCTCGGTCATATTGTCGTAGTGCTTAGGCGAAGCCCTGCGTCGGTAACTTCATCATCACCGTCAACACGCCGTCGTGCTAACGAAACTCTTCCTCGGCTTCAGCTAGATCTATAGTTTGAGGGACGTCATCGAGCTGAACGTGTGTAGATTGCAGAGGTGTCGTGTGTTCGGTACTTGATCGGTTGGATCATGAAGACGTTCGACTACATCAACCGCGTTACTTAACGCTTTCGCTTTCCGTCTACGAGGGTACGTAGACACACTCTCCCTCTCGTTGCTATGCATCCCTCGATAGATCTTGCGTGATCATATGAATTTTTTTGAAATATTGCGTTCCCCAACACTACCTACTAGGTATGGACCCGTAGGTCCGTGTAAACTACTCACACATCATTGGAGGTGCAGCAAGGATGATGTTGAAGCTCTCCGTGATTGATTCCCCCTCTGGTGGAGTACCGGAAAAGGCCTCCAGATGAGATCGCGGAAGAACAGAAGTTTGCGGTGGCGAAAAAAGTGTTTGGGGTGGCTCTCTGTTGGTTTGGAGATTTATGGTAATTTATGGAGTTGGAATTAGATCAAACGAAGCCGCGTGGGACCCATGAGCTTAGATGGCGACCCCCTGGGGCGCGCGTGTGAGCTCGCGGCTCTCCCATAGATCTTATGGCCTCCTCCCAAACGTTCTAGGGTCCCTTCTGGTCCGGAAAAAATCACTGTAAAGTTTCATCGTGTTTGGACTTTATTTGGTACTGATTTTCTGAAGAGTTAAAAATAAGTAAAAAAAACAACAACTGGTAGTGGGTACTGAGTTAATAGGTTAGTCCCCAAAAATGAAAATAAAATTGCATATAGAGTATCTAAGATGGCAATATAATAGCACGAAACATTCAAAAATTATAGATACGTTGGAGACGTATTAGTGTTATGGTACCTAGAAAGCTTTGTGTGAGAGCACGTTGTTTGTCGACATCCTTGAAATGACCCCAATTTTTTTCGTGGCCTTTTATGACCAATTAAAGGCATCATGAAAAAGTCGTTTGGTTTTTGACAAAGTTTTGCTTTTTTGTGGTTTTCTCAATGGAAAAAGGCTGATAAATTGTTGGACATGTCGCCACATGCAAACGGTGTCGGGATTCATACAAACCTGGCATGGATGCCTATCATGGACATGTCCACTTGCTTTTAATAGTTGGGGTCATTTCAGGGATGTTCAAAAATAGACCATGTTCAACAGAGGGTGTTCGGGCAGAAGGGTCCTGATGAGAACACATTGTTTTCCAACATCCTTGAAATGGCCTCAGTTTTTTCTACAGCTTCGTATAACCAATTCAAGGCACCTTGCCAAGTTGTTTGGGTTTTTGACAAGTTTTGCATTTTCAAAAGTTTTCTTGATGAAAAAGACCGATAAATCGTGCGACGTGTCACCATGTGCATACGATATCGGAACTAGTTCAAACAAGGCATGGATGGCTAACATGGCCATGTCCACTTGATTGCAAAAAGTTGGGGTCAGTCCTGAGATTTCAAATATCATGTTCAATGGAGAGTGTTCGGATAGGCCGGAAGGGTCCGTCTGAGAGCACATTGTTCCTTGACATCTTTGAAATGGCCCCAAATTTTTTTCCATGACCTTGTATGATCAGTTCAAGGTTCCATGCCAAGTTATTTGGTTTTCCAATAAATTCTATATTTTCTAGAGTTTTCTCGGTTAAAAGGGCCAATAAATGGATGCCTACCATGGACATGCCCACCTGTTTGCAAACGTTGGGTTGTTTCAAGGATGTCCAAAATAGATCATATTCAACGGAGGTGTTCAGGTAGGCCAAAAGGGTCCGTTTGAAAGCACGTTGTTTTTTGACATCCGCCAGATGGCCAGACGAGTGCATTCATGACCATGTAGATTTTCCTAATTTTAATGCTTATGCCATTTGCAAATTCCATTGTTATCAATGAATATGAGCATTTTCTTATCTCCATATCATTTCTTGATATTTGTCCAGAATTTTAAAATTTCAAACTATACGAAATTTTTACAAATATGAACAATTTTTAAAAAAATTGTTAACAAATTCCCAACAATTTATTAAAATTCTGAACACAAATTGCAAACCAAGTGTTGTTTTTAAAATTCATCAACTTCTTTTGGAACACAAACATATAGACAATATTTGAAAACAAGAATTTTTTTTGTATTCCAAACAATTTTTCAATTTTCTGAACATGTTTCAAAAAGAATAAAGTCCAAAAAGGTGAAAATGAATTAAGAAAAAGAAGAAGAAATTTGAAAAAAAAACGCTTAGGCCTTGGCCCAACTAGGTGACGGCATTGCTCCTATCGGGCGCCTGTTGGCCCGACACATGTAGCACCTTCAAATATAAAAAAATTGTTTCAATGTTTTGTTCTTATTTTTTCTAAATTCTAAATTTGTAGTGTTTCCAGAAAAATGTTCATGTTCAAAATTTGCTTGCTCTTTTTAGAAAATATCCATCTTTTGGCATTCTATGCAATTTTGAAAGACATGGACATTCTTTAATTTTTCTTTACAATTTTAGAAAATGCGAGTATTTGTATGTTTTGAACAAAATTTGAAAAGGTGATCATTTTAATTTTTTAAATTAATTTACACAAGCACGAGCATTTTTTGAAAAATGAAAAAGAAACAAAAAATGAATAGAATAAAGAGAGAAAGAAATAGTGTGAAAAGATATATTCGCTATAGTAAACCCGTCGTTGTCATCTATTTTGGAGAAAAAAGTTCATGAATTTAAAAAAGATCAAAGATTTTGGTAGAAAAGTTTGTGAAAATTGAAAGGAGTTCGTGGATTTGAAAAAAAGTTCGCTGATTCGATTTTTTCGCGGATTTGAAAAAGTTCATCAATTCAAAAAATCTTTATGAATTTTAATAAAAGTAAAAGAAAATGAAAAAAGAAAGAGGAAGAGAAAGAGAAAAGGAACAAGAAAAAAAGAAGTAAAACCAGCCAAACAAAATGAGAAAAGGAGAAAATATAAAGTAAACCCGCGACCTCGGGAAAATGAAACTAGGAAAAAAAGTAAAAAGTAAAAATAAAAAGGTAAACCGACGAGTTCCTCGCTCAGTGGGACACAAACAGAAGAAAGAAGAAAAGGAGAAAAAGGACGTAAGTATTCACATCATGTGAGTTGTGTGGTTGGCTACTGCGTTGTGCACATAACAAGGAGGTTACAGGTTTGAATCACGTCGTGCACACTTTTTTGCAGGTTAACAGAAAAAGGAAAGAAAAAATGGGCCGGCCCAGCACATAGGGGGCTTCGCGTATGTAGACGTTCCGGGTGACGCATTTAAAAAAAAAAGACCATCCTTTCCTTTATTATAAAAGGGTATGGAGAGATGTCCTACGTTGATGTGTTTAAGGGGGTTGTACTGAAGCAGATGTAAATATTAATTTTAGATTCACCTCCTAACTCGGTTGTTGGATTTGGCTTCAACGCCTTTTGCTTTCGCATAGTACTAGATGACCCATTGCTCGTAAAGACCAATTGCAGCTAAAAAGCTAAGCAACCTATGAACAAGATGTTTTTGAATGATCCGCAAAGCAACGAAGGAATTTCTTTACTGTAGAGTGAAGTCATGGGCGAGCTTCCTTTAATTTTGCCTCGTGATTATTGGTCCCTCGAGTCTGGCATCCATGTCTCATGTGGAATGATATTCTACTCGTTATGTTTGTTTCTTGATCTGCACGCCTATGCTTCGCACCTGGCAAACATTTAGAAATGCTGTGTTGGCATTTAGCCATGCCTGTCAATTTTACGTGTCGGTAGTTTTAGTGTAAAAGGCATTTTCCCTGTTAGGGTAGGGCAGGAGTGCGATTTGGATGTGGATGAAGGAGAGGGTAAAGCGCCGACTCCTTGGGATCGTCCAGTGAGGAAATTTCTCGCCCTCAAGCCCGAAGGAGGCTTTAAGTTCACGAGAGCAACGACCTCGGTGTCAAACAATGTGCCAAACTTGATGTATGTATTGATCCGTTCGAGTATGCTCGGCACACCTTAATCAAAAACCGGGTAGGATGGTTGACATTTCGTCATACAATCATATTTATGGACAGCAAAAGTAATAATAAATAGTTTTACTATGGAAATAATAATAAATAGTTCGGCTAACTTCCATCTTATAAGGCATATTCTGGTTTCGTACAGTCCCAACTGAGCAGCATTCCAGGAACTTCATAGTTGCAGGGTGGCACTTTAGGGCCCGTTTGGTGTCCCTCCGGTCAATGGCTCCGCTCTGGAGCGGACGGAGCTGCAGTTAAAATTCTTGAAGCAAGCAAACAGGTGCTCCGCAGATCCTAGAATTTGAAGAAGGTCCTTAATTAAATTATGAGGGTGTTTGGATCTAAAGGATTTATTTTAGTCTGACTAAAAATAGTCTCTTTAAGAGGCTAAAGTTTCAAGTACTCCTCACCCTGACTAAAGAGGGGCTAAAATTAGTCTTGAGACTAAAAAAATTTAGTCAATGGTACCCCTACTAAAATGTGGATTAGTCCTCTCTCTCCTTATTTAAGTCCTCACCTGTAACACAATCGAGTTCTAGATTGAAGGGTTTAGAGGATAATAAATGCTCATTAACTTGATTTTAGTCTCTTTAATATTTAGATCCAAGCAGTTTTAGTCCCACTACTTTTAGTCATGGGATTAAAATGTATCAAGCACCTCTATGTTGATCAACCGCTTGAAAAGAGTAGAAAGTCATGTCAATTAACGACTGGTACAGTGGTATCCTTCATTTGGCACGGCGTCCATGCACCCTGCTTTAAAAGAAAGCGTCGCTGGTGCGGTAATCAATACCCTTGATAAATAACCATCACACTCCAATCGTGAACTTTTCATGTCATATCCCAACAAAATCCAGACGAACCTGGCCTCCTCCCAGGAAGGAAAAGTATAATAACCAGAGCAGCGGGCCTTTGATGCAAAGCAATCGACCGGTAATTTCGCTCGCCACCCTAATGAGTAATGACGTCCACAGGTGCACGTACCGGAGCAGGGGAAGAACAACAGCAAGAAAAGCTTGCTCGCTGGAGAGGAGGAACCGGCCAGGGAAACTTCATGCTACCACTATGCACAATTTCGCCCTGGATCCCGTCAAGATTGTTCGATCGCGACATAGTATTTCACATCCACCGTTTGTGTCCACCTATCTCGCCAAAAGCAGTGGACGCGACGACGCTCCTCTACACGAGGAGAGGGGCGTTGAACAACCGTGGATGCACACTACACCTGTACGCCAATATCTGGGTGCTGCCAGGATAAAAAATCTGGGTGCTACCATGATCGAGGAGTAGAAAGGGTCGTCCGACGGCGACGCTGGCATAGTCAAATGTGCGTTGCAACGTCCCCATTTGGCCACGGCGTGCACGCCGTGATCATACTCATAATACTCTACCGCTAGTGCAACTACCCTTCATGCCATTGGGCGACGAACCTGGCCGCCTCTCGCACCAAAACCAGAAGGCTCACGAAAGCAAAGCAACGGCCTTTATTATTGCCAACACTCGACCGGTAATCTCGTCACCCCGGTGACGTAGGGCGATTAGCGAGGCAGCAAACGGAAGAGGTGCATGAACCGGGGCAGGAGGTGGGGGAGGACGGAAGCAAGACGAAGAATGGGATGAGAGGGACGGCGGCGAGGGGACGCACATGGACCTGCCTACTCACCCGAACGGAAAGGAGGAGGAGCCGGTAGCTACAAGGCTGGGCCAAACTTCATGCTGGTACTACTTGGCAACGTCGGACGGCAAAGACCTTCAGGGGCTGCCTGTTGATCTGGCACATTTCTTTTTCTTTTTCAGAAAACCCAGATTTGTTAGCACGAAGCGTCAAGAACATAATTGAAATTATATCGAGGTCTTTGTATTACCAAACAACACCGTCGCTGCCAAAGTGAGCCGTCGACGCGCCATTGTTGCCGCTTCCGTACTAGGTCTTCATGCCCATGCTCTTAAGGACCAACACCCCGGAGCCATAGTCACCACCGTTAAACCCTTGAATCAAATCGAGCCGAAGAACCTGCCATCAAATATCGTCGTCACATATGCACAACAAAAAAAATTAACCAGTCCACGGAGCTGACAGGAATCTATATCGGAGCTCTATCTAATCCGACCTAACGAACAAACTTAAGGAGGATCGAAGTCCGAAATACAAAAATGAATGTAAGTATTGTTCTTATAAGGACTAAAACTCTGTCGAAGCGTTGCCCTTATAAGGACTAAAACTCTTAAGCTATCCTATCTAGTAGCCGAAGCCGAGGAACCAGGATTCGGAGATGCAAATCCACGGTCCTGCTGATGAAGATCAAGAAGCGAAACAGGTGGTCTTAGCACAATTTTACGTACACCAGAACCTGTTTGAGAACATTTGGAAAAGAATTTCACAGTTCCCCAAGCATACAGCATATACCGGATGTTGTTTCAATCAGCAATACGATTCAGCAAAATTCAGAGCCAAAAATACATTTCATGCAGTTGTCAAGGGTGGCTGCGAGATGTTCATCTCAGTGGTGGCATCAAGCACAGCAGCTCCGGCCATATCACAGACATTTAGACACAGTACAAGGAAGTAGCAATTCATAAAATCACAAGGTTGCAGGTAAGTAAAAGCATAGAAATTGGACGGAAACAAATTTTATTTATCCCAGGATGATTGCAAAGGTTACAGCACTCAACCACACGCCTGCAAAAACCGGGGATCTGGAGACAAAAAACAACCACACAAGGTTGTCATGGCAAGGGCCCTTTGATATGTTGCACCTTGCCAAGGCCAGATCCCCGGGGACATCAGGCAACCCCTACAGATGCTGCAGAAAAGCGACCATCCACCGCCGACGACACACACGCACAGCACACACACACTACAGACCGTGAAGAGACTGGAACTGGAACAACCACACACTGAAAGAGATCGTAGCAGACACCTAGACACGGATCAAAGAACCGGAGTCAAGCTTCTACGACAGGCACACACCGACAAATCCGACAAATAGAACTTGCTATGGAATTGAAACCAGAAGTACTGATGTCCCACAAACTCTGGAACCAGATTGTACTGGAAAAGAAGACACAACTGACAATATTTGAGCTCCCACACAGGACTTGATAAGGAGAGAAAAAAAGAAGCATGGTGTAGGGACTGTAATCACAAGGGCATAGGTTGGGGGTAGAGGGACAGGGTGCCACGCAAATGGCAGCCGAAGGCTCAAGGAACAGGCAACCTCGCGAGAGGAGGCCTGCAAAAAACGAGCGCTTGGCTAAAGCGTCCCCCGGAAAACAACCGACCCTAAGACAAAGGAAGCCCACCATGACTCAAACGCGCAACCGACGAACCGGACCGACTCTGCTATGAGGCTTGACTGAAGAAGTACTACCTACGGTCGTATATTTGCATCTGGAGATCCTCTTAAGCAAGGATGTCGCACCACCAGAGCTGCTTCTCCAGTGATGCAATGTTGTGGTTGCCGATGAAGTTGAACTGGAGATTGAGGCCCTCCAACGACGCAGGCATGCTTCCCAGGAAGGGCACGCTCTTGGGTGTGACCTTGAGACAGCCAGACAGTGAGAGGACACGGAGCTTGAGCCGCTCCGCGGATGACAACACCGCAACACCATAGTCGCTGACCATGCAGTTTGAAAGATCAAGCTCGGCGAGCTCAGAGCAGCTCTCGGAAATGGCAAACAGACTCGCATCAGTTATCTTGCTGCAACCCTCAAGGCTCAGATGTGCAAGAGAAGTGCCGTGCGCCTTCACCAGGGCAGAAATAGCTGCATCTGTGAGATTCTCGCAACCATTCAAGTCAACATGAATCAGACCACTTTCAGAACTCCTGATCAAGGGAAGGAGGCCATCGTCGGTGACTGCACCAAGACCGCTCAGGTCAAGATTCTCCAAATGAGGGCAGATCATGCCAACCACAGCCAAGCTCGCATCGGTGAATCCCGGGCACTGCTTGATGGTAAGGGACCGAAGTGATTTGCAAACAGGGAGCTGTGCAGGTGCAGAGCAGATGTCCTTGATACCAGTACACTTCACCAAAGAGAGAGTCTTGAACTTGGGGCTGCAGTTCAGGAGGAAAGAAAGGATGCCCATGAGAGTAATCCTGTTGCATTCCTCAATCTGCAAGTTCTCCAAAACCTTGGCTGCTTCTGCGAAATCCTTGAGAAGACCATCTGAGATTTGGCTGCACTTCCTGAGGTAAAGCTGCTTCAAGCTCGGGCAGAACTTGGCAATGGAAACAAGTGCCAGCTCGGTGACTCCTGGGCATGAGGTGATGCTCATACATCTGAGCTTCTGCAGGCCAAGGGCATTTGCCATGACCCAAAAACCCCTCTCGCCAACCGCGGACAGGCGAGTGAGGGTGAGGTTTGTGATCGCCTTTCCATAGTACCCAATCACAGCAAGAGAAGCATCAGTGATGCTCAAACCCTGAAGGCAGACCTTGGCAAGCGAGGCTGACGCGGAACAGATGAGGCCAGACACTCCCTGGTCACCAACATATGCACAGTTCTTGATGTTCACCGCCTGCAGCTTGGAGCAGGACCTTCCGATAGCCTTGAGGCCCTCATTGGCAACGCCAGAGCATGCCTCGATGGTCAGCGTCTTCAAATCCGGGCATCCCTGAGCGATGGCGACGAGGCCCTTGTCGGTGACCAGCGGGCAGCCGGTGATGTCGAGCTTCTCTAGCGAGGGGCACCCGGCGGCGATCTCGGCGAGCCCCGCGTCCGTCACCTGCGGCACGTCCCACATGGCGAGCGAGCGCAGCGACGGGCACCCGCGGGCGACCGCGGAGAGGCCGCTGTCGGTGACGCCGCGCGTGGGGTGGCTCCCCCGGACAACGACGCTCTCCAGGCTGCCGCGGAGGCCGTCGGCGACGGCCGCCGCGGTGAGCGCGACGTCCGTGGCGCCCTCGCCCTCGAGGGTCCTCTCGGAGCGGCCCGGGCGCGCGTCCGCGGCCTCGTCCTCGTCCTCGCAGACGAAGACCTGGTTGAGGTCCGGAACGGCCGGGGCCCGCTTGATCTCGGAGGCGCGGATGCCGCCGAGCAGCGCGAGCCAGCGGCGGGAGACGCAGGAGGAGGCGCCCCGCGCGCGGGCGCCCTGCACGCGGCGCAGGATCTCGAAGAGGCACCCGTCCGGGAGCGCGTCGAGGGTCGGCGCCTCCCTCTGCCTCTGCCTCTTGGCCGCCGGCGCCGCCCTGAGCGCCTCCTCCTCCGCAGCCGCGGCGGCGAAGACGCAGGGGGGCACGGCCGTCACGCGCGCGCGCTTCCGCTGCCTCACGCCGCCGAACATCGCCGCAGCCGGGTCCAGAACAAGCAGACCGCCATCTACACAAACAATCACACACGAAATCAGCACACCAAACCAACAAAATCCCCCAGATCTCCGGCGAAACACCGCACAAAGACTCAATCTCAATCTCAATTCGGGGCCCTTGCTTACCGCGGCAATCGTGGAAGGGAGGCATGGCGAGGAGGAGATCGAGGAGCTGCTGCGACGAGAATCAATCAATCAATCAATCGGGCGGCGCTGCGAACGAGCGAACGAACCCTGGCGAAGGGAAAAAATCGGGGGAGGGGGAGGAGCGGGGGGAGGAATGGGGTGGGGGTGGGGTGGGGTGCGGTGGTGGGTTTGGGGGGCGGTGGTGGTTCTTCTTATGTGGATGGTGCGGCGGGGAATCCGGTCCAGTTGCTCGCCCAACTTGCGATGAAGATTTGCCGGGATTCAATGAATCTCATCATCGGGGTCGGGGAGGGGAGGGTCAAGGGGGGGTGTACACTGTACCGCCGCTGTGATGTGCTGGGATGCGCCTGCATGCATGCACCTCTTTCTTTACTCCGCTGGCGCGTCCGCACAGCGGTTGCTGCTTTTTTCCTTCCCTCCCTCTCTCTCTCCCTCTCAGGCTGAGGAAGATGCTGATTTGGAGTTTTGGGGGCATTTTCAAATTTCAAATTTCAAATGCTTGCTTTTGTTTTTAGGGCATTTTCGTTTCAAATTTCAAATGCTTGCTTTTGAAAATTGAACCGGGTTGGTGGTCTAGATGGAGTTGCGGTTTCGGCGATTCGAAAGAATATATGGGGAAGCAAGCATGCAATTTATGACCAACAATCCCCGCAAAAAATAAATAGAAGGTTTTTATCTTGCATGTGGATTCTCAATTGATCGATGAGCCAAAACTTTTGCCTTCGCCTTTAAAAAAGATCAAGAAATTGGATACTTTTGTGCATAATTGTATACCTTCCATAACGAGTACGTGGGTGGCTGTTTGGTTTCGTATGGCACGTTCAATCGGCCCGGAAATGTTTTGAAATAAATTCAGATGTTTTAAACTTGTAAATTGGGTTTTCATATATTTAGCTCATTAGATGTGAGCTCTTATAATTCCTTTGAAATCTTTAGATCAAGGTCGGATTGAAATAGGTCACGACGGCATGTCGAAGGCTTTAGGATTCTTTTACTGTGAGGTCCGGTGAAATAAACCATGATGAAGCACAGGTCAATACTGAAGATATTGCAACAAATTGGTTACAAGGTATTGATTGTTTCAAAATGCCCCCAACCCTAACCAACTCATGAGGCACTTCTTAAAACTTAAGGCGTTCATTCTTCAAACTAATAAAACAACCTCACAAAGACATGATTATAGACGAACCACGGGTGAACACATCTTGATGACATACGATGCCACTTGAGGCTCGTTATATATACATTTGTGTCTGTTTAAGGGACTCTTTGATTCACAAAAAATTCAAAAAACGAACAGGAATATGATAGGATTGCACGTGCAAAAAAAAGGTTAAAAAACACAAGAGTGTATAGAATTACGTGTTTGATTCGCAAAAGTAGGAAAAAACACAATAATCCTAAAATACACAAGCAACTTAGGGTTAAATCATATGCAAATATAAGATGGGGCTGATATTATGCTACTTATGGTGTTTGTCTTGTTATTTGTGCATAGGAATATAAGGGCTCCTTTGATTTAATTAACTCCATAGGACTTTTGGATGATCAGAATCCATAGGAATTTTTCCTACATTTGACCGTTTGATTCGTAGGATTTAATCTTATAGGGATATTTTTCCTAGGAATCGTCTGTACTACATTTCATAGGAAATTCTAAGGGCGTTTTTGATTTGTAGGATTCCTAAAACACGGTTATAGAAAAAACATAGGTTTGAAATGCCCTGCTCATCTTAATCCTAAAGGATTTTTGATTGTTTGATGGCACTATAGGAAAAACAAAGAATTCTTTCAAAGAGGTTTGAGCGGATGCTAAAAATCCAATGAGAAATAGTACAAAGAAATCCATAAGAAAAATTCTTATATGATCCAATTATATGGATCAAACAACCAACATAGGAAAATTTTCTAAGGATTATAATCCTCCAAAATTCTTATGAAAATCCTTTGAATTAAAGAAACCCTAACCTTCTGAAAATAATCCTTTATTTTTTCTTGTGAAGCAATAAAAAACACAAAATGTTGTAGAATTCATATGAGGCGTGACATTTCAATCCCCTATTTTTTTCTATTCCCACGTTATTACAATTTTCTGAACCAAAGAGGCCCTAAAAATGAGGTTTGGAGTGGATTGTAAAATTCACTTGTTTTTTCCTTTTGGAACTCAATCCGAAAAAATAAACTTTTTTGTTATGGTCCATTTCTTTAAGTCAAACGCATGGATAATGTCCTCATAGTAAAATTTTGTTTCCTAGAATCTCCCTATATTTTTGGCATAAACTACTATGCTTACTCGATTACCCTGCCGCAACTTATGAAACAGATCTAAAAGAACCAGTGAAAGAGATTAACGCGTTCGGATGCTTGGCCTCAACGAAAACCGCTAGTTAAAGGCGGCCTCACCCGGCTAAACTCCACACCACAACACATCCGCTCCACATCCTCCTCCCTTGCATCACAACCACCAAGACCGCGAGCGGGAACGCTCTGCAAGAGAGCCTATCGACGAAGAGGAAGCACGAGATCGCCGTCCTTGCGGCTACTTGGCAGAGCCGTCGTGACAACACGAGCAAGGCCGGCTTGCCGGACAGCTCCCCAAAGGTCTCCAACAACGACCCCACAATGAAGACGGGGTTCAACAATGACACCGCACCGGAGACAAAAGCCGATGCTTGCCGACATGACCATGAAGCAAGCGCACTACGACGCCACCATAGCGGATGAGGAGCAGCCTCCGTCGGCTCCTATGTCGGCGTTCTGACAGGCACAGGAGGAGCAGAGGTACAACCAACCCGCTCCTCCTCAAGCAGCATTGGCTGCCGAACGTCCAAATCTATGGCGAGCGCGCAAGCGAGTAGGCTGTGGCCGCGGCGAAACCAAACTTCATTGCGGAGTAGCGGGCGCTCTACATGGCCGCGCGTGCTCAACGCGTCGCCCTCAATGCAGTGCCGGCGTAGCCAGACGCAAACAAGATCGCACAAGCGTCGGGCAACACAGGCGGTCAAGGACGAGAACACCAGTTGTGCCTCCTACGCACCGCCGTCCAACTTTTGAGGGCGCGTGTGGCAGGTGGACGGTGCCGGACCGTCCAAATTCATCATCGACCTCGCGGCCACTGGCGTTGGTGATGGACAGGTCGCAGACTCCTCCCCCAACGAGTGTGGCATAGGAGGCGGCAGGGCATTTGTGTCCCACGTGGACCGGTCCGTCTGTCATGTTACTACTCTTCCTCGCCGAAATCCGCGCCTCTACTTCACGAGTCTTGAACCCCGCCGCTGTTCATCAAGACGACAGATGGAGGATGTGGTCACCGCCGTCGTAGGATAAGTTTAGGGTCAGGCCTTTTTTCTTCTAAATGTTCAAAATGTAATGAATTTTGTTTGGTTTATGTCAAAATTCATCGTGTTTGCATGAATTTTACCCGATTAGTTTAAACGTGGATTGAAATGTATATTGACAGCGTTGTATGGCCAGCTCCGGCATCAGTGTTTGCGGATTTCACCCCTATCCGCGGACAGTGCCGAAGCAAATTTGCGGTTCAGAGCGAGAGATGCGCTCAAACCTTGAGCTGAAGCGCCGTACCAAGACAACACGAAGGCCTGTTAGTTGCCGCGTAATCCGGCCAACTGGCGCAATCCTCGTGCCCAAATGCATGCATCACATCACATCACATCCCGAATTCCCGATGCAACGCACCGGCCGGGACTCTCCTCGTGGCCGATCACACGTTCGACACATTTACGGTGCAATCTGGCCGATCCACAAGAGACGACCATACAGACGGGCGTGGAGCGGCAACCCGTTCGTGGCCGCGCTCCCGATGCAGCGCACCGGGTGGGATGATTCCGGAGAGCGGAAGCGTGCTCCACCAGGCCGCACGCCGAGCCCGGCCACGTAGCGCAGGTCCGGTCCAGCCGTTTCCTCACGTCTGTCAAGCCATCTACGCGTGCCCGGCCGCCGGCCACCGAAAGGAGAACGCGACCGACCGCGCGTGTAGTACGCCCACGCCCACATGGAAACGCGCGCCAGAGAGATTCGTGCACCCACCCACCTGTGTGTGTAACACGCCCCGCGGCCCGCGTGAACTTGGACCCCCAGGGGCCGCCCTTTCCGTTTAGATTAACCAAAACGGAACAAACTAATGGGATTGATTACGGACCAGGTGCATGCACCTCGCTCACGTTCACGTTCCCAACGGGCTCCGTCCACCCACTGATCTCTTCTCTTCTCTTCTCTTCTCTTGGATTATATACTACTACTACTAGTAGTTGAGTAGTTGATTAAGCTACTAATAGCTAGTCATTCCTACGGATCTTATCTAATCCTCCCGATCGGTCCATGCATCTAGCTCAGCTAGTGGCTTTTCTTTTCGTCTCTTCTCTGCTAACCTGCTGGCCCCCGGCCCCTGATTACTTTTCTCGTCATAAGCGGCCTACGTGCGGACTGCTGATAACGGAGACGTATTATCTTGATTAATACGAGTACAGTACTCATCCACGCGGTTTTGCCACAATCTTAACTTAATTTTGGTGTTCCCTTGATTAGTACTTTCTCCATCCCTAAATAAATGACTCAGCTTTGTACTCACTCTCTAAACAAATATTTAGATCACTATTTACATCACTAAAATAGTGATCTAAACGCTCTTATATTTCTTTACGAAGGGAGTACTAACTTTAGTGGGTGTATAAGGGTTCCTTAGTACCAATACAGAGCTGGATGATTAATGAAATGTACAAAGCTGGATGATTAACGAAACTGAACATCCAGCGTGGGCCGGTCATGATGTTCATGCATGCATGTTGCGATTTCTTTGACCCCGCAAGTTGATCGAATAGGGTGTTTAGTGTTTTCTATGCAGAAGAAGGTTAGTCACTATGGTTTGTTCTATTCTATGATGACGAGCGTTTAATTAGTGAGGTTCGGTGCAATAATGCACGTAACGCGTAAGGTTTGAATCAAAATTATTGATGCACTCCTAGTAGTAGAGTACATGACATGAGGTCGATTCTACTTTGACATTTCAATACACGATGACCGCTATACGCAAAAAAAAAACACGATGACCGCAGTCGGAAAGAATATTTGGTTGGATGTGGCTAGGTCTCAGTCTACTGAGATTTAACCAAATCTCAGTCAAGTGACAACCATTCTAAAGAGAAAAAAAAAACTGAAAACAAAATTTGCACGGATCTCAATTAAGATCATATGGATATATAACATCGACTGAGACTTAGCAAGTCTGTATTTGGTTTAGGGTCCCGGAAAGAATATAGGAGTACAAGTTTTTTTTTTACATTTGTGAAACAAAGAAGCAATGATCCTATGTTCTGAATCTTGCCCTAAATAAGTATGGTTTTGGGAATTGATAAAATTCACCCAACCTCAACCCTAGCCGTTGTCTCGGTTCCCTCCTCCCTCTCCCTTCCGATGGCCTTATCAGTAGACAGCGGAGCAAGAAACCCATCCCTTTTGTTTTTCTTAGTTTTAATAGGTCTATCTTTTCCTTAGGTATCGTTTCCCTAGTGGTATTAGAGAGGTGGTGGCGACGATGACGCCTTAGAATAAGGTCTCTCCGGCCTCTTCATAGCTCCATGATATTCGATTTGGCGCCGGTGAAAGGCCTATGAGGCAGGAGATACTACCAAATCTGTTGACTCTTTTAGGATCTTGATAGATCGTGTGTCAACCATGGGAAATTGTTGGCTGGCTCTAGTAGCGGGTGGCTATTGTGGTCTTCAAAGCCTTGGATAGAATGGACATTTGCAGGCGTCTCTTTCTCTTATTATTTGTTTAATGCAATTTTTAAACTCTCGCGAGTGCCGTACAATTGAAGGAACATCACATCATGCTCAGTGCAGGCGTCCCTTTCTATTTCTTTTATGGTCATTTTTGTGTCAAATTGTCATTATTCTGTTCTCCTTGATAAATATTAGATATAAGATGCTCTTTCGATGTCCTTCTTGAAAAAACACCTGCTGATAAATTTTTTGATTGCAGCTAAATGAGTTGAAACAAGAGAGAGAAATCATTGACAAGTGAATATATATAACTTTCATTTAATCTAGGATCATAAATTTATTACAACTTTTTTCTTACAACTTAAATTTTGAGATACCTAATAATAATTGCAGGCACACTCACACCACACCACACACACTCACACAATGTCTACTGAAAATAAAGTTATGGAAACAAGTAGAGACCATTTGTTGCTCAGTTCGTAGGGTGATGAATCATTTCGTCTTTGTTGCACGATAGCAAAGAAGCAAAATTTTACCCAGAATAAGCTCATTTAATTTTTTGTAACCACAACTGTAAAACATTTATTAATAATTATAAAGTACTACCTCAGTCTCAAATTATAAGATGTTTTGGAAGGCTAGAGGAAGTAATGTATACAAATATAGGGGAAAAAGAGTAAGAAGCTATCCAATTCCAGTTATAGGTATCAATCTTCGTATAAAAAAGGTCTTCTACTTGTTTTGTAACACTTCGTCCCAGCCGCTCAAGAGAAAAATGGCGATGGGGGAGGACAGTTTCCCCTGAAGAACGCCGGTGAAGCCACCCCTCTGTTCGCCGCTCCAGCGGCAAATGGAGGGGGGGGGGGGTCATTATAAATGTTTATTATTCATGCTAGAATCGTATTAACCGGAAACTTAGTACATGTGTGAATACATAGACAAACAGAGTGTCCCTAGTATGCCTCTACTAGACTAGCTCGTTAATCAAAGATGGTTAAGTTTCCTAACCATAGACATGTTTTGTCACTTGATGAACGGGACCACATCATTAGAGAATGATGTGATGGACAAGACCCATCCGTTAGCTTAGCACTATGATCGTTTAGTTTATTGCTATTGCTTTCTTCATGACTTATACATATTTCTATGACTATGAGATCATGCAACTCCCAAATACCAGAGCAACACTTAGTGTGCTATCAAACGTCACAACGTAACCGGGTGATTATAAAAATGCTCTACAGGTGTCTCCGATGGTGTTTGTTGAGTTGGCATAGATCGAGATTAGGATTTGTCACTCAGAGTATCAGAGAGGTATCTCTGGGTCCTCTTGGTAATGCTCATCAATATAAGCCTTGCAAGAAATGTGACTAATGATTTAGTTGCGGGATGATGCATTACGAAACGAGTAAAGAGACTTGCCGGTAACGAGATTGAACTAGGTATGATGATACCGACGATCGAATCTCGGGCAAGTAACATACCGATGACAAAGGGAACAACGTATATGTTGGGGAACGTAGCATAAATTCAAAATTTTCCTACGTGTCACCAAGATCTATCTATGGAGTCATCTAGCAACGAGGGAGGAGTGGATCTACATACCCTTGTAGATCGCACGCGGAAGCGTTCAAGAGAACAGGGTTGATGGAGTCGTACTCGTCGTGATCCAAATCACCGATGATCCTAGCGCCGAACGGACGGCACCTCCACGTTCAACACACGTACGAAGCAGCGACGTCTCCTCCTTCTTGATCCAGCAAGGGGGAAGGAGAGGTTGATGGAGATCCAGTAGCACGACGGCGTGGTGGTGGAAGTAGCGGGATTCCAACAGGGCTTCGCCAAGCGCTGCGGGAGGAAGGAGATGTGTCATGGGAGGGAGAGGGAGGCGCTAGGGCTTAGGTGTTGCTGCCCTCCCTTTCCCCCACTATATATAGAGCCAAGGGAGAGGGGGGGGGGCGCAGCCTTGGCCCTTCCTCCAAGGAAGGGTGCGGCCAGGGAGGAGTCCATCCTCCCCAAGGCACCTAGGAGGTGCCTTCCCCCTTTAGGACAATTCCTTTCCCTTATCTCTTGGCGCATGGGCCTCTTGGGGCTGGTGTCCTTGGCCCATATAGGCCAAGGCGCACACCCCTACAGCCCATGTGGCCCCCCGGGGCAGGTGGACCCCCGGACCCCTTTCGGCACTCCCGGTACAATACCGATAATGCGCGAAACTTTTCCGGCGACCAAAACAAGACTTTCGATATATAAATCTTTACCTCCGGACCATTCCGGAACTCCTCGTGACGTCCGGGATCTCATCCGGGACTCCGAACAACTTTCGGGTTACCGCATACTAATATCTCTATAACCCTAGCGTCACCGAACCTTAAGTGTGTAGACCCTACGGGTTCGGGAGACATGCAGACATGACCGAGATGACTCTCCGGTCAATAACCAACAGCGGGATCTGGATACCCATGTTGGCTCCCACATGTTCCACGATGATCTCATCGGATGAACCACGATGTCAAGGACTTAATCAATCCCGTATACAATTCCCTTTGTCTAGCGGTACGATACTTGCCCGAGATTCGATCGTCGGTATCCCGATACCTTGTTCAATCTCGTTACCGGCAAGTCTCTTTACTCGTTTCGTAACACATCATCCCGTGATCAACTCCTTGATCACATTGTGCACATTATGATGATGTCCTACCGAGTGGGCCCAGAGATACCTCTCCGTTTACACGGAGTGACAAATCCCAGTCTCGATTCGTGCCAACCCAACAGACACTTTCGGAGATACCTGTAGTGTACCTTTATAGCCACCCAGTTACGTTGTGACGTTTGCACACCCAAAGCACTCCTACGGTATCCGGGAGTTGCACAATCTCATGGTCTAAGGAAATGATACTTGACATTAGAAAAGCTTTAGCATACGAACTACATGATCTTGTGCTAGGCTTAGGATTGGGTCTTTGTCCATCACATCATTCTCCTAATGATGTGATCCCGTTATCAATGACATCCAATGTCCATGGTCAGGAAACCGTAACCATCTATTGATCAACGAGCTAGTCAACTAGAGGCTTACTAGGGACATGGTGTTGTCTATGTATCCACACATGTATCTGAGTTTCCTATCAATACAATTCTAGCATGGATAATAAACGATTATCATGAACAAGGAAATATAATAATAACTAATTTATTATTGCCTCTAGGGCATATTTCCAACAGTCTCCCACTTGCACTAGAGTCAATAATCCAGTTCACATCGATATGTGATTAACACTCAAGGTCACATCCCCATGTGACTAACACCCAAAGAGTTTACTAGAGTCAATAATCTAGTTCAGATTACCATGTGATTAACACTCGATCAGTTCTGGGTTTGATCATGTTATGCTTGTGAGAGATGTTATAGTCAACGGGTCTGAATCTTTCAGATCCGTATGTACTTTGCAAATCTCTAGGTCATATTATAAATGCTGCTTCCACGCTCCACTTGGAGCTATTCCAAATGGTTGCTCCACTATACGTATCCGGTTTGCTACTCAGAGTCATTCGGATAGGTGTTAAAGCTTGAATCGATGTAACCCTTTACGCCGAACTCTTTATCACCTCCATAATCGAGAAACATGTCCTTATTACTCCAAGGACAATTTTTTTGACCGCTATCTAGTGATCCACTCCTGGATCATCTTTGTACCCTCTTGCCAGACATGTGGCAAGGCACACATCAGGTGCGGTACTTAGCATGGCATACCGTATAGAGCCTATGACAAAAGCATAGGGGACGACATTCGTCCTTTCTCTTTCTTCTGCCGTGGTCGAGCTTTAAGTCTTAACTTCATACCTTACAACTCAGGCAAGTACTCCTTCTTTGACTGATCCATCTTGAACCCCTTCAAGATCATGTCAAGGTATGTGCTCATTTGAAAGTACCATTAAGCGTTTTGATCTATCCTTATAGATCTTGATGCTCAATGTTCAAGTAGCTTAATCCAGGCTTTCCATTGAAAAACACTTTCCAAATAACCCTATATGCTTTCCAGAAATTCTACATCATTTCTGATCCATAATATGTCAACAACATATACTTATCAGAAATTCTATAGTGCTCCCACTCACTTCTTTGGAAATACAAGTTTCTCATAAACTTTGTATAAACCCAAAATCTTTGATCATCTCATCAAAGCGTACATTCCAACTCCGAGATGCTTACTCCAGTCCTTAGAAGGATTGCTGGAGCTTTGCATACTTATTAGCATCTTTTAGGATTGACAAAACCTTCCGGTTATATCACATACAACCTTTCCTCAAGAAAATCGTCGAGGAAACAATGTTTTGACATCCTATCTACAAGATTTCATAAATAATGCAGTAATCGCTAATATAATTCCAACAGACTCTTAGCATCGCTATGAGTGAGAAAGTCTCATCGTAGTCAACTCCTTGAACTTGTCGGAAAACATCTTAACGACAAGTCGAGCTTTCTTAATGGTGATACTTACCATCATTGTCCGTCTTTCTTTTAAAATCCATATGTACCTAACAGCCTTACGACCATCAAGTAGTTCTTCCAAAGTCTACACTTTGTTTTCATATATGGATCCTCTCTCGGATCATATGGCCTCGAGCCATTTTGGAATCCAGGCCCACCATCGCTTCTCCATAGCTCGTAGGTTCATTGTTGTCTAGCAACATGACTTCCAAGACAGGATCACGTACCACTCTGAAGTAGTACGCATCCTTGTCATCCCACGAGGTTTGGTAGTGACTTGATCTGAAGTTTCATGATCACTATCATAAGCTTCCACTTCAATTGTTGTAGGTGCCACAGGAACAACTTCCTGTGCCCTGCCACACACTAATTGAAGAGACGGTTCAATAACCTCATCAAGTCTCCACCATCCTCCCACTCAATTCTTTCGAGAGAAACTTTTCCTCGAGAAAGGACCCAATTCTAGAAACAATCCCTTATTGCTTTCGGTTCTGAGACAGGAGGTATACCCAACTGTTTTGGGTCTCCTATGAAGATGCATTTATCCGCTTTGGGTTCGAGCTTATCAGCCTGAAACTTTTTCGCATAAGCGTCGCAGCCCCAAACTAAGAAATGACAGCTTAGGTTTCTCTAAACCATAGTTCATACGGTGTCATCTCATCGGAATTACGTGGTGCCCTATTTAAAGTGAATGTGGTTGTCTCTAATGCCTAACCCATAAACTGTAGTGGTAATTCGATAAGAGACATCATGGTATGCATCATATCCAATAGGGTGCAGTTATGATGTTCGGACACACCATCACACTATGGTGTTCCAGGCTGTATTAGTTGTGAAACAATTTCCACAATGTCTTAATTCTATGCCAAACTCGTAATTCAGATATTCATCTCTATGATCATATCATAGATATTTTATCCTCTTGTCACGACGATCTTTCAACTTCACCCTGAAATTACTTGAACCTTTCAATAATTCAGACTCGTGATTCATCAAGTAAATACACTCAACATCTACTCAAATCATATGTGAAGTAAGAACATAACGATATCCACTACATGCCTCAGCACTCATTGGACTGCACACATCAAAATGTATTACTTCCAACAAGTTGCTTTCTTAGTTCCATTTTACTGAAAACGAGGCTTTCAGTCATCTTGCCCATGTGGTATGATTTGCATGTCTCAAGTGATTCAAAATCAAGTGAGTCCAAACGGTCCATTTGCATGGAGTTTCTTCATGCATATACACCAAAAGACATGGTTCGCATGCCTCAAACTTTTCAAAAACGAGTGAGCCCAAAGATCCATCAACATGGAGCTTCTTCATGCGTTTTATACCGATATGACTTACGTGGCAGTGCCACAAGTAGGTGGTACTATCATTACTATCTTTTGGCATGAACATGTGTATCACTACGATCGAGATTCAATAAACCATTCATTTTAGGTGTAAGACCATTGAAGGTATTATTCAAATAAACAGAGTAACCATTACTCTCTCCTTAAATGAATAACCGTATTGTGATAGACATAATCCAATCATGTCTATGCTCAACGCAAACACCAATCTTGATGGTAGAGGGAGCGTACGATATTTGATCAACCATGGAAATACTTCCAACACATATCGTCATCTCACCTTTTGGCTAGTCTCCGTTTATTCCGTAGCTTTTATTTCGAGTTACTAACACTTAGCAACCGAACCGGTATCTAATACCCTGGTGCTACTAGGAGTACTAGTAAAGTACACATTAACATAATGTATATCCAATATACTTCTATCGACAGCCTTCTCATCTACCAAGTATCTAGGGTAATTCTGCTCCAGTGGCTGTTCCCCTTATTACAGAAGCACTTAGTCTCGGGTTTGGGTTCAACCTTGGGTTTCTTCACTAGAGCAGCAGCTGATTTGCCGTTTCATGAAGCATCCCTTTTTGCCCTTGCCCTCCTTGAAACTAGTGGTTTCACAAACCATCAACAATTGATGCTCCTTCTTGATTTCTACTTTTGTGGTGTCAAACATCGCGAATATCTCAAGGATCATCATATATGTCCCCGATACATTATAGTTCATCACGAAGCTCTAGCGGCTTGGTGGTAATGACTTCGGAGAACTATAACTATTTCATTTGGAATATCAACTCCCACTTGATTCAAGCGATTGTTGTACTCAGACAATCTGAGCACAAGCTCAACAATTGAGCTTTTCTCCCTTAGTTTGCAGGCTAAGAAAATTGTCGGAGGTCTTATACCTCTTGACGTGGGCACGAGCCTGAAATCCCAATTTCAGCCCTCGAAACATCTCATATGTTTCGCGACGTTTCAAAACGTCTTCGGTGCCTCAACTCTAAACCGTTTAACTGAACTATCACGTAGTTATCAAAATGTGTATGTCAGATGTTCGCAACATCCATAGACAACGTTTGAGGTTCAGCACACTGAGCGGTGCATTAAGGACATAAGCCTTCTATGAAGCAATGAGGACAATCCTCAGTTTACGGACCTAGTCCGCATAATTGCTACTATCATCTTTCAACTAAATTTTCTCTAGGAACATATCTAAACAGTAGAACTGAAGCGCGAGCTACGACATAATTTGCGAAGATCTTTTGACTATGTTCAGGATAATTAAGTTCATCTTATGAACTCCCACTCAGATAGACATCCCTCTAGTCATCTAAGTGATTACATGATCCGAGTCAACTAGACCGTGTCCGATCATCACGTGAGATGGACTAGTCATCATCGGTGAACATCTTCATGTTGATCGTATCTACCATACGACTCATGCTCGACCTTTCGGTCTCTTGTGTTCCGAGGCCATGTCTGTACATGCTAGGCTCGTCAAGTCAACCTAAGTGTTTCGCGTGTGTAAATCTGTCTTACACCCGTTGTATGTGAACGTTAGAATCTATCACACCTGATAGTCACGTGGTGCTTCGAAAAAACGAACTGTCGCAACGGTGCACAGTTAGGGGGAACACTTTCTTGAAATTTTAATGAGGGATCATATTATTTACTACCGTCGTTCTAAGCAAATAAGATGTATAAACATGATAAACATCACATGCAATCAAATAGTGACATGATATGGCCAATATCATATTGCTCCTTTTGATCTCCATCTTCGGGGCTCCATGATCATCATCGTCACCGGCATGACACCATGATCTCCATCATCATGATCTCCATCATCGTGTCTTCATGAAGTTGTCTCGCCAATTATTACTTCTACTACTACAGCTAACGGTTAGCAATAAAGTAAAGTAATTACATGATGTTTATGTTGACACGCAGGTCATAAATAAATTAAGACAACTCCTATGGCTCCTGCCGGTTGTCATACTCATCGACATGCAAGTCGTGATTCCTATTACAAGAACATGATCAATCTCATACATCACATATATCATTCATCACATCCTTTTGGCCATATCACATCACATAGCATACCCTGCAAAAACAAGTTAGACGTCCTCTAATTGTTGTTTGCATGTTTTACGTGGCTGCTATGGGTTTCTAGCAAGAACGTTTCTTACCTACGCAAAAACCACAACGTGATATGCCAATTGCTATTTACCCTTCATAAGGACCCTTTTCATCGAATCCGATCCGACTAAAGTGGGAGAGACAGACACCCGCTAGCCACCTTATGCAACTAGTGCATGTCAGTCGGTGGAAACAGTCTCACGTAAGAGTACGTGTAAGGTCGGTCCGGGCCGCTTCATCCCACAATGCCACCGAATCAAGATTGGACTAGTAACGGTAATCATATTGAACAAAATCAACGCCCACAACTACTTTGTGTTCTACTCGTGCATAGAAACTACGCATAGACCTAGCTCATGATGCCACTGTTGTGGAACGTAGCATAAATTCAAAATTTTCCTACGTGTCAACAAGATCTATCTATGGAGTCATCTAGAAACGAGGGAGGAGTGGATCTACATACCCTTGTAGATCGCGCGCGGAAGCGTTCAAGAGAACGGGGTTGATGGAGTCGTACTCGTCGTGATCCAAATCACCGATGATCCTAGCGCCGAACGGACGGCACCTCCGCGTTCAACACACGTACGGAGCAGCGACGTCTCCTCCTTCTTGATCCAGCAAGGGGGAAGGAGAGGTTGATGGAGATCCAGCAGCACGACGGCGTGGTGGTGGAAGTAGCGGGATTCCAACAGGGCTTCGCCAAGCGCTGCGGGAGGAGGGAGATGTGTCATGGGAGGGAGAGGGAGGCGCCAGGGCTTAGGTGTTGCTGCCCTCCCTTCCCCCCACTATATATAGAGCCAAGGGAGAGGGGGGGGGGCGCAGCCTTGGCCCTTCCTCCAAGGAAGGGTGCGGCCAGGGAGGAGTCCATCCTCCCCAAGGCACCTAGGAGGTGCCTTCCCCCTTTAGGACTCTTCCTTTCCCTTATCTCTTGGCGCATGGGCCTCTTGGGGCTGGTGTCCTTGGCCCATATAGGCCAAGGCGCACACCCCTACAGCCCATGTGCCCCCCCGGGGCAGGTGGACCCCCTTGGTGGACCCCCGGACCCCTTTCGGCACTCCCGGTACAATACCGATAATGCGCGAAACTTTTCCGGCGACCAAAACAAGACTTCCCATATATAAATCTTTACCTCCGGACCATTCCGGAACTCCTCGTGACGTCCGGGATCTCATCCGGGACTCCAAACAACTTTCGGGTTACCGCATACTAATATCTCTAAAACCCTAGCGTCACCGAACCTTAAGTGTGTAGGCCCTACGGGTTCGGGAGACATGCAGACATGACCGAGATGACTCTCCGGTCAATAACCAACAGCGGGATCTGGATACCCATGTTGTTATGCGGTTTGACTGATAAAGATCTTCATAGAATATGTAGGAGCCAATATGAGCATCCAGGTTCTGCTATTGGTTATTGACCTGAGATGTGTCTCGGTCATGTCTACATAGTTCTCGAACCCGTAGGGTCCGCACACTTAACGTTCGATGACGATTT
Organism: Triticum urartu; assembly: GCF_003073215.2. Classification (NCBI taxonomy): domain Eukaryota; kingdom Viridiplantae; phylum Streptophyta; class Magnoliopsida; order Poales; family Poaceae; genus Triticum; species Triticum urartu. The sequence continues at coordinate 545,632,283 of NC_053028.1, read as the reverse complement.
GTATTATGAGTTATGTGATTTATGTGATTTGATGTACCAAAGTTTGTTCGAAGTCCTGGATGTGATCACAGACATGACGAGGAGTCTCGAAATGGTAGAGACATAAAGATTCATATATTGAAAGGTTACATCCGGACACCGGAATGGTTCGGATTGTTTCGGATAAGTTTCGGAGTACCGGGGGTTACCGGAACCCCCCCCCGAAGTAATTGGCCAACATGGTCCTTAGGGGAGAGAGAGGGCAGGCCATGAGGAGGTGGCCCCCCATGGGGAGTCCAAATAGGACTAGGGGAGGGGGCGCGACACCCCTTTCCCTCTCCTTTCCTTCTCCCCCTTCCACCAAGTGGAATCCTACTAGGACTTGGAGTCCTAGTAGGACTCCTCTCTCTTGGCGCGCCCTATAGGGGCCGGCTAGCCTCCCCCTCTCCTCCTTTATATACGGAGGCAGGGGGCACCCTAGAACACACAAGATCAATTGTCCTAGCCGTGTGCGGTGCCCCCCTCCACAGATTACACCTCGGATCATATTGTCGTAGTGCTTAGGCGAAGCCCTGCGCGGATTACATTATCAACACCGTCATCACGCTGTCGTGCTGACGGAACTTGTTGGGGATATGACTACTGGAGGTAAACTGGATAAGAGTGGCCGGGTTAACTCCATGAATATAGAAGCCCATGAAGACGTGAGGATGGTGGCGCTTTACGAAGGCCCAAGGCCCAAAGGCAAGTTAAGGCCTGTAGACGTAAACCGACTCTTCCATGTAACTTGTATTGTAAGGAATAGTGACCAAGCCAGACACGTGTATGATCCGGCCTCGGGACTCTGTAAACCGGCGGGCATCAACCTATGTATATAAAGGGACGACCCAGCAGCGGTTTAGGGACAACAGATAACAACTCGAGAATCAGGCAAAGCGGATTCGCTCCCTGGTCATCGAAACCCTAGCAATACCAATCACAACTAGACGTAGGCTTTTACCTTCATCGAAGGGGCCGAACTAGTATAAAATCCCTTGTGTCCCTTGTTCGGTTTAACCCCTTTGAGCTAACCTGTAGTGATGGCTCCACGACTAAGTCCTTTCACGAGGACATCTGCCGTGACAAACCCACGACAGTTGGCGCCCACCGTGGGGCTATCGCATGTTGGTTTTGAGTTCTTGAAGGGCAGCTTTGATGGACTCAAGGGATACGCTGTGGGCCGGATGACGAAGAGTCGTCGCGGCAAGCTTTACATCGACGACGCAGGATGGGGTCCCGAGGCCGGTTCAATCGAATACGGGTACCGGGTCCCCTTTGGTGGGATTCACGTCTTCATCGGCAAGATCGGCGAACCGGGCCCTGAGCCGGACACCTGCACCGACATCATCGAGACGGCCCAGCGTGCAAGCCCTTCCCCGGTTCAGCCCGCAGCAAGGCATGCTTTCGTAGGTGTCATCCATGGGGCGGAATATGAGGATCGATCGACATCTGATGGAGAAACCGTTGTCTATTCTGATGACGAGTCTTCAACCAGAGAGACCGAATCATTGTATCAGTTGCAGGACGGACGGATTAGTGGAGGTTTCGATGGAAACAGTATTCTGGACCCCCACGATCTGCCAAACCGGGTCGCTATCTTCATGGTTGGTACACAGCCAGCGCATCACTCATCCACTGCCGTGGCAATGCTCTCCGGTTTAGCAACAGCAACGCCAGCGGGAGCAGGGGGCTCTGCGCCGCCTCCCTCTCAAGTTTTGTCTGATTTGTTCGATGCTTTGGCAACATTGATGGCTGCAGAGGTGGACGCAGCAGCCCGAGATTAGCACAATGCGGAGATTGCAAAGGTGAAAGATCAGATAACTCAGGCTAAAGCGGACCTGGTAGCAGAGAACACCAGGATGGCTATAGAACAGGCTGAGTTGGAAGCTCAGGCCTACCGGCTTAGGTTGGACCAGAATGCCTCAAATGAGGCCATGAGAAGAAGATACCGGTCGCACCTCTTGCCGAGTTATGAGCCAAGAAATCTCTTCAACACGCCAGGAGCCGGAACCTGCAACCAACCAGTGGTAAACCGGACGGAGGCGCCGGGAACAGGAGCGCCGGTTCAGCCGCGCACGATGGACCCGCCTCGTCAGAACAACATTGTACCGCAGTATGTCCCAACACCCCCGGTGCACTACTCCAACCCGTTAGACAACATTGTGGCCGCCGCTTCACGATTGGCAGCCCTCCTAGCTGACGGCGAGTCACCAGTTGCGATTGAGACACAACAGGCCAGAGAGCTCCTTCAAACAGCTTTAAACCAGCAGCAGGCTTATTCGCATAGTCGCGATAGGATTCATTCCACCCCCTGTTCGAGCCGGAGCTACAGCAGGCACGTTGAGGATGAACCGGCTGTATCAAGCAGTGCACGTCACCGTAACTCGCCGCGAGGGCACAACCCGACAGGTGGAGGTGCTAATGCGCATGATGTGGTGGATCATGGTCGTGCACGTCGAGAGGCCGAGTTAGCAGCACTGCATGCAGCTCGTCAACCTACTCCGGTTCGCCCTACCGCTTCAGTGGAGCCAAGCATGGTCTTCAGTTCTTTAGGGGTGCCATGTCTTACCCCCGCGTTGCGCGATGTACGACTGCCCAAGGATTTTAAGGGCCCTCGTAAGGTACCCAATTACACCACCGATTTGCAACCAGAGTCATGGGTTGAAAGTTATGAGATGACAATGGAGATGTTGGATGTGGATGAAGCGGTGTGTGCTAAATACTTCACCATGATGTTGGAGGGGACAACTCGTACTTGGTTAAAGAGCTTACCAGCTAACTCTGTTGGATCATGGGCCGAATTAAAACACCGGTTTATCTAGAATTTTAAGGATACTAGTAAGCAGCCTATGTCGATCGTGGACCTGGCCGCTTGTGTTCAAAAGGACGGGGAGTCTACAACCCATTGGGTGAAGCGGGTCTTAGCTATTCTGCATTCGTCGGATAGCATCAATGTAGATACAGCAGTGTTAACATTTGAGGGCAATTGCCGGTTTCTACCGCTAAACCAGAAGTTAGGAAGGCCGAAACGTCACTGCAATGATATGTCAACGCTTATGCCCGATTTGGTTAAATATGTCGATTCAGATAATACCAAAGACCCTGACTCAGAGGAGGACAAACCAGGTAAAGGGAAGAAGAACGACAACACCAAGGGGCAGCAGCATAACCCGGCAGGTCATGGGAACAATGGTAAGCGCAAGGCAGACAATAGTTTGGACTTTGTGGCTATCACCAATGCTCAGGATAACGGTCAACATCGTAAGGGAAAACAACCCCAGAGGGGTGGAGGTTCAGGCCCCAATCTGGAGCGCCTGTTAAATCAACCTTGTCTAAAGCATGGATCGAAGGAGAGGCCAACTTCACATCTTTGGAAGGATTGTTATATCATGCGAGAGTTCAAGAACTCCAATATGTTTCAATATGGCAATGGCCCGCCCGGCGGTTCAGGAGGTGGTTTTCATGGGCCGGGTTATGGAGGTGGTAGCTTCGGTTCAGGATTTCAAGGCAATCAAACCGGACATAGCAATCAAGGGAACCAGGGCAACCAGGGAGGTTATAACCATCAGGGGAATCAGCAGCAGCAGCAGTCGGGTTATCAGAGCAATCCGAAGCAGTTGAATAGTGGGCAGTATCATGTCTTCATCACTAGCTTGTGTAAGCATGATCAGAAGCTTCACAAGAGGGCCGTGAACTCTGTTGAACCAGAAGTGCCTCAGTATTTGTGCTGGTCGAAGCAACCCATTTTATGGAGTAGAGAGGATCACCCACCCCGGGTTGATAATCCGGGTCATATGGCTTTAGTGGTGGCACCTCAAGTTGGGGGGTATAAGTTCACCAAGGTGCTCATGGATGGGGGAAGCAGTATCAATATTCTCTACTATGACACCTTCCGCCGTATGGGGTTGACAGATAAGAATCTTAAACCGTCGAACACCGTTTTTCATGGTGGGTGCCCGGTAAGTCTGCATATCCAGTGGGCAAGATAGCCCTAGAGGTGGCCTTTGGAGATGATCATGATTCAAGGTCAGAAATATTGACTTTTGAGGTGGTGAAAATCAAGAGTCCGTATCACGCCCTGTTTGGGCGACCGGCTTATGCCAAGTTCATGACGAGGCCGTGTTATGTTTATCTGCAGCTTAAGATGCCAGGTCATAAGGGGACCATCACAGTACATGGGAGCAGGAAAATTGCTTTGGAATGTGAGGAAGGTGATGCGGCTTACGCTGAGTCGGTTTGTGCCATGGAAGAGCTAAAGTTTTATAAAGACTAGGTTGATCCGGCAGACATGACTTCTTTGAAAAACCCAACTACGGAGCACGATCCGGCATTGAAGTTTAAATCGGCCACAGACACGAAGATGGTTGATTTTGTTCCTGGCAATTCATCCAAGCAGTTCAACATCATCGCTAACCTGGATCCCAAAGAGGAAGGCGCGCTCATCGAGTTCATCCATGAGAATCGGGACATCTTTGCATGGAAGCCTTCTGACATGCCAGGTGTACCGGGGGAACTCGCTGAGCACACACTTAATATAGATCCTAAGTTTAAACCGGTCAGAAAGTTTCTCCGCCGCTTCAACGAAGAAAGGCACAATGCCATCGGCGAGGAGGTAGCTCGGCTGTTGGCCGCAGGGTTTATCGTGGAGGTCTTTCACCCGGAGTGGTTGGCTAATACGGTGCTGGTTCTTAAGAAGAACAACACTTGGCGTATGTGTGTGGACTACACAGATTTGAACAAGGCTTGCCCAGCAGATCCCTTTGCCCTCCCTCGTATTGATCAGATTATTGATGCTACGGCGGGTTGTGACCGTTTTTGTTTTTTGGATGCTTATTCTGGTTATCATCAGATCAAAATGGGAGTTAAAGACCAGGAGAAGACAAATTTTATAACCCACTTTGGATCCTTCTGCTATGTCTCCATGCCCTTTGGGCTCAAGAGTGCCCAGGCGACTTATCAACCTGTGTTCAGAATTGTCTTCATAAGTAGATTGGGCGCAATGTTCACGCATATGTGGATGATACTGTGGTAAAGTCCAGGAAGGAGGAAACATTGCTAGATGACTTGAGAGAAACCTTTGATAACCTCCAGGTTTATAAGATGATGCTTAATCCGGACAAATGTGTCTTTGGTGTTCCGGCAGGCAAGCTCTTGGGTTTTCTGGTGTCTAACAGGGGCATTGAGGCTAATCCGGAAAAAAATTCAGCAATTACGTCTTTGGCTAAACCGGCGTGTATCAATGACGTTCAACGTTTAGCCGGCCGGATTGCGGCTTTGAGCCAGTTTATCAGTCGTCTCGGGGAGAAAGCTATCCCTTTATATCATATGCTAAAGAAAACGGATGACTTTGTCTGGAGCGATGTGGCTGATAAAGCGTTTGAGAATCTGAAGAGGCAGTTAGCTGAACCACCCGTGCTTGCAGCTCCGATCGATAAAGAGCCTTTACTACTATATGTGGCTGCTAATGCCAGGGCTGTTAGTGTGGCTATTGTTGTGGAGCGCAAGGAGGCCGGAAAGGAATATCCGGTTCAACGGCCGGTTTATTATATCAGTGAGGTGCTTATCGAATCAAAGCAGATTATCCACATTGGCAGAAGCTGGTGTATGGGGTGTTTATGGCAAGCCGGAAGCTCAAACATTATTTTCAGGGACATCCTATCACAGTGGTCAATTCAGCCCCTCTGGGAGATATCATTCTAAACAGGGAAGCAATTGGCCGGATTGCCAAGTGGGCTATTGAGCTTGGACCTCACGGGCTGAAGTATACACCTCGCACAGCAATTAAATCTCAGGCACTCGTGGACTTCATCAATGATTGGACAGAGTTGCAGGCACCAGAGGAAAAACCAGACAATACTTATTGGACTATTCACTTTGATGGGTCCAGGCAATTGGAGGGCTCGGGGGCTGGAGTCATATTAACTTCCCCACTAGGTGATAAGTTCTGTCATGTTCTTCACTTAATGTTCCCTTGTACTAACAATGCAGCTGCGTACGAGGCCTTACTTCACGGTCTTCGGATGGCTAAGGAGATGAACTTAAGCCGGGTTAATTGCTTCGGTGACTCGGACCTGGTGGCCCAACAGGTATCTGGCACTTGGGATTCTAAGGACCCGCTCATGGCTGCATATCGACGAGAGGTGGACATAGTGGCTGGTGATTTCAAGGGTTATCAAGTTGACCATATAGACCGGCGAAAAAATGAAGCGACGGACGCTTTAAGTCGCCTAGGCTCTCAGCGTAAACCGGTGCCACCTAATGTCTTCCTTGACGTACTGCATAATCCGTCGGTCAAGATACCCATAGAGGAGGAGTTGGCTATTCCTGACCCGGAGGCCCAATTGGTGGCAGCTTTGGATGTTATACCGGATTGGACAGTCCCGTACTTGGCTTACATGAATCAGGGCGAGTTATCGGAGGACGAAACCTTGGCCCGATAGATAATCCGGCATTCCAAGTCAATGACCATAATCAATGGGGAGTTACATCGTTATAGCGTCACAGGAGCAATTCAGCGTTGTGTGTCTCCTCAAGAGGGTTGTGAGATTTTGCGAGAAATCCACGAAGGAGATTGTGGTCACCACGCCGGTTCAAAATCCTTGGTGGCTAAGGCTTTTTGTCACGGTTTCTATTGGTTGACAGCTCATGCTGAGGATTTAGTCAAAAGGTGTGACGGTTGTCAAAAATTTGCACGCCGCGCTCATGTTCCGGCTCAAGAGTTGAGAATGATTCCAATCACTTGGCCGTTTGCAACTTGGGGGCTCGATATGGTTGGACCCTTTAAGAGATCCAAGGACAAAAAGACCCACCTGTTAGTGGCAGTTGACAAATTTACCAAATGGGTAGAAGTAGAGCCAGTCAGTAAGTGTGATGTAGCCACGACGGTTCAATTAATCAAAAAGGTGATATTCCGGTTTGGTTTTCCACATAGTATTATAACTGATAATGGCACTAATCTGTCAAAGGGTGAGATGGAGGAATTTTGCCAACGTGAGCACATCCGGCTTGATGTAGCATCAGTGGCTCACCCCCAGTCTAATGGTCAAGCAGAGAGGGCAAATCAAGAAATTTTGAGAGGTATTGATAACCCACAAGTATAGGGGATCGCAACAGTTTTCGAGGGTAAAGTATTCAACCCAAATTTATTGATTCGACACAAGGGGAGCCAAAGAATACTCTCAAGTATTAGTAGCTGAGTTGTCAATTCAACCACACCTGGAAACTTAATATCTGCAGCAAAGTATTTAGTAGCAAAGTAATATGATAGTAGTGGTAACGGTAGAAAAAGGTAACAGTAGTAAAAGTAATGTTTTTGATATTTTTGTAGTGATGATAGTAATAACAACGGGAAAGTAAATAAGCGAAGAACAATATATGGAAAGCTTGTAGGCAATGGATCAGTGATGTAGAATTATGCCGGATGCGGTTCATCATGTAACAGTCATAACCTAGGGTGACACAGAACTAGCTCCAGTTCATCAATATAATGTAGGCATGTATTCCGAATATAGTCATACGTGCTTATGGAAAAGAACTTGCATGACATCTTTTGTCCTACCCTCCCGTGGCAGCGGGGTCCTTACAGAAACTAAGGGATATTAAGGCCTCCTTTTAATAGAGTACCGGAACAAAGCATTAGCACATAGTGAATACATGAACTCCTCAAACTATGGTCATCACCGGGAGTGGTCCCGATTATTGTCACTTCGGGGTTGCCGAATCATAACACATAGTAGGTGACTATAGACTTGCAAGATAGGATCAAGAACTCACATATATTCATGAAAACATAATAGGTTCAGATCTGAAATCATGGCACTCGGGCCCTAGTGACAAGCATTAAGCATAGCAAAGTCATAGCAACATCAATCTCAGAACATAATGGATACTAGGGATCAAACCCTAACAAAACTAACTCGATTACATGATAAATCTCATCCAACCCATCACCGTCCAGCAAGCCTACGATGCAATTACTCACGCACGGCGGTGAGCATCATGAAATTGGTGATGGAGGATGGTTGATGATGACGACGGCGACGAATCCCCCTCTCCGGAGTCCCGAACGGACTCCAGATCAACCCTCCCGAGAGGTTTTAGGGCTTGGCGGCGGCTCCGTATCGTAAAACGCGATGAATTCTTCTCTCTGATTTTTCTCTCCCCGAAACACAATATATAGAGTTGAAGTTGGAGTCGGAGGAGCTCCAGGGGGCCCACGAGGTAGGGGGGCGCGCCCTAGGGGGCAGGCGCACCCCCACCCTCGTGGATAGGTGGTGGGCCCCCTGGCCTTCATCTTTTGCAGGTATTTTTTATATTTTCCAAACAGTTGCTCCGTGAAGTTTCAGGTCATTCCGAGAACGTTTGTTTCTGCACATAAATAACACCATGGTAATTCTGCTGAAAACAGCGTCAATCCGGGTTAGTTCCATTCAAATCATGCAAGTTAGAGTCCAAAACAAGGGCAAAAGTGTTTGGAAAAGTAGATACGACGAAGACGTATCAACTCCCCCAAGCTTAAACCTTTGCTTGTCCTCAAGCAATTCAGTTGACAAACTGAAAGTGATAAAGAAAAACTTTTACAAACTCTGTTTGTTCTTGTTGTTGTAAATATGTAAAGCCAGCATTCAAGTTTTCATCAAAGATTATAACTAACCACATTCGCAATAACGCTTAGGTCTCAAGTTTACTCATATCAATAGCATAATCAACTAGCGAGCAATAATAATAAATCTTGGATGACAACACTTTCTCAAAACAATCATAATATGATATAGCAAGATGGTATCTCGCTAGCCCTTTCTGAGACCACAAAACATAACTGCAGAGCACCTTTAAAGACCAAGGACTGACTAGACATTGTAATTCATGGTAAAAGAGATCCAGTCAAGTCATACTCAATGTAAACTAATAGTAATGAATGCAAATGACAACATTGCTCTCCAACTGGTGCTTTTTAATAAGAGGATGATGACTCAGCATAAAAGTAAATAGATAGTCCCTTTGCAGAGGGAAGCAGGGATTTGTAGAGGTGCCAGAGCTCGGTTTTGAAATAGAGATGAATAATATTTTGAGCGGTATACTTTCATTGTCAACATAACAACCAAGAGATGGCAATATCTTCCATGCTACACACATTATAGGCGGTTCCCAAACAGAATGGTAAAGTTTATAACCCCCCTTCCACCAACAAGCATCAATCCATGGCTTGGTCGAAACAACGAGTGCCTCCAACTAACAAGAGTCCCAGGGGGAGTTTTGTTTGCAATTATTTTGATTTAGTTTGCATAAAGCATGGGACTGGGCATCCCGGTGACCAACCACTTTCTCATGAGTGAGGAGCGGAGTCCACTCCTCTTGAGAATAACCCGCCTAACACGGAAGATATTTATTTGAAGGTTTAGATTTTGGCACTTACAAATTTACTTGGAACGGCAGGTAGATACCGTATATAGGTAGGTATAGTGGACTCATGTGGAATAACTTTGGGGTTTATGGAGTTTGGATGCACAGGCAGTATTCCCGCTTAGTACAGGTGAAGGCTAGCAAAAGACTGGGAAGCGACCAGCTAGAGAGCGACAACAGTCATGAACATGTATTAAAATTAATCAACACCGAATTCAAGCATGAGTAGGATATAATCCACCATGAACATAAATATCGTGAAGGCTATGTTGATTTTGTTTCAACTACATGCGTGAACATGCGCCAAGTCAAGTCACTTAAATGATTCAGAGGAGGATACCACCCTATCATACCACATCATAAACATTTTAATAGCATGCTGGCACGCAAGGTAAACCATTATAACTCATAGCTAATCAATCATGGCACAAGAAACTATGATCTCTAGTTGTCATTGCAAACATGTTTATTCATAATAGGCTGAATCAGGAACGATGAACTAATCATATTTACGAAAACAAAAGAGGTCGAGTTCATACCAGCCTTTCTTATCTCAGTCAGTCCATCATATATCGTCATAATTGCCTTTCACTTGCACGACCGAACGATGTGAATAATAATAATAGTGCACGTGCATTGGACTAAGCTGGAATCTGCAAGCATTCAAATAATAGGAGAAGACAAGGCTATATGGGCTCTTTTGTCAGATCAACAAGTATGCATACAAGAGCCACTTCAACAATTTAATTATGGTCTTCTCCTATCGACCCCCAAAGAAAAGAAAAGAAATAAAACTATTTACACGGGAGAGCTCCCAACAAGTAAAAGAAGAACATGAAATCTTTTTGGGTTTTCTTTTTAATTACTACTACAGGCATGGAAAGTAAACTAATTAAAAGCTACAACTATTTTTTTTATTTTTCTTAAGGTTTATCAAACACACAAGAAGAAAGCATAAAAAGGAAATTAAACTAGCATGGATGATACAATGAAAAAGTATGAGCACCGACATCTAGCAATAAGTGTGTGAACATAAATGTAATGTCGGTGAGAAATACGTACTCCCCCAAGCTTAGGATTTTGGCCTAAGTTGGTCTATGGCCACGGCTGGCCTGGCGGATATCCATAATAATAGTTAGGGTCGTACTGAGATACAGCGGCTATCGCCTCCTGAGCTGTAGCGTGGCGACGAGCGGCCTCCGCTCTCCTCTCGTACTCATCTGCCTCCTCTTTGGTAATAACTTATCTTCCTTTTGCCTGATGATCAAAGAAGGCAGGAGTAGGGAGAGTAATATGGACATCACGACGTCTGTCAAAGATTAGTCGATACTGGAGAGGTGATTCATTCCTCTCGACAAACTGGTGGTGAACCATAGCATTAAAGTCTAGGTAAGCAGGTGGTAATTCAATATCATCTTCGCGTATGGATACACCAAGAAAATTAGCTATGCGGGTTGCATAAATTCCTCTAAAGAAATCTCCATTAAATCTATTAAGATGCAACCTACATGCAGCAATGGCTCCCAAATTATAAGATTTGTCTCCTAACACAGCACTCCTAAGAATACTGAGGTCAGGGGCACACATGTGACATGCCTCTTCTTTACCATTAATGCATCTACCTATGAAGAGAGCAAAATAATGTATAGTAGGGCAGTGAATGCTCCCTATGGTAGCTTGTGTTATATATCTAGATTCTCCCACAGTTATGCTAGCAAGAAAATCTCTAAATTCAGATTTGCGAGGATCCCTTATACTACCCCATTGTGGAAGTTTGCAAGCAGTGTAAAATCCTCTAAGTCCATAGTATAAGAATTTTCATAAAGATCAAACATGACAGTTGGAGAATTACGTGAAGATGAAAATTCAAACCTCCTCACAAAGGTACTAGTGAGATTGTGATACTGGCTGTACTTCTTTTCCTCGAAGCTCACAAGGTCGGCGTTACACAAATATGCGTTGAATTCTTCCTTAATTCCTGCTCGATCCATAAAATTTTCAGAAGGCCACTCACCAGGACGCACTGGAGCGTCTCTTGGTGGCTCTTCATCAACATCACGCATTGCAAGCTTGGGTCCTTGCTTCCTTGAGGAACCACCTTGGAACATTTTCCTAAGCATTTTTCTTCCTCTGAAAAATTCTGAAAATTTTTAGTAACTTCAAAATAAAAGTAAACCAAACTCAATAATATTGATAGCAACTACTCCTACAAGCGCCTAGGGCCTATATCATGCATCAAAACTACTTGGAACCATACAAATTTGACATGCAAGCTCAAGAACATGGTCACCTAGGCAGCAAAAATTTGTAATGAATAAAGCACTAGAACAAAAACTAATTGGACCAATGGAGGAGTCACATACCAAGGAACAATCTTCCCAAGCAGTTTTGTGAGAGGTGCTTTGAGCAAGGGGATCGAAAATGGCAGCAAAACGAGCTTGGACTCGGGTTTGAGCTGGTTATTCATGTTTGGGGGAGGAAGAAGGAGTGTGTGGGTGAAAGGATAAGTGGAGGAGTTTTGTGAGAGGTGCTTTGAGCAAGGGGATCGAAAATGGCAGCAAAACGAGCTTGGACTCGGGTTTGAGCTGGTTATTCATGTTTGGGGGAGGAAGAAGGAGTGTGTGGGTGAAAGGATAAGTGGAGGAGTTTTGTGAGAGGTGCTTTGAGCAAGGGGATCGAAAATGGCAGCAAAACGAGCTTGGACTCGGGTTTGAGCTGGTTATTCATGTTTGGGGGAGGAAGAAGGAGTGTGTGGGTGAAAGGATAAGTGGAGGAGTTTTGTGAGAGGTGCTTTGAGCAAGGGGATCGAAAATGGCAGCAAAACGAGCTTGGACTCGGGTTTGAGCTGGTTATTCATGTTTGGGGGAGGAAGAAGGAGTGTGTGGGTGAAAGGATAAGTGGAGGAGTTTTGTGAGAGGTGCTTTGAGCAAGGGGATCGAAAATGGCAGCAAAACGAGCTTGGACTCGGGTTTGAGCTGGTTATTCATGTTTGGGGGAGGAAGAAGGAGTGTGTGGGTGAAAGGATAAGTGGAGGAGTTTTGTGAGAGGTGCTTTGAGCAAGGGGATCGAAAATGGCAGCAAAACGAGCTTGGACTCGGGTTTGAGCTGGTTATTCATGTTTGGGGGAGGAAGAAGGAGTGTGTGGGTGAAAGGATAAGTGGAGGAGTTTTGTGAGAGGTGCTTTGAGCAAGGGGATCGAAAATGGCAGCAAAACGAGCTTGGACTCGGGTTTGAGCTGGTTATTCATGTTTGGGGGAGGAAGAAGGAGTGTGTGGGTGAAAGGATAAGTGGAGGAGTTTTGTGAGAGGTGCTTTGAGCAAGGGGATCGAAAATGGCAGCAAAACGAGCTTGGACTCGGGTTTGAGCTGGTTATTCATGTTTGGGGGAGGAAGAAGGAGTGTGTGGGTGAAAGGATAAGTGGAGGAGTTTTGTGAGAGGTGCTTTGAGCAAGGGGATCGAAAATGGCAGCAAAACGAGCTTGGACTCGGGTTTGAGCTGGTTATTCATGTTTGGGGGAGGAAGAAGGAGTGTGTGGGTGAAAGGATAAGTGGAGGAGTTTTGTGAGAGGTGCTTTGAGCAAGGGGATCGAAAATGGCAGCAAAACGAGCTTGGACTCGGGTTTGAGCTGGTTATTCATGTTTGGGGGAGGAAGAAGGAGTGTGTGGGTGAAAGGATAAGTGGAGGAGTTTTGTGAGAGGTGCTTTGAGCAAGGGGATCGAAAATGGCAGCAAAACGAGCTTGGACTCGGGTTTGAGCTGGTTATTCATGTTTGGGGGAGGAAGAAGGAGTGTGTGGGTGAAAGGATAAGTGGAGGAGTTTTGTGAGAGGTGCTTTGAGCAAGGGGATCGAAAATGGCAGCAAAACGAGCTTGGACTCGGGTTTGAGCTGGTTATTCATGTTTGGGGGAGGAAGAAGGAGTGTGTGGGTGAAAGGATAAGTGGAGGAGGGCCACCATGGGCCCACGAGGCAGGGGGCGTGCCCTGGGGGATAGGGCGCCCTCCACCCTCGTGGGCAGGTGGTTGACCCCCCTGCTGTGTTCTTAGTGTCAAATATTCTCAAATATTTCAGAAAAAAACATATTTAAATTTCAGGGCATTTGGAGAACTTTTATTTTCGGGGTATTTTTATATTGCATGGATAATCAGATAACAGACAAAAAAAATACTATTTTTATTTTACTTAATATAAATAACATAAAGTAAAAGGAGGGTACAGAAGGTTGTGCCTTCGAGTTTCATCCATCTCATGATCATCAAAAGGAATCCACTAACAAGGTTGATCAAGTCTTGTTAACGAACTCATTCTGAATAATATGGAACCGGAGAAATTTCGAATAACACTATGTTACCTCAACAGGGATATGCACATCCCCAATACTAAGAATATCATATTTCTTCTTGACAGTAGGAAGAGGAAATTCAAAATCTCCAAATATAATCGATGGAATTTTTCCAATAGAGTTGATACTATGAACTTGAGGTTGTTTCCACTACAAAAAAAATACACTTCCGTGATGATACGTGTTTGTCACAGTAGGTCCTTTTTTTGTCATGCATGTACATCCATGACAAATTTGTGACAGAATCAAGATAGTCATACCTGTGCTGTCGTAGAAGTGTTCCATGACATTACCAAAATTATCATCATGGAAGTGCCCACTTCCGTGACGATAAATCGCGCGTCACAGAACTGCTTTCGTCAAGGGTGACCGACACGTGGCATCCACCGTAACGGAACGCCGTTAAGCTATCGGGTCGGGTTTTGGATCCGATAACCTGTTAACAGCCCCGACCAATGGGGATTTTCCACATGTAAAATCATCATTGGCTGGAGGAAACACGTGTCGGCTCATCGTCGGGACAGATGTCATCCACTCATTGGACAGAAGGCGCATATGATACATTGACACGTGGCACGTCCCAACAGAGGCCCATTCTTGTGAAAAGGCCGGCCCGTTTGACTTGGTCAAAAGGTGGCGGGCCGGCCCATGGAAAGCCTGTTGATGGCGTGTTCGCGTATAGCCCATTTACAGCCCGCTAACCCAAGGCTCGTTACGCCCTATCCGAATTAGGCCCAGTAGCGTCATCTGGGCCATCCAATATGATTCCAGCCCGTTTTCACTTCTGGCCCATGTATGGCCCATGACGTCTTTCGGCCCATATGAGGCCCTATGTAACTCTTGGCCTATTAACGGCCCGTGGTGAAACTGGCTCGTGATGAACAGTGTATCACTTTACACCCATTAACGGCCCGTGGTGAAGCTGGCCCGTAATGAACAGTGTATCACTTTAAACCCATTAATGGCCCGTTATTCCGTTGGGCCGTCTCCAGCCCATGTTATCTTTCGGCCTTCTCAGAGCCCATTTATTCTTGGGCTCATTTCCAGCATTCGTTTACTTACGGCCCGTTACTGTCATTTTCTGCTTGTGGGCCAAATTCAGCCCGTGGTTACAGTCGGCCCGTTTGTGGTCCGTTAATACGTTGGGCCGTTTTCATAGTGTCATCAAATATGGCCTATTAACGATGGCCCGTTATGGTCGGCCCATGAACGGATGATTCCAACTCTAGCCCATTTACGGCCAGAATGCGGTCTGTTTGGCCCATATAAGGCCCATTGATGATACGGCCCGTAGAAGGCCCATTGATGATATGACCCGTAGAAGGCCCATTGTTTCTACGGCCCGTAGAAGGCCCACTGTTTCTACGGCCCGTAGAAGGCCCACTGTTTATACGGCCCATAGAAGGCCCACTGTTTCTACGGCCCGTAGGAGGCCCAGTGTCACTACAGTAAATATTAGCCCATGGTTATTGTGGCCTAGTTTTAAAAAATAGGTTATTGTAGCCACTAGCAAACCGCAGAAAAAGAACTGCACTGACTACAAGCAAACAAATAAACAGGACAACAAGGAAATAAATAAGCAAGCAACTTACACTAGGCTATCACGGCTATTACACATATTACATCCACTAGGCATCAAAGTTCGCCACCAGTGCAAATATAGGGAACACAACAGCATATAAACGCTGCAGCAAAACAAGTCCAGAACTGAAACCACTTCAGAAGAGCTCAAGAAACAATATCCTGGGTACCCATAATGCTGGCAAGATGCTTAGCAAGCTTATTAACTTTCTCTTGTTTGGCGCTTAAGTCCTCCAGCGCTTGCTGTTGCACCAGAAAGTATGCATCTGAATTCTGCAGGGACTTCCTCAGTCCTTCGGCTTCCTGTCGCACAACATCTGATCAATGTCTTTCAACTTGAAGTTGAGAGTCAAGAAGCCGAACTGATTCAGGCAATGAGTTCGAAGAGCTGGTGCCAGCAGTGGTAGCCAGTAACTCGAACACTACATCAAGATAGGACTTTGGGGTTGTCTCAGTGTCTTGAATATAGTTTTTATCAGCTTTCTTGGAGACCAACAGGGATGTCTCACTATCTTGAACCTTATCTCCATTACTTCCTTTACCATTGCATAACAGGGTACTCTTCTCCAATATTTTATCCGCGTTCTAAAAGATAAACAAACAAACACATCTCAGGTTTACAATGTAGTATATGAAACTCATTTTGGTAAACCAGTTCAGTAGTAAGGTGGATAGGATAATAGCATGAAACAAACATATATCTATGTAGTATGGTCACTGTATGGTCTATATCATTCTAGTTTATGTTGCCAAATCAAGATAGATACAGTTCGAATCATATCTATTTAAGACAAAGCAGCATAGACAGAATATAAGTGTGGGAAATTGCACAGCAATAACAACACTTGTAATGTGCATGGCATGAGAACATAACTGTTTATTCAATTGAAACTGAAATCAACATAGAGCAAGTTACAACAGCAAACAGCCAAACACGTTGAAGAAACAGGTTTAAAACATACCTGTTGCGCCATTGGAGTTTCAATTGCATCCTTTAAATTTGAAATTAGTTGGTATCAGTAAATACAGTGATGCAAGAGCAAAGTAGTATGAACCATAGCTATGGAACCTGACCTGAGAACAATTCTTCTTCTGCTTTAAGCGTTGACTTCGGGTTCGGAGTGGTGGGCCTTGTGATTTGGGCACTGCAGTTGCCTTATTAACTGCCCGTGTTTGGGTGCTCTGTGGTGGAGACAGTGCTGTGTCAACGGGAACTGGGTGTCTATCTGCTGGGGTTGGGGTTAGAAGGGGTGTAGCTGGTTCTCTGTCCAACTGGGTAGGGGTACAATCTGCATGAGTGTGGGTTATGTGTGGTGGGGCTGGTTCTTGGGCAAGTACAACCGTGGTTCTATCTGCATCGACAGGTAGCACGATCTTTTCTGGAGACCGTGTTTTTACTCCCACAGATACTGCCATCACTCCCTCCAATTGAAATGGCTGATAAACAAGAAAAGTAATTGAATGTACAGACATTGTAAGATAGACAGGTGCAATGGATAGTAGGGAAGAAAACAGGGCATGAAATAATTCACATTTATGTTGTCTAAGCAAACAGAATAGCAGGACATAATTTCACATATATGATGGCTAATTAAACAGGATAGCATGACACAATTTCACATGTATGATGGCTAACTAAACAGGATAAAATGACATACTTCAAAATATGATGACTATGTAAACAGGATGACATGATATAACTATACGATGTGTCTATTAAAGTGGTTGGCATGCCATAAATCACAAACATGCCGTCGATGGAAACATGATGGCATGATATAATTCATGGATAGAATGACATAATTTAAATATGATGACTATGTAAACAGGATGAGATGATATAACTATAATATGTCTTTAGAAAATGGGTTGGCATGCCATAATTCAGATACATGCTGTCTATGTAAACATCATGGCATGACATAATTCAAATATATGATTTATATACTAAGGAAGTGAGCAGAGGGCAATCACATATATGATGTGTCAACTAAGGAGATGGCATTCAATATTGTGTATATGATGTAAAAACTAAGCATTGCAATACAACATATGCATTATATGAGTAATATAACCCTGCCAAGTTTGAGCATACACCTCAGGGGGATAATAGGACTGGTCATCTGCCTCTGAATCCTCCTCTGAAGAGCTATCTGTAACCAGCAAGATATCTGCTTCAGCAGGTAGCATTGTCTGCTCTAAAGACCTTGTTTTCACTCTAGATTTCTCCATCACCAATTCAAATGGCTGATGCACAGGAAGAGCAGTTGAATATACAAACATTGTCGACAAAAGCAATGAGAAATACAAAAAAAGGACGGCATGATATAATTCACATATATGACGCTTGCCTAAACAGCATAGCATTGCATAATTCACATACATAATGCCTTGCAACAAGATAACATTGCATAATTCACATATATAATGTCTTGCAACAAGATGGCATTGCATAATTCACATATATGGTAATTAGACACTAAACAGGTGGCATTGACACAAAGCATGTCTAAACTAAGCAAATGACATAGCAATGCAAGATACCATACGCATGATATGAGCAACATAACCCTGCCAAGTTAGGGCATGCACCTCGGGGGGGTGGGGGGATATGACTGGTCATCTGTCTCTGAATCCTCCTCTGAGGAGCTATCGGTAACCAGCAAGACATGCGCTTTGTCAGATAGCATTGTCTTCTCTGAAGACCTTGTTTCCACTCTAGATTTTTCCATGACTGTGCCAAATGGCTGATGCACAGGAAGAGTAATTGAATGTACTAAAATTGTTGACAAATTTAACACGTAATAAAAAAATGATGGCATGATATAATTCACATATAAGATGACTAGCTAACCAGGGTGGCATTGCACAATTCACATATATGATGCGTGGCTAGACAAGATGGCATTGCATGATTCACATATACGATAAAGAAACTAAACAGATGGCATTGACACAAAGCATGTCTAAACTAAGCAGATGACATCTTTAATGTATACAGTAAGCAATGCAAGGCACCATATGCATGATATTACCAACATCAGCATGCCAAGTTAGAGCGAAGACCTCATGGGGTAAATAGGAGTGGTCTTCTCCTTCTGAATCCCCCTCATAACAGTTATCTTCCTCTTGATTACGATCCGAAATGGGTGGAGGGGGGCTGCCTTTGCGCCCACCATGGAACGACGTCTGCATGAAATTTTATTGCCACACAAGGCTCTTCTCTTTTCCTCTACATGATCAGTTCCATTGTGTACAATAACTGTCATGCATAGGAATAAAACATAGTGAGATTATGTAAGGAGTGCATGCACAAATCCAGAGTGATGGTAGCAAACTGTGGATAGACCCAAAACCAGTTATAGCAGGCAGATAATAGGTTTAGTTAAAAAATACAGATAATGGCTCCTTTAATGTTTGTTTGCACCCAACATGAAACTCATAGTAGACACCGGAGATTAACTAGATAGTAGACATATAGTACTGATTGCTGCCCCAATATGTACCCCACAACCATTTAAAAACTCAAGTTTCAGCATTAGTTTGGACCTGACTCGAAGTCTAATAGGTGAACACGACGATAATGTAGCATGTCATCATATTAAGCGACGCATAACGTAAGTAGACACGGAAGAGTGCGACCTCTCTTGCGGACCCGTGTAGTCCTCAAGGTCATCTGCTCAGTTGATGATGGTAATACAGTTGCCGTGGCTGCCGGCGGCGGGGAAGAAGATCTGAGGCGGCGAAAGACAGTCTGGAGAGCGGATCCCTCCTGTGGTGAACCCTTCCGTCGTTGGAGCAGCTGAGCTGGGGTGGAACATAGCGCCGCAGGAGCAGGACAAACCACACAAGGTTTTCTTTGACACATATCTGTAACAGAAGTAATTGAGTAAGGGCTTGTTTGAATTTGAGGATTCTAACAATGCAGGGATAGGAAATAGACAGGAATAGGATAGGAATGCACATGCAAAACAGAGAATTTAAAAACACAGGATTTCTGCCAATCTGGGTGTTTGATTCACAACAATTGGAAGATCACAGGATGCAAAAAAGCATGGTGAGATTAAGTCAAACCACAAGAAAATGTACGGTTATAATGCTATTATGCTACTATCTCTTAGTCTTGTGCTTGATGAATAGGAATATGAAAAGGAGGAGAAGTGGAAATTAGAATTCCTACGGTTTTTCTTTCAAGGAGACACTAAAGGAACAAATCCTACAGTTTTCCTTTGCTCCATTCCTTTGCACCAAATTCACGAAAAGTAGTACCATAGGAAACTTTCCAATTTCGATGTTTTTCATTCACTTTTCCTTTCAAGCACTGGCGATTCTAGTAGGCAGGCTTGTGCAAGGAAAATCCTACACTAAAAAAATGTTTTTGTGCTACTTCTATTACTTTGGACCCAGGCCACTGCCATACTAGCTCAACTCCCAGGCCCATCGACAAATGCACAGCTCAAACGCGCAGAGATAAATAATGATGGCGTTCAAGAGAGTCCATCACGGATAGCTAAGTTGCCTGGTACCTCACTACTTGTCATATAGTAGGATAAAATAATCATATTTCCCGTTACTACGAGTGCTCAGTGGACAATATATATAACATGTAGAATAAAAAAGAGATGTAACAAGTGTACAATCTCTTTGGCGAAGCCATGTCGATTTCAGTGTGATTGGGTTGGCCGGTGAGGATGCTCCGGCTGACTTGGCTGTCGAAGGAGGGGAAGAAGATCTTAGGTGTCTGGAGATGGAGCCCGAGGTACTGCTCCGCTGTGATGGAGGGTTTCGTCGTTGGAGCAGCTCCGGTGAGTTGTACGACACCGAGGCTGAAGCAGGACAAGAGAGACAACGAACAACATTAACCTGAGTGGAATTCTAATAGCATCTCCAATACATGACGTAAAATACATAACCACAAAGTGCTAGATGTAAAATACATCAGCCGCTCATCTCTGAACTTAACTGTCGAAACCGAATTTAACTGTCGAAACTGAACTTAACTGTCGAAACCGAATTTAACTGTCGAAACTGAACTTAACTGTCGAAACCGAATTTAACTGTCGAAACTGAACTTAACTGTCGAAACTGAACTTAACTGTCAAAACTGAATTTTGCTGTCGAAACTGAATTTTGCTGTCGAAACTGAACGCACTAGCAAGGTGAGGCTACACGTCGGTCGACTGACTTTTTCATCTCTGGTCAGTCGATTTTGCAGCCGTTGGATACGAAATCAAGGGCATGCGGTTCATCTTCAACCTCCACCCCCCTGAGCCGGCCAAACAGCAGCCCCCCGCCGCCCGCGACCGGTGGTGCGCCGACCTGCCCGCCCCGAAAACACTCCCCACCACCGGCCCGCCGCCGCCCCGGCCATCCCTCTAGCCCCCCCGTGCCGAGATTTTTCTCCGGCGATCCCCACGCCACCGCCCCGCCAACGCCCCACCACCGCCGGTGACCACCGCCCCCATCCTGAACCCTAAGATAGATAGTGGGGTACCTCTCCGGTGATCCCCCCTCCCCGCTGTGGCTGGTTCTTCCTTCACCCTGGCGGCATCGGAGTGAAGTGTAGATAAATCGGAGCAGCATCGCAAGCAAGAGAAAGAGCGAGAGCAGCAACGCGAGCAAGAGCAATAGCAAGAGCAGACCAGGCAGGGGACAGAGAGCAAGAGCAGAGCAGCATCGCAAGCGAGAGCTAAAGCAGCAGCAGGTCCTACTGATGTGGACGTCGCCCCCGAGGGAGCAACGCCGTGGAGGAAGTGGCCGGCGACGCCGCCGTGGATGGAGCCGCGCCGTGTCGGCTCGGGACCGAGCGCCGGCAGCACCGTGAGATCGAATCAAGAAGAAAATGCGGCGATTAGTGTACAACCTCTTTGGTGGCGCCGATTAGGCCGCAGCTTTATCCGAGGAAACGGTGATGATGATGCTCTTTCGGTGGTGCAGGTGAAGACGGCGGTGTGGGAATGGAGGTGGCGCGAAAGACGAGGGGAATGTCGGGGCAGCTCCTTGGAGGTGGAGGACGGGGTGGCTGAACCGGTGGGACGATGAGATCGACGACGGATCCTCATCCGATACAGTGGATGAGGGACGTTGATGTGTAGCTGTGGACGACGTCGTCGGGGAAGAAGCTCTGGCTGGGTGGCGGACGGAGCAGGGTGTGGGGTTTCGTCGCGGGTTTTCGTGGCCTCGGTGTACGAATGGGTGGGCGGATGGGATGGCAGTGGGGAACCATGGCTTAGAGACGCGCTTGTCCGAAATGTGGGGTAAGTTACGAAAGTACCCCCACAGATTTGAGGCGGTTCTTTCGGTTCAGGGGTACCACGGGCATTTCGCGTGTCGGGATTTCACAGGAGGTGGGAGTTTTTGCACGCGTTGTAATTTCGGAATAGCAAGGCGCGGGTTGAGATGGAGGGAGTTGTCGGAGCACAATGAGACAAAGATATATCTTAAATATTTCGGGCTAACAAGGCGCGGGTTGAAGAGGCGGGAGTTACGCAGCACGATAGACAGAGAAGCTAGCTTGAATTTTCGGCATAACAAGGCGCGGCTTGAAAATTCGGAAGAACAAGCTTAACGTGTACCAAAAAAAAGACAATTTGCACCTCAACACGCACAACACACACACAAACACCATTTAGACTAGAGTAAGGTACACGTGCATTGCACGCATGAGATTTGGCAACCAAATTATGAATAAATACCACATTATAGCGTGCAAGCTTTGAGTCATATATGCATGATGTAGATGTTCGTTTAATTCTTATAGTTCATTTCATTCAAAATCATCTAGTTTTTATAAGAAAGCTAATCTATTTTAAGATTCATGGAACTGTGCGTCGTAAGACATAAAGTAAAAATAAATAATGGCAAATCATGTAGAAAAACATTTGGGCAATTCTGATACGGAAGATTCTAGAACAAATAAGAAGTGCTTGTGTTTTGATGTTTGTGCATTATGCTTAAGTTCAACCATGGAGTCTTCTAGATTATACATGTGGCGAAATCTGGTGGAATCTAGATGATATCCAACGGCCAGTAGTGCTCAAATTTTCCATCTTTGGACCATCGGATTCGCCTCATCCAACGACCATCTTTCAAAGTTAAAGTTACCCGCACAAATATAAAAAAATATATAATATATATATATATATATATATGGGTATAGATATAGATATGTGATGCAAAAGCCGCCCATCATCTCCAATTAGAATAGTGTGTCCATGCACGGATGCGACGTGGCCAAATGATGTCTGCCATCGGTATCTCAAATTCAAATCAGTCTGACCTTGTTCAATGTGTATACATTACAACATGCTCGTTTCCAAACCACACCGCGCAGATCTCCGTTATATTCATGCATGCATGGGTTTCAAACATCAGGATCTCTTATTCAAATATTTGAATTCAACTTTACATTGATTGTGACCTCACCTATTCAGCTATTCTTTTACACCCACACAGTAGTCTTTTCTTTATAATTGTACCACTAACTTTCTCTCATGCATGCATGCATACACACTACCAGTCGGCATTATCCATCGCATGCATGCAATCTTTTTCTTCAGGTCGGTCTCCCATGAAGGCACACACCAACACACATCCCCCTCTCGATCATATCGGGCATTCTTTATCTCTCACACGTGCATGCGCAACGATCGATGTTCCTCTATGTATGTGTGTATATAGCTAGGTCTTTCATAGTTTTCCACACAAACCGATCAATCGATATATCCAGTGAGGTATCACCCTCTTTCCCACATCCACATCGATCAATCTATGCCTCTCTATATAGGATTAACATATATGGCTAATACACCCACATTAATTATGTATCCAACGTCCTCCGCTCATCATCCATGCCTTCCGCTTCATCTCTCAGACGCGTGCACAATGGCGAAGACAGGGGGCAGTAAGGGCCTTGCCCCCCTCCCCCCCTAACATCACTATATATCAAGGCTAACATGAATGTGATCATTAGACAATTGCTGCCAAAAATGGTTTAAGTTCATGAATTGACCCTCCTCATAAAGGATTAGCAATGCTTGGCCCCCTAGCTCATTTATTTTTCATGGCTCTGCCACTGCGCGCATCGGCGCACGTGTTCGCCCCCTCTCTCTAAATATCGATCTCCCACTTGTGCATTCCTTCATAGTCTCCCTCCACTCGGCCCCTCGCACCATCTTCTAGCCCCCCACCGGATTTTGCCACATGTACAATCTAGCAGACTCCATGGTTGAACTTAAGCATAATGCACAAACCTCAAAACAACAATGGTTCTCTTTTGTTCTAGAATCTTCTGTATCATAACTGCCCAAACTTTTTTCTAGTTGAATTGCCATTATTTGTTTTTACTTTATGCTTTACAACGCACAATTCCATGAATCATAAAATAGATTAAGGGCTTCTTTGATTCAAAGGATTCTCAAAGGAATTTTGGAGGATTCTAATCATTAGGAATTTTTCCTATCTTGGTTGTTTGATTCGTAGGATTGTAAACCATAAGAATTTTTCTATATGATTCATTTGCACTAGATTTCATAGGAAACATCCCATCCACTCAAACCTATTTGAAAGAATTATGCGTTTTTCTATGCACAATCAAACACTCGTACAATCCTGTAGGATTCAAGACGACATTCCACTATAATCCCAGGTTTTTCCTATTCCCGCGTTCTTAGCTTTTTTTATAAAAACTAATTGATTTTGAATGATATGAACTATAAGAATTAAACGGAGGGCTACATCAGGCATATATGACACAGAGCTTACATGCTATAGTGTGGTATTTATTCATAATTTGGTTGCAAAATCTGATGCGTGCAATGCACGTGTACCTTACTAGTACTTCGAGTATGTGCAAAATACGTAAATTAGAATGCCAATGGCACGCTACACAGTGTCTCTCTTACAGTTCATGAAGCCACGTGGCACATGTGTAGGCGTTGTCGCGACCTCCTTGCGTGGATTGATCACAGTGACGTGCTGCTGGTTCCATAAGAATGTACTCGTCCTCCCCGAGCCATACTGGCGGTACATGCACGAAGCGAAGATGTGCACGCACACCATGCACACACTCATTCCTCGCACGCACACGTGGGTACATGGGCGGACGCAATTTTGTACCAATATCCACCCCATGTGATAATTTGACGCGTGTAAAGTCGTTCACTTCATTGATGGTCAATTAATACAGCGCATGCAAATTGAGTGGACATGAGGGCGGAAGAAAGACATTATTACTCCACTGCGCACATGCGAGTAGTTAAATCGTGGGTTGCTAGTAGTACTTCCATTGGTCTCCTTCATATTTTGTGCCAATTTTTGACAGTAACATAATATTTACGCATTTGAGCAGTGTAGTACTTGAAATTTATGTTCCTCTAAACTCACCGGGAGCCGTTTCGGGCCTCGAAACCAAAACCATCAATTAATCTTTACCTTGTTCCCATCACATTCGAAAGCCTGCTCACATCTACTAGTAGTACGTACCAAACCTGAACGTGTTCCCACTATGCAGGTATTAGTGTCTTATATGGGCCTAAGCCCATCCATAATCCAACAAGTACTAGTGCTAGTACTTAGGTTATAAAAAGGGGAACTACCTAACCGAAAGTCACTCTACCTTTCCTCCTCATAAGTGCTTCTTCTTCGTCCATCGTTGCCATGGCCGGTGAGCAGTGCTCTAGGTCGAGAACTACTCGTAACAAGGGAGCAACAACCAAGGCTGCGGAAAAAAAGAGAGGGCTCGCCGCCACGCAGAGACCTCGAAAGATCTCTCATGGGCAGGTGATGGCTCCCAGGAGCGCCTAGCCGCAGAGGCGAACATGCCGAGCCAGTGGAGTTGGAGTCGTTATCCCTCGACGGCATGCCCGATGAGCTCAATAAGCAGAAGGAGTTCACCCAAGGCTTGATGGAGTTGCTGAAGGAGAGCCTCGACGACATGCCCATTGAGCTCAATCAGCAGGGGGAGTTGACCGCCGTCTTGGTGATGCTGCTGAAGAAGAGCATTGCCTTGGAGAAGAAGGCAACCGGCGAAATCCTGCGACTTCGGTAGGACAATGCGAAGCTCTGCCACGAGATCGACCTGTTGAGGGAGAAGAACGCCGGCTGGAAGAAGCTACACGAGAATAGTAGTTCCTCGATGAAGATGCTGCAGGCCCTCGCCATGGAACAGAAGGAAGAGTTGGCGAAGCTCCGCATCAAGCACCCGGCTGCTGTCAAGGTACGTAATATGGCCGTGGAACAGATGATGAAGGCTCGCGTCGAGAAATGCCGCGTCATGGACACAATGATGAAGATGGCGGAGGAGACGCGCAAGGAGATGGAGGTCGTGGAGGCGATGAAGAAGCAGTTACGACTCCACGGCGAATTAGATCATTTGGGGTGATAATCTTCCTTCTTCTTTTGCTCCTGTGTTTCATCTTTTGCTTCGGGTGTTTCGCCGCACGTGGCATGTTCTCTGCGAGGCATGAATAGAACAATGTTTTTTTGAGGGAATGAATAGAACAATGGTAACAATGAGATGACTAGCAAATTAGATCATTTTTATCGCCATATGGCACTGGGCTGCCGTGTTTCGTGCTCCTCCGTCGCAGGACTACTCCAGTGGAAAACTTGAGTATACCGCACGGTTCTTTGCTCCTCCTCGATCAGGTCATCGGCGCATTTATACTAGCAGTCAAATCACAAGGCCCCGCCTGCCAGCAGTAATGAGCCGTAAAATCACAAAGGCCCTCGCCTCTTGTGAAACCGACCAAGCTAGACTGCCCCGCCCTCTAGCCTTTTAAAAAATGTATACTTTTATACAGCAGTAGTATCGATAGATTGCGCCATGGAGCAAAACTTGAAATTAAAAAAAGGTGGTACATATAGAGAACGCTCGTCGCCAAATTATGCATATAGTACTATTAAAAAGGCTAGTCACAATAATGGTGTCCAGCACAACCCACCCGTCAAATAAAACTAAGAGGGTGCTTGGATACGTTTTAGTCCCATGACTAAAAGTAGTGGGACTAAAACATGCTAGCCTCACCCATGCTTGGATCCAAATACTAAAAAGGCTAAAATCATGTTAATGAGCATTTATTATCCTCCAAACCCTCCAATCCAGAACTCGCCTGTGTTAAAGGAGAGGAGTTAAATGAGTAGAGAGAGGACTAATCCACATTTTAGTAGGGGTACCCCTGACTAAATTTTTTTAGTCTCAAGACTAGTTTTAGCCCCTCTTTAGGCAGGGGTGCTTGGAACTTTAGCCTCTTAGAGACTATTTTTAGTCAGACTAAAATAAGTCCCTCGGATCCAAGCACCCTCTAAGCATCCTGGAATTCTTTGACAAAACTAAGCACCCTGAAATTCTTTGACAACTAAACTGCTGGCTATATGATGTTGGCCATATATATTGTACGTATATAATGTGAAGAAACGAGTGGTAGTACTATACCAACTAAAAGATGAAATGTAAGAAATACTAGTATGTACGTACTGAAGAGTTAAAGTAACGAGAAGAAACATAACATAGTTCTGCTGGGGGCTCAGCACAACACACCCCTCAAATTTAATTAAGCACACTTGAAATTAAACTATGCAACTATTCCCGTAGACACTGCATTAGAACCACCATGAGCAACGACACTGCCACCTTACTCAGAGTCCTCGTCCACGTCCTCGACTTCGTCCTTGTCCCTCTTCCTTTTGGCTGATACTTCTTTGCTTGAACCGCACACTCGGCTGTTGCTCTTCATCCAACCCTTGTAGATATTGAAGCAAAGGTAGCCATCCATTGCAGCGTAGTGGATGTGGTCTTATCTAGTACATTCCGCTGCCATGCATGACGATGAAACGTGTAATGAGGTTTCTCCAGTTTACCGTACGAAGGATGAACCATGGCTCCTGCCAGGGTCAGTATTGAAGGCTGTCGAGAGGACACCAGCCGATTCTTCTGGAGGTCGAAGGTGTTGCCTACAACGAGGCCTATCCGACGCAGGACTTCTTTGTCGTTACCAAAGTCTACAGTAACGAATTTCACTGTTTTGTCCTTGAGGAAGTTCTTAAAATCATGGCACTCAACGTCGGCATGGCATATGTGGTAGACCAAGCAAACGTTATGTACGAAAACCTGGATCACAGCGGGCTTCTTCCTGTCTTCGTCCTTTAGATCCTTCTCTCGTCCC
Organism: Triticum urartu; assembly: GCF_003073215.2. Taxonomy (NCBI): domain Eukaryota; kingdom Viridiplantae; phylum Streptophyta; class Magnoliopsida; order Poales; family Poaceae; genus Triticum; species Triticum urartu. Next base: position 545,604,779 of record NC_053028.1, on the reverse strand, counting down.
AGGACTGTGGTGTACTCAACATCTAGCCCAGCGACCCACTCATCATCTGAGTTTTCGAACATGCGGCTGAAGCGAGAAAGGCATCCTTTCACCGTCGCGGAAGAACGGGTGTAGATGACGTCGAACTCATCGCTGGTGATGGTTCTAACCTTGTACTCACCGCCGATCGTGGAGATTTGGGGCGCCATGGATTTGGGAGGAGGGTTAGGATTAGTGGAACTGCCGTAATGTGAATGGACGGGACGACTAGGAGCGAACCGCCGTAGTATTGAAGGACGTGTGGGGACGAGTAGGAGCGAACTGCCAGCGTGCGAACGGCAGGGTAGTGGCTTTCCATTCTCCCATGATACGGGCTTCCGAGAGCCCTTGGATCTGAGATCGAACGGTTGCATGGCGTGATTCTAGACCTATAGGTGAATATCCTATCCTGGAGGGTTATTCTGCAAATTTTCAGCAACTTAGCATGCGACCGTTTGATCTCAGATCCAAGGGCTGCTAGCAACCCGTATCATGGTCGCGCCTACCACGACCGTCGCGTCGCTCGCGCGGTCGCGCCCTTGGAGATTTAACACGGTGCGTTATGCGATCTGATGTTGGCATGTCATACATAGTCATCACTTAGTCACCCATACTACAACAAGGTTGGCTATAAGTGTATTTTTTACTCCTCTCTATCTCTTTCTTCGTATTCAAGGAAGAAACGGTGCTAAGCGCGTGTATTTATTGCAGTTGCCAAGGAGTGACCTCTTCCAATGAAATGTTGTTGCTAAGTTTGCTTCATTTAATTAGCTATAGACTCAAAATTGTCTTTTCACCTAGGTACACGTGCTTAGCACCGTTTCTTCCTTGGGTCACCAAACTAGTCTCTCTCTTCTTGATTAACTTACCACATCAGACTTTATGCCTATGTGGCAAGCTTAAGCACCTGTAGGAGCAAGTAAAAGTAAGTACAATAGTGCGCTTTACATGGCATTTTTGCATATGTGGAGGAAAGAGAGGCAAGGAAAAAGTGGAGAAGTGGGCTCTCATGCAAGAGCCAGCCTCTACTACATGGTGGAGCATTGGGAGAGGCACCTATATGGAGGTGGTCAGGAATCTGGGAGACTCACGCCGATCGTAGCGCCGCAGTTAAAATGATAATGGCAAGTCAAATCACGGGGCCCCACCTGTCCAGCAGTAACTCGCTGTCAAATCACACAGCCCTACGTTTGCAGCAGCCTACTCCCTCGTCTTCTCGCGTCTCTGTCGAACCGACTAGGCGGAACTGCCCCGTCGCCTACCGCGCAGGAAAATCCCCGCCCTCGACTTTTAAATAGTATATAGTACACTAATTTTGTATCCATGGATTGCGCCCGCGCCATGGAGCAAAGCGTCTAGAAAACGGAGGAGAGACAGTGGTCTTGCAATAGAGAAGAGGGAGAGGCGAGACGGTGGTTTTGGAATGGAGATGATGGAGAGGAGAGGAGGTGGTTTTGCAATGGAGAAGAGGGAGAGGAGCGTGCGACAGCGATTTAGGATTGGACGAGAGGGCCGGCACGCTCTGACTGGGTCAAAATCAAAATCAATTTACCCTTCAATTAAGAAAGCGATCCCACATTAACTAGTCTCCCTTTTATTCTGGGTCATAATTGACCATGATTTTCGCACATAAAATATATGTTATACGTTGTATACAAGGCCACTATCAAAATTACAATTTACAACTATACAAGGCCACTAACATTAATCGAGGCAATTAATGGCGTTTGCCTCATACTAGCACCCGAGGACATTAATATCCCTTGTGTGCATGCGGGAGTGAGAAGGTTAGCTTGCATTCCCAACATTAATCAACCAATGAGGAGTAAGAGGGTTGGCTTGTTGTGCTTGGGAAAGAAAAACCACATTAATTAACACGAGAATCAAGGTGACAAGCTAGCTTGCAACATTGACTTAAACATAGCATTGATTTTTACCTTGGTACCTGTAATATGAGTTTGTGGCCTTGTATACAAAAATGGAGGGAGTATAATTTGAAAGTACATTCAGATACGAACCAAACGATACAATTTTTGGTGACATGCATTCACATTTTGCTTGTCAAATACAATACGTGGTCAAACTTTGACCCAAAATACGCGAAACAATAAAAAAATACTTCCAAGACCAGTGCCGCTCTTCCGCTCTTCTCCTCTTAAACCACCGACGCTCCTCTCCTGTTCCAATCTAAATGCAGCGCCGCTCCTCTCCTCTTCCATTTCAAAACCACCGCCCCTCCTCTCTTGTTCCAGTCCAAAACCAGTGTCGCTCCTCTCCCATTCTAATCCAAAACCAGCGCTGCTCCTCTCCTCTTCCATTCAAAAAGCACCGCCGACGAGTGAAGGTGCTGTGGAGAAGTAGATCGATGGAGTACAACCGATACGTGAGGATCGCAGACGGCGACCCTGTGAAGCTAGCTAGGATGTTGGAGATACAGTCTTGGTTTTACAACAAGGACCAACTAGCAGCGACATCGACATCCATGTCCAAATATCTGCAACAGAGTGAAAAGGCGGCGATACTCCCGAAGGGAGTCGCGCCGGAGTACATAGAGCTGCTCCTCTGGGCCATGGAGCAAACAGATTCACCAATCCGATCGTGAGGGAGCGGTGGTGGGAGTATCGATCCTAGATGGAGCATCCACCAGAGATTGAAGGATCGAGCATCTACAGGGTGCCGTTTGTAAGGGTGTCCTGCCAGAGCGAGCCAGTGGAGTCTTCGTCGACCGAACCCATCTGCAAGAGGAGAAAAGCAGTTGGCCCGACGACGCTTCCCCGCCATCGTCTCCATCGCCGTTCACATCGTCTCACGGGGCGGCTGTCTGCCGCCGAGGAATAGGAGGGGGCTGCCCCCCCCTAGCCCAATAGTCGGGCAGGTTGTGAATTGTCAAGAGGAGCTTAGGGTTGTCAGTATTTGCAGGTTGTGAATTGTGTTTTGTGTTGTGTATTTTGAGAGTACTTTCAGATATGAATGTCTTTTGAATTTCAGATTTGCAGTATTGAGCATATAAAGTATTTTATGAATTCTAGATATCTATTTTTAGCACTTAAAAAATGTAGTTTCATAGGAGTATAAAAGTGCAGACAATGTGATTCTCAGAGAAGAAACTGCAAGTTTCAGTTTCAGATAAGAAACTGCAAGTTCAGTTTCAGATAAGAAACTGCAACTTTCAGAGGCAGAGCATTTATATTAACACGACCTTTTCAAACAGGGTTAACATCATGTTGGAAGTTTTATTCATGGTCGAAAATGGAACTACCAGCCAGTTAACATCATGCTGATCAACATTCATGCATAGCACATCTTCATATGATGCACAGTCAAAATGCCCACACAATGTCGAGTGTGCGAAACACAGAGAAAACGAGGGACGAAGTTTTGGCAAGTGTTGGATGTGGTTTTGGGCTGCCCCGTCTAGGCTTTCATTTTTAACATGCGCAGCCCACGACCTCGGATGGGAGGTCCATAGGCCTGTTTGTATTTTCTTAGGGCCGTCATGTACCTATGGACCTCCCATCTGAGGTTTTATTTTTGGCAGCCCAATTTATGTATTTTTTTGAAGAAAACGTAGAGGTCTGTTCTATTTTTCTATATAAGAATAGGAACGCCAGGTCCCACTTATGTTTCCCTTCTAACTATATTATATATATCTAAATTATTTTATATGTTGACTGTTTAGTTCACATACTCCCTCCTTTTCGGTTTATAGGGCTTATCTCAAAATTTTAGTTTTTCCATTTTATAAGGCTCAATTTGGTTGTTTTCCATCACATGTTCAGATTCTAAGGTGCATTAAATCATTGCATGCAAGTATTAAGAGAAAATTGACCAATGCATGTACTTTATGCATGCATGCATTGATAAACATAATTTTTTGAGGAAAACAAGTGCATTAATTAGGTGCTTTTGCAAACTACAAAAAGTATTCCACCATTCATCATCTACCTTGGTTGGTGAGATTTTTGAATTGAGCCCTATAAACCGAAAAGGAGGGAGTAATTGGCAAATAGATCTCGCCGCCACCCCCCGCCTCCTGCTCCGGGCGCGCCTGCCCCCCTCAGCAAGTCCGCTCGCGCGCCCCATGGAGTCGCCGGCCATATCCACGGGGGAATGGCTAGAAGACAGGCAGATGTACAAGATGCATCTCCCACATGTCTACAAAGCCTTCCCGCAAATGCTCCAGCCGCTCGACTCCGTCGCGCCGGCGGTGCTGCGGGAGACTCGAGGGAGGAGATGGAGGGAGTGGGCGATGCAGATCCGCGACGATGCTCTCTCCTGGATCCAGTGCACGCGCGAATGGAGGGAAGCAGAGGAGGAAGCTGCGAGGGAGGAAGCCGAGGAGGGATCAAATCCGTTCTCTCACTCGTGCAGGTATGCTCGGATGTGCAAGGATCATGTGGATTGGGAGCTGCTGAATCTAGCCCTGCGGACCTACTACAAAGGAGGTTTCTCGAAGAAGCACGGGATGCCCCACCCCAGTCAGCCGCCGATTGCGTTCATTCGATGGGCGAGAGGAGAAGTGAATTCAGGAGATCCACGCCATGCTGCGAGATGGGAATGCTTGACTAGACTCCTGCCCACCAGCACGCCACCGGAGCCGGAGCAGGTGGATCCCCTACCTTACCTCTCCCCCAAACCTGCAGAAGATTGAAATTAGGCTTGCAATCTGCTTCAATTGAGCTGTCTGGTGGTTATTTCTGCTTCCTGAGAGACAACATCTCACTGGAGGATGAGAAGGAACCAGGAACTCCGATGAATTTCCCCTATCACAATGGGGGGAGCGCCGGTTGGGCAGTGGTACGGCCCACCTCCGCCCCAAATGGGGGCACAATCTGGGCAGGCTCCTGTAATTTCCCAAGATCAATCTGCTGGTGGTTCTGACTCTGAGATCAGTGGGAAATCTCAAGGCAAGAATAAGCAAAAGAAATGATAGGACATCCAGAAAACTGCTCCTGCCCCTGCTTCGGGCCTTATGGCATACTCTGAGGTGATCTGCTACAACTATGGGGAACCAGGGCATCATTTGGATAAATGTGTCAAGCCCAAGAGTTGCTTTATCTGCAAAATGGTTACCCATAAAGTTGAGAATTGACCTGTCAGAAGGAAAACCCACAGTTCTGCTAGATATGTTGGAAGTGCCGCTCCAGGATTATGTCCACCATTGACAGAATTTTCCGTGACACAGAATTAGATAGTTTCTTTCCCCTTTCTAGTTGTAGAGCTCTGCCCAGATGTGGTAGTGACCACACTCCTTTGCTCTGGGACTCTGGTCTTAACCAAACTCCAAAGAGCAATAGTTTTAAATTTGAAAAGTGGTGGTTGCTTAGAGAAGATTTTACTGAGCTAGTCAGGAAAATCTGGAATGAGCCTACTGGGAGCAGCTGCCCCCTAGAAAATTGGCAAATCAAAATCAGGAGATTTAGAAGAACTACCAAAGGGTGGAACTCCAATGAGGAAACTAATCTTAGAAGATACAAAAAGGCTCTCCTCCTTGAGTTTGATTCTCTAGATATTAAGGCAGAAACCACTGACCTCTCTGAGGCTGAGACTAATAGATTAAACTTTGTCCATGGAGAGCTCAATAAAATTTGGCTTCAAAAAGAAATCAAAGCCAAACAAAGGTCTAGAGATAGGAACATTAAGGGGGGTGATAGAAATACTGCTTACTCCCATGCAGTAGCTAACCAGAGGAGGAGGAAAACCCTCATTCACTCCCTTGATGGCCCTAATGGCCCTGTTACTGAGGTAGATGAGATGCTGAAAGTGGCTAGTGACTTCTACAAAGACCTGTTTAAGAAAGAAAACTCTTCTGGGTTCTCTCTACAAAACAATTTTTTCTCTACTTCTGAAAAAGTCTCTCCTGCTGAAAATGAGCTGCTAGAAGCCCCTTTTTGAGAGACAGAGGTGAAGGAAGCCATTTTTAGCTCTTATCCTGATGGGGCTCTTGGTCCTGATGGGATTCCCTTCTTGTTTTACCAGCATTTTTGGGACTTGGTGAAAAATGATCTCTTAGATCTTTTCCAAGCCTTTCATAGAGGAGAGTTGGATCCAGCAACTTACTTATGAGGGGTCTGTTGGGGTCAAGTTAAATAACTGTGAAAGTGATTTTTTTCCTTGCTGGTAAAGGCCTTAGGCAAGGTGACCCCATCTCCCCGCTTTTGTTTAATTTAGTAGTGGACGTTCTTACTAAAATGCTGAGCAAAGCTGCTGATCATAGTGTGATTGAAGGGCTCTGTCCTGAGGTCTGCCCTGGTGGCATCATCTGCCTTCAATATGCAGATGATATCATCCTTTTCTTAGACAATGACTCCACACATGCTAGCAATCTGAAAACTATTCTAACCTGGTTTGAACAAGTCTCAGGCATGATAATCAACTACTCTAAAAGTGAACTCATCCCTATCAACATGGATGATCAGGAGTTAGCTGACTTCCTCTCTATTCTAGCCTGTAATAAAGGTAACTTCCCCATTAGGCCTTGTTTGGTACAAGCGGGTCGACATGGTTTCTAGAGGATTAACCTCGCGGGGCCCAAAAACCTCGCTAATCCTCGTCGACCCATTTGTTTCACGGGGTTTGCACAACCCAACCCCTTCGAACCCCCTTCGATCCCCTCCTATCCACGCATCTTCCAGGCCTCGAGGGTACCCACAGGGAACGAGACGGGCGAGACGCACAGAGACAAAGCATCATCTCGCCGCCACCGGGAGGAGGAGCCGCGCCGCCGCCGGATCATCGACGTCCTCCTCTGTGGTTCTTCCCGAGATGGATCCTCCCCTATCCTCCACTTCTCCGTCCCCTCCCCTGCAAACCTAGGGCTATGGCCGGGGACACGCCTTCTTCCTCCTCCCATGGAGTGAAGAACTTGTCCAGCCCATGGTCTGCTGTTCTTGTTCAGCTCCATTTTGAAGGGCCGTTGGCTACTAGATGCTGCAATTCTTCAGTCTGGAGCAGATTTTGATGATAGAACTGATTTACTAAATTTCTGCCAATGGTTTGTTGGCACATTGGTTGAAAGAACAGAACTGTGAATGGTGTTGTTGGATGAGTGATGATCTGATTGTTTATTTTTCTGCTCTGATGAACCAAACTGTGCCATGGGACTGACCATTTGTAATGGTACAGTAGTGATTTGTACTAGTTTTTGATCACTTGGTTGTTGCCATGGGACTGACCATTTACTAAATTGCTGAAAGTTAGCCTCACAGTGGACCTTATACAAGTTAGCGTTAATGGTACAGTAGTGAATTTGTACTAGTTTTTGATCACCTAGATAAGCCAGGGAGAGGTCGGCATTTGAATATGTGCAACTATTCTGTTTCATATCTCTATTTTTTTGAATGGAAAAACTGACTTTCTGTCTTAATTAGGACAAGGGATCGGTAGAAGGGAATCCACACAACCTGCAAGATACAGCAAGGTACTTTGTATGATGCGCTTGAGCCATCAATTTGCCGCTCCTTTTCTTCCTGAAGTCAACAGAGACGACACCGACTGATTTTCCAACATGCAATAGCTCTGCCTCAACTTCTATTTTTTCATGGGAAAATAATCAGAGTTTACCGCACTTCAAATAATTACTAATAATAACATAATAGCGAAAAGACGAAGATACGTTCAAAATTAATCAAGCTAGATGCCTACAAACAAAATGTTCTGTAGCAAATTTTTCTTACCATGTTGTTTTTTTAACTTGTAAAGATTAGATTTTTAACTGTTATGCACCATGCCATCTCTATACTGCAAACCCTGTCAACCAAATGAGTTTTTTATACAAAGGGGTTTGGGGGTGGAGGGGAATTGGGGAATCAAGGGGATTGGGTGGAAGGGAGGGACTCACCAAATCCTCCCAAATCCCCGCCTCCCAAATCCTCCCAAATCCCTTTGTGCCAAACAAAGCCTTAAGTACCTAGGTATCCCTCTCCACTATGATAAACTGAGGAGAGAGGATATCCAACCCTTCTGGATAAAATTATTAAAAGGATTGTTGGGTGGAGGGGCAAACTTCTCTCTTACAGAGATAGATTGATCCTCATACAAGCTTGTTTGGCTAGCATTCCAGTGTATCTTCTCTCCTTCTTCAAGTTCCCTAAATGGGCAGTGAACCTCATCAATTCTCAGATGTCTCATTGCTTGTGGAATGATTTTGAGGGAAATAGGAAGCTACACCTTGCTAATTGGGCCCTAGTCTCTATGAAAAAAAAGATTTTGGAGGCCTAGGCATACCTAACCTCCAAGAAATTAACATCTGTCTTCTAGGGTCTTGGATTAAAAGATTCTATGAGGAAGACGTGAAACCCTGGAAGCTTCTTATTGCCCATAAATACCTAGGAAATAAACCTAATATTTTTGTCCCTTCCTCCAACCCTAAGACCTCTAGATTCTGGAAAGAATTAAAATCTATTATGCATGCTGTGAAATTTGGCTACAGATGGAACATAGGGGATGGGAGCAGAACCAGGTTCTGGGAAGATACTTGGTTTGGCACATCCCCCCTAGCAGTCCAATTTTGGCCTATTTACTCTGTCCGCAATGAGCTTAACAAAAGTGTCAATGAAGTTTGAGACGGTTAATGCCTAAAACTCTCTTTTAGAAGGAACTTTAGTGATAGTCTCATGGAACAATGGTTCCAGTTGGAGGAAATTGCCAAAAACATTACCTTTACTGCTGAGCCAGATGCCCTGATTTGGCAGCTGGACAATAAGGGGAAGTATTCCTCCAGCTCCCTCTATCATGTTATCAACTTTAGAGGGGTTCAACCCGTGTTTATCCCTGCTGTCTGGAAATTGAGAGTTCCCCCTGAAATTCATGTATTTCTCTGGCTTCACTCCAAAAACAAATTGATGACTAGGGATAACCTTAGAAAGAGACACATCATCAAACCCCTTGATTGTGTTTACTGCTTGGAACAAGAGTCTTGTTCTCACCTATTTTTTGAATGTATAGTTGCTAAACATCTCTGGGCCCACATTGAGGAATATTTCTCTAGTCAGATTGGCTCATCCTTCGAATCTGTCGCCAGATTCTGGATTGCTACCAAAAAGTGCTCAGTTTTAAACACTATTAGCTCAGTTGTCCTTTGGTGCCTCTAGAAATACAGAAATGCTATGATTTTCAGTAACACCTCCTGGATTTCCATTGCGCAGGTCTTGAGGTTGATCAGGAACATGGTGAGGAACTAGGCGATTCTCTCCTCCGGATCGGACAAGGACAAGTTGATGAGCTTCGTGGAAACCCTAACAAGATCCCTCCAGAAACCGTTGGCGATCACTTGTGGCTGAACAAGGCTCGACCTGCTCTGGGGCTGGACCCGTGGGCTCGTCTCAAGATCTCTGATGAATATGATGGGCACCTGGCACCGAAAAAGAGGGACATCCACCATGCTACGCCTTCCAGCCCGGTGTCTCCGCTTGCTTACTGATCGTCGCAGGCTGACACGGCCCCTCGGCTGAAGACCATGAAGGCTTCGCTGGACCCTCCTTGTGTCATTTGAGTGCTCTATCCGCTCTGCCTTTGGCACCGCTCGGGTGATTTGTGTTATTCAGAGAACTTGTTCATCCACCCCCTAGTTTGTAGCTTTTCTACCGTTGCTTTCGAACTGCTCTTTGAGCTGCTGTATCAGAATATGTTGTGGTTTCGTTCTCAGCAATGGAACCGGGGAGAAGCTCCCTGTTTTTCTAAATTTTTTTATTTTATATGTTATTATATATTATTTTTATTGTCATCATATATTTAACAGATACTTACATATGTAAGAAAACAATATCCCACATCTTATTAACTTACAAAAATAATTTCTTAACAAATAAAATCCTGGATTGTTTTGGCATGAAAATCCTAGTGATTGTGTACAAAAGCTTGGTAAGATTTAAGGACGAATGTAATAATATCATTTATTATTTAGATATATTTCTAACAAAATGCTCAGCCCCTTTTTATTTTTTGATAACATTGTTGGCCCAACCCAACAGTATAACTAGAATCAGCCCAGCAAAATCATGTATTTTGAGAAAGTGCAAATGACCTGTAATTTTTTAGGAATAAAATAAACGGTCCGCATGGACACTACATTATTTGTTCACCCAACCCAGCTAATGGCTGTAATTCAAAAAAAGAAAGATCAAATTGACTGTAAATTCTACCGCGCAAAAAAAGACTATAAATTCTGAAAAAATGGGTTGAATACATGCCACATTTTTGGAGGCTGAAATGTGGGCCAATAGGTCGAAGCCAATGCAAGTCGTTGTCAATTTAGTCAACAAATGATTCTGACATGTTAGCCGTTGGATTTACATCCAACGACCGGCATCCATCTTCAATCTCTCGTCTTCTTCCTCCAGCGCCGCCGGGACCACCTCCCGCCTCCTGCTGCTAGCAGCTCTGCTTAGCACGCTTCGCTATGAAGCGCTACTCCACCGTTGGCCAGGCCATCCCTTCACCCCTCCACACCTCCTGTTCTTCTCCACCAACTGCCGAACCACACCGCACTAGAACCAGTTAACCCTCCTACACCTCTCTGTCTGCGACTCTACTCCCGCGTCTTCCCATCTCCGGCTCGTTGCTGTCCGGGGCCTCGCCGTCGTCCACCACCTTGGATGCGCTCGGCGCGGCGTGGTCAACGTGGTCAATGAACGACACCATCGGAAGTAGACTGTGCGTGGAGAGGCTGACAGCTGGGTCCACGGCCGCACACAAGGAAATGCCTCCTTATTACGCGCAAAATAATGATTCCTCCACTGACATCTCGGACCCACCGGAAGGGCCTCTGTATTTCGCGAAATAAAGTGCCCCCCGCTGACATGTCGGACCCACCAGCTATCTTCGCACGCAAGGAAGTGCCTCCTTATTACGCACAAAAAATGAATATTCCCCCTGCCAGCTGGAACCCATCATAGTGGGAGGCTGACTTGTGGGCCTACCAAGTTGACGGGGACGGAGAGCTTTGTCAACTTAGTCAATATGAACGATTCTAGCTCATGTTACCGTATGATGTTCATCCAACGGCCGTAGTGCTTCTTCAACCTCTGGTCTTCTTGCTCCAGCCGCCCAAACCAGCGCCGGTCATGCCGCGTGCTCCTGCCTCCCGTGGCCGGCTGTGATGCCGCGGAGGCCTCACCGCCCCTACTACTCCCACCGCTGGCCAGGCCATCCCTCTACTCACTCACACCCCCTGTTATTCTGCGGCGACAGTAGCCTCACAACGCAGTTGAACCAGTGAAACCTCGTACTCCTCTTCGTGTGGGCATCCACTGTTGCGTCTTCCCCGGCTCCGAGTCGTCCCCTTCCTAGTCCTCGCCGCCGTCCACCGCCCTGGTGCTCTCGGTGCGGCGTGGTCAACGTGGTCAACGACCGACTTCCATCGGAAGAGTACTGTACGTGGAGAGGCTGACAGCTGGGTCCATGGCAGCCGCAAGGAAGTGCCTCCTTATTACGCGAAAAATAATTATTCCTCCACCTGACAGCAGGGACCCACCGGACGGGCCACCAGTATTTTGCGAAAAAAATTGTGTCCCCCTAACTGCTGGGACCCACCGGACGGGCCACCGTATTTCGCAAAAAAATGTTCCCCCCGCTGTCAGCTCGGACCCACCGGAAGTGCCTCCTTATTACGCACAAAAAATGAATACTCCCCCGGCTAGCTGGGACCCACCTTGCTGGGAGGCTGACTTGTGGGCCTACTAAGTTGACGGGGACGAAGGGCTTTGTCAACTTAGTCAATATGAACGATTCTAGCTCCAGTGACCGTACGATGTCCATCCAACGGCCGTAGTGCTTCTTCAACCTCTGGTCTTCTTACTCCAGCCGCCCAAAGCAGCGCCGGTCGTGCCGCATGCTCCTGTCTCCCATGGCTAGCTGTGCTGCCGCAGAGGCCTCACCGCCCCTTACTATTGCCACCGCTGGCCAGGCCCTACGGCGACGGCGGCCTCACACCGCAGCCAAACCAGTGAACCCTCTAGCCCTCTCCACGCGGGCTTCCACTGCCGCGTCGTCCCCTTCCTAGGCCTCGCCGTCGTCCACCGCCGTGGTGCTCTCCGCGCGGCGGGTCAACGTGGTCAAGGAACGACTTCCATCGGAAGAGTACTGTATGTGGAGAGGCCGACAGCTGGGTCCATGGCCACAGCCCAGTTTTTTTGTGATTTGCCAAGTAAGTCGCTTTGTCAGGCCTGTTGGGCTGCAAATCTTTTAAAAAGAGGAGAGCTTTCATTCGTCCGGCCGAGAAAATGGCCCATCAGTAATGAGAAATTGGTTGCACATTTTTAAAACACATTAAACTGGCAATTAGTTTCAAATATATTTTTTTATTTCAAGATTTTAAATTACATTAATTTTTATGCATGGAGAATTTGTTGGATTTTATATTGATATACATTTATTTTTAAATTCAGTTTGAATGTGAGTCGAAATTTCGGGATTAAAAACAGTTCGGACTGCACCGAAATATGCAAAATTTCGTATAATTTTTTAACCGTTGCCACAATATGGGCTGTAATGCTAACAAAAAGAATATGGGCTCCAAAAAAAACCCTTAAGAATTAGCAAATGAGCTGTAAATTATTAGAAATAATGGCAGATGGGCTGTATGCTGTTTTCCACAGATTTGAGGCTTTCCTAAAAAAAGGTTGACGCACAAGCACTGACTGTTGGATGTCCATCCAACGGCCGTCGTGCTTCTTCAATCTCTGATCTTCCTGCTCCAGCCGCTCAAACAAGCGCCGGCGGGACTGCCTGCTCCCTCCTCCTCGCGGCCCGCTGTGCTGCCGCGCACGCCTCACCGCCCGACCGTACTCCCATCGCTGGCCTAGCCATCCCTCTACTCACCCACACCTGCTGTTATTCTCCGGCGACGGCAGACGAACCAGTAAACCCTCGTACAGTCGTACTCCCCTCCGCGTGGGAAACAACTGCCGAGTCTTCCCTGCCTCCGTGCCGTCCCCTTCCTAGGCCTCGCCGTCGTCCACCGGCCTGGTGCTCTCGGCGCGGCGTGGTCAACGTGGTCAAGGAACGACTTCCATCGGACGTGGACTGTACGTGGAGAGGCTGACAGCTGGGTCCACGGCCGCAGCAAGGAAGTGCCTCCTTATTAGACGGAAAATAATGATTCCTCCACCTGACAGCTGGGACCCACCGGACGGGCCACTGTATTTCGCGAAAAAAATGTTTCCCCCTGACTGCTGGGACCCACCAACTACATCTTCGCATGCAAGGAAGTGCATCCGGGCAAAAAAAACGATTTGCCCCCTGACTGCTGGGACCGACCAGCTACATCTTCGCAGGCAAGGAAGTGCTTGACAGTCGGGACCCACCTGGTCGAAGCGTATGTAGCATTGTCATTCTAGTCACGAACGTGTACGTACATACTGGTCGATGTAGAGGTGCGCATGTGTCGTAGTAGAGGCGCGCACGTGTCGTAGTAGAGGCGCGCACGTAGCATTTACACATATGTACAGCGGCCAGGGTGCAAGAAAGAAAATACAGCCACGTATGTGTACATATGGGCGGGGTCTCGAACGCCTACTCGCGTATACGTACGGCCAGGGCTCGTGTACATGGCTGGGTCGGAACGGAGAAACAGCGTCGTCGTCGTGTTCATGGGGAGGCAACGGAATGCGTCATGTTCATGGGGAGGCAACGGAATGCGTCGTGTTCATGGGGAGGCAACGGAATGCGCCGTGTTCATCGGGAGGGCTTGGACAGAACAAGCGATGGAAACGAGGCCTGGCGTACCACAGAACGGAGGAAACGACCTTGTATTCGACCGGCCACGTTCGAAACGGGATCCCGTTCATCGGGAGGGGTCTGGCGTACCGCAAAACGGAGGAAACGGACCTCCTACGGTCGAAACGGGGGTCCTGTTGATCGGGAGGGGTGTGGTGTACCGCAAAACGGAGGAAACAGACTTGTGTTGGAGCGCTACGGTCGAAATGGGGGTCCTGTTCATCGGGAGGGGAGTGGCGTACCGCAAAACGGGACTCCACGGGATACTGTTCATCTCCACCGTCGACCTCCTCCAGCCTCCATGGGCTCCTATTCATCCAGCCTCCACGAGCTCCTCTTCATCCAGCCTCCACGGGCTCCTGTTCATCCAGCCTCCATCGCCCGCTACTCCACCGGCTACTGTTCAACCACCCCTCCGCCGTCTACTATTCATCCAGCCCTCCACACCACGGGTGTCGGTGTTCTGGGAACGGGGGTCCCCAGACTTGCCTGCCTGCGGCCTGCAGCGTGGCTCAAAGGGGGGCCCAGGGCGGCCCATCTTCACCAACACAAACCCAAGACCCTCGCGAGGGGCCAAGCCTCGTGGGGCGGACGACGCAGAGCTTCCTCAGGCACGGCCTCTATTGGGGAACTAGCAGAAATTCAAAATTTTCTACACATCACGAAGATCAATCTATGGAGTAATCTAGCAACGAGGGAAGGAGAGTGCATCTACATACCCTTGTAGATCGCTAAGCGGAAGCGTTCAAGTGAACGGGGTTGATGGAGTTGTACTCGTCGTGATCCAAATCACCGATGATCCTAGTGCCGAACGGACGGCACCTCCGCGTTCAACACACGTACAGCCCGGTGACGTCTCCTACGCCTTGATCCAGCAAGGGGAGAAGGAGAGGTTGGGAAAACTCCATCCAGCAGCAGCACGACGGCGTGGTGGTGGTGGAGGAGCGCGGGACTCCAGCAGGGCTTCGCCAAGCACTACGAGAGACGAGGAGGAAGAGAGGTAGGGCTGCGCCAAGAGGGAAAGGATCTCGTGTGTCTTGCAGCCTCCAATACCTCAAGTATATATATATAGGGGAAGGGGAGGGGCTGCGCCCCCACCTAGGGTTCCCTCCCTAGGGGTGGCGGCAGCCCCCAGATCCCATCTGGGTGGCGGCCACAAGGGGGAGAGGGGGAGGCGCACCTGGGGTGGGCCTTAGGGCCCATCTGCCCTAGGGTTTGCCCCCCTCCCCTCTTGGAGGTGCCTTGGGCCTTGGTGGGAGGCACCCCAGCCCACCTAGAGGCTGGTCCCTTCCCACTATTGGCCCATGTAGGCCTCCGGGGCTGGTGGCCCCACCTGGTGGACCCCCGGACCCCTCCGGTGGTCCCGGTACACTACCGGTGATGCCCGGAACACTTCCGGTGGCCAAAACCATACTTCCTATATATCAATCTTTACCTCCGGACCATTCCGGAACTCCTCGTGACGTCCGGGATCTCATCCGGGACTCCGAACAACATTCGGTAACCGCATACATACATTCCCTATAACCCTAGCGTCATCGAACGTTAAGTGTGTAGACCCTACAGGTTCGGAAGTCATGCAGACATGGCCGAGACAACTCTCCGGTCAATAACCAACATCGGGATCTGGATACCCATGTTGGCTCCCACATGCTCCACGATGATCTCATCGGATGAACCATGATGTCAAGGACTTAATCAATCCCGTATACAATTTCGTTTGTCTAGCGGTACGATACTTGCCCGAGATTCGATCGTCGGTATCCCGATACCTTGTTCAATCTCGTTACCGGCAAGTCTCTTTACTCGTTCCGTAACACATCATCCCGTGATCAACTCCTTGATCACATTGTGCACATTATGATGATGTCCTACTGAGTGGGCCCAGAGATACCTCTCCATTTACATGGAGTGACAAATCCCAGTCTCGATTCGTGCCAACCCAACAGACACTTTCGGAGATACCTGTAGTGTACCTTCATAGCCACCTAGTTACGTTGTGACGTTTGGCACACCTAAAGCACTCCTACGGTATCCGGGAGTTGCACAATCTCATGGTCTAAGGAAATGATACTTGACATTAGAAAAGCTTTAGCATACGAACTACATGATCTTGTGCTAGGCTTAGGATTGGGTCTTGTCCATCACATCATTCTCCTAATGATGTGATCCCGTTATCAACGACATCCAATGTCCATGGCCAGGAAACCATAGCCATCTATTGATCAACGAGCTAGTCAACTAGAGGCTTACTAGGGACATGGTGTTGTCTATGTATCCACACATGTATCTGAGTTTCCTATCAATACAATTCTAGCATGGATAATAAATGATTATCATGAACAAGGAAATATAATAATAACCAATTTATTATTGCCTCTAGGGCATATTTCCAACAGTCTCCCACTTGCACTAGAGTCAATAATCCAGTTCACATCGATATGTGATTAACACTCAAGGTCACATCCCCATGTGACTAACACCCAAAGAGTTCTGGGTTTGATCATGTTATGCTTGTGAGAGAGGTTTCAGTCAACGGGTCTGCAACATTCAGATCCGTATGTACTTCGCAAATTTCTATGTCATCTTGTAGATGCAACTAGTACACTACATTTGGAGCCATTTCAAATAACTGTTCTACTTGGAGCTATTCTAAATTGTTGCTCCATTATACGTATCTGGTATCTCTACACAGAGCTATCCGGATAGGTGTTAAGCTTGCATCCACGTAACTCTTTACGTCGAACTCTTTATCACCTCCATAACCGAGAAACATATCCTTATTCCTTTAAGGATAATTTAGACCGCTATCTGGTGATCTACTCCTAGATTACCTTTGTACCCTCTTGCCAGATATGTGGCAAGGCACACATCAGGTGCGGTACTCAGCATGGCATACCGTATAGAGCCTATGACAAAAGCATAGGGGACGACCTTCGTCCTTCCTCTTTCTTCTGCCGTGGTCTAGCTTTAAGTCTTAACTTCATACCTTACAACTCAGGCAAGAACTCCTTCTTTGACTGATCCATCTTGAACACCTTCAAGATCATGTCAAGGTATGTGCTCATTTGAAAGTACCATTAAGCGTTTTGATCTATCCTTATAGATCTTGATGCTCAATGTTCAAGTAGCTTAATCCAGGCTTTCCATTGAAAAACACTTTCCAAATAACCCTATATGCTTTCTAGAAATTCTACGTCATTTCTGATCAACAATATGTCAACAAGCATATATTCATCAGAAATTCTATAGTGCTCCCACTCACCTTTTTGGAAATACAAGTTTCTCATAAACTTTGTATACACCCAAAATCTTTGATCATCTCATCAAAGCATACATTCCAACTCCGAGATGCTTACTCCAGTCCTTAGAAGGATTGCTGGAGCTTTGCATACTTGTTAGCATCTTTCAGGATTGACAAAACCTTCCGGTTGTATCACATACAACCTTTCCTCAAGAAAAACGTCGAGGAAACAATGTTTTGATATCCTATCTGCAAGATTTCATAAATAATGCAGTAATCGCTAATATAATTCCAACAGACTCTTAGCATCGCTACGAGTGAGAAAGTCTCATCGTAGTCAACTCCTTGAACTTGTCGGAAAACATCTTAACGACAAGTCGAGCTTTCTTAATGGTGATACTTACCATCATTGTCCGTCTTCCTTTTAAAATCCATATGTACCTAACAGCCTTACGACCATCAAGTAGTTCTTCCAAAGTCTACACTTTGTTTTCATATATGGATCCTCTCTCGGATTATATGGCCTCGAGCCATTTTGGAATCCAGGCCCACCATCGCTTCTCCATAGCTCGTAGGTTCATTGTTGTCTAGCAACATGACTTCCAAGACATGATTACGTACCATTCTGAAGTAGTACGCATCCTTGTCATCCCACGAGGTTTGGTAGTGACTTGATCTGAAGTTTCATGATCACTATCATAAGCTTCCACTTCAATTGGTGTAGGTGCCACAGGAACAACTCCCTGTGCCCTGCCACACACTAGTTGAAGAGACGGTTCAATAACCTCATCAAGTCTCCACCATCCTCCCACTCAATTCTTTCGAGAGAAACTTTTCCTCGAGAAAGGACCCGATTCTAGAAACAATCCCTTATTGCTTTCGGATCTGAGACAGGAGGTATACCCAACTGTTTTGGATGTCCTATGAAGATGCATTTATCCGCTTTGGGTTCGAGCTTATCAGCCTGAAACTTTTTCACATAAGCGTCGCAGCCCCAAACTTTTAAGAAATGACAGCTTAGGTTTCTCTAAACCATAGTTCATACGGTGTCATCTCATCGGAATTACGTGGTGCCCTATTTAAAGTGAATGTGGTTGTCTCTAATGCCTAACCCATAAACTATCATGGTAATTCGATAAGAGACATCATGGTATGCATCATATCCAATAGGGTGCAGTTATGATGTTCGGACACACCATCATACTATGGTGTTTCAGGCTGTATTAGTTGTGAAACAATTTCCACAATGTCTTAATTCTGTGCCAAACTCGTAATTCAGATATTCATCTCTATGATCATATCATAGATATTTTATCCTCTTGTCACGACGATATTTCAACTTCACCCTAAAATTACTTGAACCTTTCAATAATTCAGACTCGTGATTCATCAAGTAAATATACTCAACATCTAGTCAAATCATCTGTGAAGTAAGAACATAACGATATCCACTACACGCCTCAGCACTCATTGGACTGCACACATCAAAATGTATTACTTCCAACAAGTTGCTTTCTAGTTCCATTTTACTGAAAACGAGGCTTTCAGTCATCTTGCCCATGTGGTATGATTTGCATGTCTCAAGTGATTCAAAATCAAGTGAGTCCAAACGGTCCATTTGCATGGAGTTTCTTCATGCATATACACCAATAGACATGGTTCGCATGTCTCAAACTTTTCAAAACGAGTGAGCCCAAAGATCCATCAACATGGAGCTTCTTCATGCGTTTTATACAGATATGACTTACGTGGCAGTGCCACAAGTAGCTGGTACTATCATTACTATCTTATATCTTTTGGCATGAACATGTGTATCACTACGATCGAGATTCAATAAACCATTCATTTTAGGTGCAATACCATTGAAGGTATTATTCAAATAAACAGAGTAACCATTATTCTCCTTAAATGAATAACTGTATTGCGATTGACATAATCCAATCATGTCTATGCTCAACGCAAACTCCAATCTCGATGGTAGAGGGAGCGTGCGATGCTTGATCACATCAAGCTTGGAAAAACTTCCAACACATATTGCCAGCTCACCTTTAGCTAGTCTCCGTTTACTCCGCAGCCTTTTATTTCGAGTTTACTAACATTTAGCAACCGAACCGGTATCTAATACCATGGTGCTACCAGGAGTACTAGTAAAGTACACATTAACACAATGTATATCCAATATACTTCTATCGACCTTGCCAGCCTTCTCATCTACCAAGTATCTAGGGTAATTCTGCTCCAGTGGCTGTTCCCCTTATTACAGAAGCACTTAGTCTCGGGTTTGGGTTCATCCTTGGGTTTCTTCACTAGAGCAGCAGCTGATTTGCCATTTCATGAAGTATCCCTTTTTGCCCTTGCCCTTCTTGAAACTAGTGGTTTCACCAACCATCACCAATTGATGCTCCTTCTTGATTTCTACTTTTGTGGTGTCAAACATCGCGAATATCTCAAGGATCATCATATATGTCCCTGATATATATTATAGTTCATCACGAAGCTCTAGCAGCTTGGTGGTAATGACTTCGGAGAAACATCACTATCTCATTTGGAAGATTAACTCCCACTCAATTCAAATGATTGTTGTACTCAGACAATCTGAGCACAAGCTCAACAATTTCTATTTACCCTTCATAAGGACCCTGTTCATCGAATCCGATCCAACTAAAGTGGGAGAGATAGACACCCGCCAGCCACCTTATGCAACTAGTGCATGTCAGTCGGTGGAACCGGTCTCACATAAGCGTACGTGTAAGGTTGGTCCGGGCCGCTTCATCCCACAATGCTGCCGAATCAAGATAAGACTAGTAACGGCAAGATAATTGACAATATCGACGCCCACAACTACTTTGTGTTCTACTCGTGCATAGTAACTACGCATAGACCTAGCTCATGATGCCACTATTGGGGAACGTAGCAGAAATTCAAAATTTTCTATGCATCACCAAGATCAATCTATGGAGTAATCTAGCAATGAGGGAAGGAGAGTGCATCTACATACCCTTGTAGATCGCTAAGCGGAAGCATTCAAGTTAACGGGGTTGATGGAGTCGTACTCGTCGTGATCCAAATCACCGATGATCCTAGTGCCGAACGGACGGCACCTCCGCGTTCAACACGCGTACAACCCGGTGACGTCTCCTACGCCTTGATCCAGCAAGGGGAGAAGGAGAGGTTGGGAAGACTCCATCCAGCAGCAGCACGACGGCGTGGTGGTGGTGGAGGAGCGCGGGACTCCAGCAGGGCTTCGCCAAGCACTACGAGAGACGAGGAAGAGAGGTAGGGCTGCGCCAAGAGGGAAAGGATCTCATGTGTCTTGCAGCCTCCAATACCTCAAGTATATATAGGGGAAGGGGAGGGGATGCGCCCCCACCTAGGGTTCCCTCCCTAGGGGTGGCGGCAGCCCCCAGATCCCATCTGGGTGGCGGCCACAAGGGGGAGAGGGGGAGGCGCACCTGGGGTGGGCCTTAGGGCCCATCTGCCCTAGGGTTTGCCCCCTCCCCTCTTGGAGGCGCCTTGGGCCTTGGTGGGAGGCGCCCCAGCCCACCTAGGGGCTGGTCCCTTCCCACTATTGGCCCATCTAGGCCTCCGAGGCTGGTGGCCCCACCTGGTGGACCCCCGGACCCCTCCGGTGGTCCCGGTACACTACCGATGATGCCCGGAACACTTCCGGTGCCCAAAACCATACTTCCTATATATCAATCTTTACCTCCGGACCATTCCAGAACTCCTAGTGACGTCCGGGATCTCATCCGGGACTCCGAACAACATTCGGTAACCGCGTACATACATTCCCTATAACCCTAGCGTCATCGAACCTTAACTGTGTAGACCCTACGGGTTTGGAAGTCATGCAGACATGGCCGAGACAACTCTCCGGTCAATAACCAACAGCGGGATATGGATACCCATGTGGCTCCCACATGATCCACGATGATCTCATCGGATGAACCACGATGTCAAGGACTTAATCAATCCCGTATACAATTCCCTTTGTCTAGCGGTACGATACTTGCCCGAGATTCGATCGTCGGTATCCCGATACCTTGTTCAATCTCGTTACCGGCAAGTCTCTTTACTCGTTCCGTAACACATCATCCCGTGATCAACTCCTTGATCACATTGTGCACATTATGATGATGTCCTACCGAGTGGGCCCAGAGATACCTCTCCGTTTACACGGAGTGACAAATCCCAGTCTCGATTCGTGCCAACCCAACAGACACTTTCGGAGATACCTGTAGTGTACCTTTATAGCCACCCAGTTACGTTGTGACGTTTGGCACACCCAAAACACTCCTACGGTATCCAGGAGTTGCACAATCTCATGGTCTAAGGAAATGATACTTGACATTAGAAAAGCTTTAGCATACAAACTACATGATCTTGTGCTAGGCTTAGGATTGGGTCTTGTCCATCACATCATTCTCCTAATGATGTGATCCCGTTATCAACGACATCCAATGTCTATGGCCAGGAAACCGTAACCATCTATTGATCAACGAGCTAGTCAACTAGAGGCTTGCTAGGGACATGGTGTTGTCTATGTATCCACACATGTATCTGAGTTTCCTATCAATACAATTCTAGCATGGATAATAAACGATTATCATGAACAAGGAAATATAATAATAACCAATTTATTATTGCCTCTAGGGCATATTTCCAACAGCCTCATCAGGCTGGCTCACGAGGAGGCAGAGAGACCAAGGCAGGGTACCTCACGAGGTGCCCGTGACGCAAGCCATGACGACCAAGGGTGCCAGGCGGGTGCCAGCCCGCGCAGTGTCCTCCTTTCCTCTTTGGTGCAAAGGGGGCAAGCGCAGCCGCGGAGTACCGAGGCATCAGGCAAAGGTTGCCATTTCGGTGCAACAAGATCAAGACCGGGAGGACTGCAAGACGGAGGTCATCGTGGAGCCCAAGACGGCGTCATCACCAGAGCTTTGTGCAGGCGAAGACTACTTCTATCAGGATAGCTGGTACTAGCTGTCCCCTTTCAAATTAGCCCGCCATTGTTGGCTCCCTTCCCGCTCGATATTTGGGAAGAGGTCCAGGGCCTCTATAAATAGGACCAGCCACCCAAAAGGAGGGAGATCGATCGATCGATCAATCGAAGGATCAAGGGATCAGAGAGAGAGAGAGAGATAGAGAGAGAAGGGTGACTGAACTCCTCCCAGCGGTTCATCCCCCCAGCCAAGAACAGACCCTCGCGAGGCTGTTCTTCCTTGTATTGTTCATCATCATCATCCCAAGAGGCAATCCACCACACCACACACAGGAGTAGGGTATTACACCACAACGGTGGCCCGAACCAGTATAAACCTCGTGTCCCTCGTGTTATTCTTTCCATAGCTTAGACCTTAGCAAGGCGGAAGGGTGCAGGTAGGTAGGAGGTGAAATCTCCGCGCGCACCCCAGTGTTCGAACCTCAAGGGTCTACCGGAACCCGAAATCCGACATTTGGCGCGCCAGGTAGGGGTGCGCTGGGATTCGTCTTCCACCACCCTGTTCTCCTCCGACCATCACGCCCATGTCTGATGCTCGTCGGGCCCGCGCCGAGCGCCGGGCCGCTCTCGCTTCCCGCGTCGCCCAGACGGCCTCTGTCGGCGGGCGTCCTCGCCGTTCCTCGTCAGCTGTCGTCAGCGCCGCCACCGGCCCGGCGGGGGACGAGCAGCAAGCATCGTCTCAGCATCTGTTCGTGCGGCAAGACGGCCGCACCGCAACTCCCTCGCTCACCCCAGCTGGTTCTTCGTCCTGCGCGCTCCCCGCGCCCATGGTGGCTTGGGCTGCACTCATCGCGGCAAACGAGCTCCTGCGCTACCGTCCCGTTGACGACGTCTACGAAGAATGGCTCGACCGCGTCGCCGAGCTTGTCCGCGCCGTAGGGGGCTCTCCTGCGCCGTCCGTTCCGCTGCACCGCACCCCGCCCCGCGCGGGCGATGAAGCTCCAGCGGCGCCCCGGCCGCCTCCTCCTCAGGAAGGCGCCATGGCTCCAAGGCGCGTGGCCCCTGGGCGGAACCCGCTCCGTCAGGTGCCAGCGCGGCAAGAGCAGAGCTGTCAAGAAGTCCCTCACCCGCAAGAAGCTGCCCGGGCGCTCCCTGCTCCAGCACATCGCGACCATGCTCCTGCTCCCGCGCGTCAAGACCCCGCGCTGCTCCCAGCTGCAGCGCGTGGGGACATGCAAGACCAAGCTCCCCGTCACCCAAGGCCTCCCGTGGCCACAGCAGGCTGCCGCGCCTTCACCGCCGAGCTACGCAGCGTCGCGTGGCCCGGCAAGTTCAAGTCAGACCTGCCTCCTCGCTACGACGGCACGGCTGACCCTGCGGAGTTCCTCCAGCTCTATGAGTTGGGCATCGAAGCTGCCAACGGAGACGAGAAGGTCATGGTGAACTGGTTCCCCATGGCGCTCAAGGATGGGGCCCGCACCTGGCTCCTGAACCTGGCTCCAGGCACAATCTCCTCCTGGGACGAGATGCGCACCAGCTTCATCGCCAACTTCGAAGGCACTCGCGACCGGCCACCTGCCGTGAGCGACATGCGCCGCATCAAGCAACAGCCCGGGGAGACCCTGCAGAAGTACATCCAGCGCTTCAACAACGCGCGCCTCAAGATTCCCAAGGTGACTGAGGAGGCCATCATCTCAGCCTTCTCCTATGGCGTGCGCGACGTCAAGATGAAGGAGGAGCTGGCGATGCATGAAGACCTGTGCACTTCCTTGGAGCTGTTCAACCTGGCAACCAAGTGTGCCAGGGCCAAGGAAGGGCGTCTCTCCCTCCTCGAGCTTCCTGCCGCAGACCCAGAAGAGAAGAAGCCCAAGGCTAAGGATGTGAAGCGCAAGGGGGCTGCCGTGCTCGCGGCAGAACCAGACACCAAGCGGGGCAGAGATCAGCCCGAACCTTCCAAGGGTAGCCGGTACTGTGTGTACCACGACCTCCACACCCACAACACCAACGAATGTCAAGAGCTCCGAGACGTGTGAGAAGGAAGGATCGGCCGTCGCCCTGACCGCGGTGACCGGGGCTACGGGCGAGGAGGAGGAAGGAACGCAGGACGCTGGGAAGACCGTGGCCCGCGCCAAGGGTGGCGCGATCAACCTCGCGAGGATCGCTGGCAAGACCCGCCTCACGAGGGAGACTGGAGGGATCAGCCTCGCGAGGATCGCCCAAAAGGCAACGCAGGCCCCCCACCGCTGCCGCCACAGCCAAGGAGAAACGAGGACCGCCACAGGGACGAGGAGGCTGGGGGCTTCCAGGAGCCGCGCGCGATCGCCTGCATCCTGGGCGGGGCACAAGCCCCAGCCTCTCAGCGCATCTTCAAGCAGTTCGCCCACGAAGTGAACGCAGTCCTCCCCATGCTCGAAGCCACGCGCCCTCTCAGGTGGTCAGCATGCGCCATCACGTTCAGCTCAGCAGATCAGCTCAAGTGTGCGGCTACAGCCGGAGTCCTCCCGATGCTCTGTTCCCCAATCGTCAGCAACGTGGTTGTCGGGTGGTAGGTGCGACATATGCCAACGGGTGGCTTATCATTGTGGGAGCCAGTAAGACATCGCCGGTGCCTGGAAACGGGATAAGGCGAAGACATGCACGCCGGCGGATCTTACCCAGCTTTGGGGCTCTCCGTGGAGATAACACCCCTACTGCTGCTCTGCGGGGTCTCCGCATGATCACTAGATGAACAAGTAGCTACACAATGCTCCTTGAGCTGTTTGGTGGGAGGAGGAAGAAGGGCATGGCTAGCCTGCTTCTTCTCCTTGTGTGGTGTCTAGGACTAGCAGGGGGTCCAACCCTTTGCATGGGTGCCCCGGGGGGTTTATATAGGCCCACCCCCCGGGGGTACAATGGTAATCCGACTGGGCGCGAGGCCCAGCCGTCTGTGACTGCGCTCGCCGGCTCCTGCGCTGGCTGCTGAGGCCCGCCGACTGGTGGGTCCCGCCGGCTGCCGGCCCCTTGGTCGACAGGCAGGCCCCACTGTCCAGGGCCTGGTCGGCGGCTGGTTACTGTGGCTCCATCTTGGTGACGTGGGCTTCGTCGTGGTAGGCGCGGCTATAGTGCCGCCGCCCGTCGGGCGATCGCTGTAGCCTCACCGCGTCTTGTCTCCTTAATGGGGCGTCTCCTTCGAGGGAGGCAGCAAGCCGGCTACGGGGAGCCGGCTCTGTCTTAGGCCGACAGGTTGGAGGCGTGGCCGCCTTCGGGCGTCTCTCTGCCCGAAGGGGCCCACCATCCGTGGGCCACGCTGGCGGCCCGTCGTGGGTGACACCAAGGTCAACATGGCAACAGTGCCGCGCCGGACGGGTCATGCCTATTCCGTACGGCGCACTGTGCGAGGCGTGCTCCGGGATTCGGGGGTGGCAGGCTTCACTGTAGCCACGCCCCGTCGCACCGCCGTTAGGTGGGTGCAAACTTTGAGGGTACGGTCTTGACCGCTTCATGGGAGCCGGCTTCTTGGAGTCGGCCTTCTCATGGCCGGCTTCCCGAAGTCGGCCCTCCCGTGGCTTTCTTCATGAGGGCTAAAGTTGGGCCGCCTTCCGAAAGCCGGCCTGGATGGCAGCCAGCAAGGGGAAGGCAGCTCCGTGTCTTGGATTCTTGAGAGCCGGATGGGCTCGTAATTTTTTCAGAAGGGCCAGGGGAAGCCGGCTAGGCTACCCATGGCTATGTACTCCGACAGTAGTCCCCGAAGCTGACCGAGCTCCGAGGCGGACAAAGGGACGAGAAGCTTGGTCAGCTTCCCATCCTGAAGAGCCGGCTTTGCGGGTGTATGCCGACATCAGAGAGCTCCGCGTCTTGTAGGCGGGAAAGGGGGGCGACCTGCGTGCTGACCGCGGGCCCTCCCGCGGCCACGTGGCGGCGAGATCCTGCCAGTGCACGCGTGCGATGGGACGCCGCCGCAGGCCCGGGCCCACCACTCGCAGGCCTTGGTCCGAGCGCGGATCTTCCGTGGCCCACATGGGCCGCTCGCCTTCCCGCGGCGGTTTTATTTCGCCGTTAAGGCACAATAAGCGCGGGACGTGGGGGAGTGGGCACGATCGATCCCCATGTTTCCCCACGCCGCGCCTCCTCGGCTCCGCCACGCGAGCCTATAAGTAGGGGGGGGAGGGGGAGCGACAGCGGGTCGCACGCT
This sequence comes from Triticum urartu, assembly GCF_003073215.2. NCBI lineage: Eukaryota > Viridiplantae > Streptophyta > Magnoliopsida > Poales > Poaceae > Triticum > Triticum urartu. The sequence continues at coordinate 545,578,688 of NC_053028.1, read as the reverse complement.
CTCTCTCGCTCCGCCCCTTCTCGTCCTCGCTTCTTCCTCTCGTTGCCGCCGCAGCCTCCCGTCTCAGCGCTGCCGCGCCTCCACATCGTCTCGCTCCCATGGCGCTGTCAAGCTCGTGGGACGGCTCCAACGTCCATGAGGACCACATTGAATTACTCCGCCAGACTCGGCGCCTGCCCGACGCCAACCTCGTGCGGGTCCGCCTGGCGCCAGAGACGGAGGTCTCGCCGGCGCCGGAGGAGGGCGAGCGGGTCGTCTTCCGCTCGCACTTCCTGCGCGGCTTCGGCCTTCCGGCAAGCGGATTTCTGCGCTCCTTCCTCAAGTTCTACAACCTTCAGCCGCATCACCTCACGCCCAATGCGGTAATGCTACTGTCGGCCTTCGTCTCCCTCTGCGAAGGTTTCTTGGGGCTGCTCCCCACGCTGGAGCTCTGGGGGGAGTTCTTCCAGAGGAAACTCGGCACCGTCGTTGCAGGCGTGCCCGCCCCCTGCGGGGCCTTCATCGCCATGATGAGGGCAGGCGAGAACAACCCGTTCCCGCCCATCCCCCTGATCCAGTCGGTGAAGATCTGGCAGAAGTCATACTTCTACGTGAAGAACGTCGCCGAGCAAGGGGACCACGTCAAACTGCCGGCTTACGTAGCCGGCCCGCCGGCTGGGAGGCAGCCCTCATGGAGTTTCCGGTCCCGGTCACTGTCTCAGGCCGGGAACGCCGCCGTCTCCCGGCTTCGGGTGATGATCCAGTCGGAAGGCCTAAGCGGGGCCGACTTGGTGGCCGCCTTCGTGGAGCGCCGGGTATCTCCTCTCCAAAGCCGGCCCCACATGATGTGCCAGATGAGCGGCCGCTTCGACCCAAGCCGGCTGAGCACCAGGGAGATGCCTCACGCGGAGGTATCGTATATGGTAAACTATATCTCCAACTGCAAGCTCGCCGAGGACTGGCGATACGGCAAGGCGCCGTATTCTCGCGCCAACCCTCCGCCCGTGGTAAGCTTTCTTTTCTTTCTTCTTCTCGTTGGTAGCCGGCTTTATGATGGCCGGCTTCTGATCAGTCGGTTCTTCTTAGCAGAACCCCCTTCTCCCGCTGACGACCGGAGCAGCGGGGATAGAACGCCAGTATGCCCCCGACCGCATGGCAGACGACGTCGATGACCCGGACTTGGGGGCGGCCGCCATGGAAGACGCCGTCGTGGGGGACGACACCGAGCCCGGGGGCTCAAGGCTCACCGCGAGCTTCGAGGACTGGCCGGACGATGCTGAAGCCGAAGTCGCCCCGCGTCGCCAGCCGGCGGCCGACCATCAGGGCATGGGCTCGTCCATCGCGCTGGCTGCCGGTGGTGGCGCACAGAAGCGCCGGGCCGCTTCAGGCCTCTTCGGCAGCCGGCCGAAGAAGTCTAAAGCCTCCACCGTGGCGACCAAGCGCGATGAGGCGGCTGCGAAAGCGGCCCGCTTCCGCAAGGCGGTGAAGCAGCCTCAGGCGGTCTCAGCGTAAGTCATCAATTGCCTTATCGCATGCTCTTCATCATTCTCTTCTTGTTCAAGCATTCTTCTTAATTTCTTCCGTTTGCTGGACAGGGCGCCGCTTTCCCTTGAGCGTGGTCCGGGCGGCTCCGTAGTTGGGCCCACTGGAGGTTCTTCAAGCTCCCGCCGCGTGGACCCCTGCGCCGACCTCAGGGAGGCCACATTGCGAAACGCCCGTGAAGCGCGGGAGGAGCGCGAGGCGGCGGAGAAAGCGGCCGCCCAGGCGGCGAGGGAGTAGGCCGACGCGGCAGCCAAGGCCCAGACGGAGGCGGCGACCGCGGAGCCGGAGGCGGAGGGTTCGCGCAACCAGCCTCCGCTGCTTGCCATTCCCCTCCGAGCCGTGGCCCCCAACACCCCTTTGCCCTTGGCGGAGGAGATCGTCCAAGACCCGCCGCTGATGGAGAGGGGCGAGGACCCCGTGGCCTTTGCGCGGAGAGCGCCGCCAGCAGCGCCAACCGGAGCGGGCCAAGGCGGCCAATCATCAGCGACGCCGGAGGGGCCGACCGGGGGTGAGCCAGAGGACAAAGCCGGCCTTGAGATGCAGCCGGTGACGGGCCGGCGCGCAGGGGGAGGCGCCGCTCCGCCGGAGTTGCGCCGAGTCGCGGGCCCAGGCCAGTCGGCGGAAGATCCGGAGGCGGCCAGCACTGCCACGTCCGAGTGGACTCCCAGCGGAGGGACTGGCGGGCTGAATGTGGCGGGCTGAAATGTGCCAAGGCTCCTTTGGCAAAATTCTTGCCATTGTCGGTGATGATGCTGTGTGGCACACTGTACCGAGTTGTTATGTCTGCGATGAACGTCACAGCAGTCGGCCCATTCAGCTTCTTGATCGGCTTTGCCTCAATCCACTTGGTGACTTTGTCCACGGCGACGAGCAAATGCGTCATGCCGCCGCGCGCCGTCTTGAATGGGCCCACCATGTCCAGTCCCCAAACGGCAAAGGGCCAAGTGAGGGGAATGGTCTTGAGTGCCGAAGCCGGCATGTGTTGCTTGGAGCTGAAGAGTTGGCATCCCTTGCAATGTTTAACTAATTCTTTGGCGTCATCCAAAGCAGTCGGCCAGAAGAAACCATGGTGGAAGGCTTTGGCGACAAGTGATCTTGAGGCCGCATGGTGGCCGCATTCTCCTTGGTGAATGTCTCTGAGGATTGCAATGCCCTTCTCTTGCTCGATGCACCGTTGGAGGATTCCAGTGACACTGCGCTTGACTAGTTCTCTGTTGACGATTGTGTATGCTCTGGCTCGACGTTGGACTTGTCTTGCTGCTGTTTCGTCAGCCGACAGATCTTGGTTTACTAGGAAGTTGAGGATGGACTGAGCCCATGACGGAGCCGCGACTTCTCCTACTGCCAATGTGGCTACTACCACCAGGGTGGGCGGGCTGGGTGGTGAAATGCTGGAGTCGGCCGCCGGCTGTTGTGCTGGTGCAGTCCGTGGGCCGGCTACCGCAGTCCCCGAGCCGGGTGTGGCAGTCCCCGAGCCGGTTGTCGAAGTCCCCGGGCCGGCTACGGGAGTCTCGGGGTCGTCTGCTTGGCTCTTCGAGCCGGACCCGACCGCGTCGGGGTTAGGCGGCACGAAGATGGAATCGGACTCTGGAGACGGCTTGATAGATGGCTTGAGGAGGCGTTGTAGAGCGACGCCGGTTGGTATTGCTTGCCGAGTAGAGCCTATTCGAGCCAGGGCATCGGCTGGCTCGTTGTCGGCTCGTGGTACGTGGAGGAACTCGCATCCTTCAAAGTATCCGCTGAGTTTTTGGACCAGGAAGTGGTAGCTCGCCATATTTGTGTCCTTGGCGTCCCAATCGCCGGATGATTGCTGGACCACCAGGTCCGAGTCGCCATAACATAGGATCCGGCGAATGCCAAGTTCTTTGGCAAGCCGGAGCCCGTGTATGAGCGCCTCGTACTCGGCCACGTTGTTGGAGGCGGCAAAGTGGATCTGTAGCGTGTATCTGAGCTTGTCGCCTTTGGGAGAGGTAAGGACGACGCCGGCTCCCAAGCCGGTGCGCATCTTGGACCCGTCGAAGTGCATGCGCCAATGAGTGGAGTCGGGAGCCGGCGGCAGGTACTGGGTCTCGGCCCAGTCGACGAGGAAGTCGGCCAGTGCTTGGGACTTGATGGCGGTGCGGGGCTGGTAGAAGATCGTGTAGGGGGCCAGCTCGATGGCCCATTTCGCCACCCGGCCGGATGCGTCCCGGCTGCCTATGATCTCGGCCAGCGGGGCGGTGCATACGACCGTGACGGGATGCTCTTGAAAGTAGGGATTCAGCTTCTTGGCGGTGAAGTACACGCCGTAACACATCTTCTGGTAGTGCGGGTAGTTCTGCTTTGAGGCGGACAGCACCTCGCTCAAATAATACACTGGCCTCTGGACCGGTTGGGCTCGGCCTTCTTCTGGGCGTTGGACTACGATGACGGTGCTGACCACCCGGCTGGTTGCGGCGATGTAGAGGAGCATGGGCTCTTTCTCAGTCGGCGCCGCCAGAACGGGCGGCGTGGCCAGCATCTTCTTCAGCTCGTGAAAAGCTTGGTCGGCCTGGTCGTTCCACTCAAAGTGAGTGCTCTTCTTCATGAGGCGGTAGAGGGGGAGAGCTTTCTCTCCGAGCCGGCTGATGAAGCGGTTCAAGGAGGCCAAGCACCCGGTGAACTTTTGAATGTCTCGAAGCTTGGTGGGGATCGCCATTCTCTCGATGGCCTTGATCTTCACCGGGTTGCATTCGATGCCGCGTTCGGAGACCAGGAAGCCTAGGAGCTGGCCGGCTGGCACTCCGAACACGCATTTCTCGAGGTTGAGCTTGATTTGGAACCGGCGTAGGTTCTCAAACGTTTCCTTGAGGTCTCCCAGCAAGGTGCCGCGCTTCTCCGTCTTCACCATGATGTCGTCCACGTAAACATGAGCGTTTCTGCCGAGCTGCTTGAGGAGGCACTTCTGCATGCAACGCTGAAGTGGCACCGGCATTTCTCAAGCCGAATGTCATAGTCAGGTAGCAGAAGGCTCCAAATGGCATGATGAAGGCGGTTTTCAGGCGGTCGTCCGGATCCAACTTTATCTGGTGATATCCTGAGTAAGCATCCAAGAAGCTCAACAGCTCGCATCCGACTGTGGAGTCTATCACTTGGTCAATCCTTGGCAGGGCAAAGGGATCTTTGGGGCAGGCCTTGTTGAGGCTTGTGTAGTCTATGCACATGCGCCACTTGTTGTTCTTCTTTAGCACGAGGACTGGGTTGGCGAGCCACTCTGGAAAGAAAACTTCCATAATAAAGCCGGCTGCCAGAAGCCGGGCTATCTCCTCTCCCACAATCATGCGTTTCTCCTCCAACAGTCGGCGAAGGGGTTGTTTGACCGGCTTCGCGTCTTCTCGAATGTGGTTTGTGCTCGGCGAATTTCCTCGGAACACCCGGCATGTCCTTGGGGGACCATGCAAAGATGTCCCGATTCTCACGGAGGAAATCGGCGAGCTTGCCTTCCTATTTGCTGTTCAGGTTTGCCCCGATGATGGCAAACCTCTCTGGATGCTCGGGGTCAAGAGGTATCTTCTTCGTCTCCTTGGCCGGCTGGAAAGATCCTTGAGCATCATGCTCCTTAGGGTCGGGGGACACGGCCGACTGCTTGCCGGCTATGGCCACGACTCGGTCCAGCATCTTCTTTTCTTCGGCAATCACAAGGGACTCGGCCAGCCGGCTGCTGGCTGCTGCGCACTCAGAGGACTTCTTGTAATCGCCGGCTACGGTGATGACGCCTTTGGTGCTTGGTATTTTCATCTTGAGGTATGCATAGTGGGGAACTGCCATGAATATGGCCAAGGCAGGTCGGCCAAGTAATGCATGGTAAGGGCTCTCCAGGTCCACCACTTCAAACCAGATCGCTTCCCGGTGGAAATGCTCCTTGTCCCCAAAAAGTACATCAATCATGATCTTGCCAATGGGGGCGCAGGACAGGCCGGGTACGATGCCATGAAACACTGTCCGAGTAGGCGTGAGCTGCTTCGTCTTGACGTTTAGCTTCTCCAGGGTGTCACGGTACAGGATGTTGATGCTGCTCCCGCCGTCTATCAACACACGGGAGAAGCGGGCGGCGCGTCTGTCCGTTGCAAGGGTGGCTTCCAGGACCAAGGCATAAGAGCCGGGAGACGGCATCACCTCTGGATGGTCGGCCCGGCTCCAGCTGATGGGCTTTTCTGACCAATGCATGTATCCGGCGGGGTTGGCAGCGACCATGCTGACTTCCTGGTGCTCTCGGCGTTTGCTGCGCCGGTCTTCGGGCTGGCTTGTAAAGACGATGTAGGTTGCTTGCTCGTCGGGGAACTCGTCGTGCACGGCTCCGACTGCGGGCCGAGCGGCCGGAGGCGGCGGGGCCGGAGGCGGTGGGCCGGCAGGCGGAGGCGGCACGAGCCCCTCGCCTTTAGAGATTCGGGTGAGCCAATGGCACTTCCGGGTTGTGTGGTTGGACGGCTTCGCGCCGCTGTGGAACTTGCACGGGGCGTCGAGAGTTTGCTCGTAGGAGAAGGCCGGCTGCCAAGCCGGCCTGCCGCCCTTGGGCTTCTTGGGCGCGGGTCGCCCTTCAGGCGGCGCGTCTTCAACTGTGGCCACCTGCCGACTAGCGGGAGGCGGCGCGGGGCCCTTGCGCTTGTGGTCGTTCGAGTGTGGGCGTCGGCCGGAATCCCCAGCCGGCGTCTTGGGCGCCGGGTTAAGTACTTTCCCTGAGGCGTCTACCCGAAGCTTGGTCTTCATCGAGGAGTCAGCGGTGGCGTACTTGCCCGCTATGTCTAGAAGCTCGTCGAGGGTAGTCGGCTCATCGTAGAGGAGCTTGTGCTTGAGGAGGGTGCCTTCTCGGCATCCGGCTGTGAAGTATTCTATGGCTTGCACCTCGTGCACCCCTTCGCAAGAGTTGTGGAGCTCGGCCCAACGCGTGAGGTAGTCGCGAGTGGACTCGGCGGGGCCTTGTACGCACAAGGAGAGCTGTCTGGGCTTGGGAGCCCGCTTGTAGGTGCTGGTGAAGTTGCGGATGAAGGCTTCTGTGAAGTCCAGCCAGCTGTTGATGCTGCGCGGCTTGAGGCTGTTGAGCCAAGTCCGCACCGTGCCTTGCAGCATGAGCGGCACGTACTTCAGGGCAACGCGCCGGTTGCCGTTGGCTATGCTAACCGCCGTGGAGTAGTCGATCAACCAATCTTCCGGCTTCACGGAGCCGTTGTACTTGGGCGTGTCTCTTGGGAGTGAGAACCCTTTGGGGAAGGGCTCGTCGCGGATGCGGGGGCCGAAACAAGGCGGGCCAACATCGTCTTCTTCTTCCAATGCCAGGGATCGCGCCAGGCGGTCGATCCGATGGCGGGCGTCGTTCTCGCCGACTCCTTCGCGGCGGCCTAGCCGGCCGCTGAGAGTCGGGTGCGCCACTGGCGGCGGGGCGGGATATCTCTCTCCACGGGGTGGAGGCGGAGGCGGGTTGCCCCGCCATTCATTGGCTCGGGGATGGCCGTCCGCGTCTCGCTCGATGGAGATTCGGGTCCGGCTGCGGCTGGCAGCCGGCTCTTTCTCAAGCCGCGCGCGGGTGTTCCTCGTAGTTGGTGTTCGGGACGTCGCGTCGTGATCTCGGCGCCGGGGAGGGCTTTCCGCGCGGGCGTCGGCTTCATGTCGCTGCGCGGCTACGTCAATCAGTTGCTGGATGCGCCGGGTCATGTGGGGGAGGTCTTCGGCCTCCAAGCCGTCCAACTCGTCTACGGCCGCCTGGACGGCACGCAAGTTCTCGAGCGGAGTGGCATAGACCAGGCGGTCAACTCCCAGCGTGTCGGCGATGACGGCGCCGCGTTGCTTGACAAGGCCGGCCCGTCTTGGCCCGCCCGTGGCCGGCGTGCCGAAGGCGACGCGGTCAGCTTCGCGCTGGTAGGCCTCAGTGAGGCGTCTTACGGAAGCCAGCCTCCGGCCCTCAGCGAGGAGGGCGAGGCCGCGTGCCTCCAGTGCTTCGTCATCGGCATTAGCCGGGAGGGGGGTGAACAAGTCGTGGGCTGCCGCGTGCGGGGCGTCGTGGGCGCTCTCGTCGGCCGGGCCGCCGTGGCCGACAACCATCACTTCGATGGTGACAGCGTCGCAGCCACCGGCTCGGGGAAGCGGGTCGTTGTAGATCGTGACGTTGGTGGGGAAGGTGTCGAACGATGCCGTGTAGGAGTCGACATGCATCGGGTTGGTGGAGCCAACCGACTCCAGGTCCACAGCGGGCTCGCTGGAGACATGGAGCTGGCCAAGAAGGTTGGCGAGGCGGTCGGTGCCCGCATCGGAGGCGAGCTCGTCGGAGACGAGGGTTTCGTCGAGGAGATCGGCGAGGCTGCTCGCCGCGCAGACGCTGGTGACGCCTTGCAGCGCGTCGTGGCAAGCGCCATCGGGCGTGCCGGGCTGGCTACGCTCGCGGGGGAGGAAGAAGGTTCCCGTCCAGAACAGGTCTCCGGACGACGGTGCACCTGGCCCCACGGTGGGCGCCAAATGTCGGGTGGTAGGTGCGACATATGCCAACGGGTGGCTTATCATTGTGGGAGCCAGTAAGACATCGCCGGTGGCTGGAAACGGGATAAGGCGAAGACATGCACGCCGGCGGATCTTACCCAGCTTCGGGGCTCTCCGTGGAGATAACACCCCTACTGCTGCTCTGCGGGGTCTCCGCATGATCACTAGATGAACAAGTAGCTACACAATGCTCCTTGAGCTGTTTGGTGGGAGGAGGAAGAAGGGCACGGCTAGCCTGCTTCTTCTCCTTGTGTGGTGTCTAGGACTAGCAGGGGGTCCAACCCTTTGCATGGGTGCCCCGGGGGGTTTATATAGGCCCACCCCCGGGGGTACAATGGTAATTCGACTGGGCGCGGGGCCCAGCCATCTGTGACTGCGCTCGCCGACTCCTGCGCCGGCTACTGGGGCCCGCCGACTGGTGGGTCCCATCGGCTGCCGGCCCCTTGGTCGACAGGCAGGCCCCACTGTCCAGGGCCTGGTCGGCGGCTGGTTACTGTGGCTCCATCTTGGTGACGTGGGCTTCGTCGTGGTAGGCGCGGCTACAATGCCGCCGCCCGTCGGGCGATCGCTGTAGCCTCACCGCGTCTTGTCTCCTTAATGGGGCGTCTCCTTCGAGGGAGGCGGCAAGCCGGCTGCGGGGAGCCGGCTCTGTCTTAGGCCGACTGGTTGGAGGCGTGGCCGCCTTCGGGCGTCTCTCTGCCCGAAGGGGCCCACCATCCGTGGGCCACGCTGGCGGCCCGTCGTGGGTGACACCAAGGTCAACATGGCAACAGTGCCGCGCTGGACGGGTCATGCCTATTCCGTACGGCGCACTGTGCCAGGCGTGCTCCGGGATTCGCGGGTGGCAGGCTTCACTGTAGGCACGCCCCGTCGCACCGCCATTAGGTGGGTGCAAACTTTGAGGGTACGGTCTCGACCGCTTCATGGGAGCCGGCTTCTTGGAGTCGGCCTTCTCATGGCCGGCTTTCCGAAGTCGGCCCTCCCGTGACTTTCTTCATGAGGGCTAAAGTCGGGCCGCCTTCTGAAAGCCGGCCTGGATGGCAGCCAGCAAGGGGAAGGCGGCTCCGTGTCTTGGATTCTTGAGAGCCGGACGGGCTCGTAATTTTTTCAGAAGGGCCAGGGGAAGCCGGCTAGGCTACCCATGGCTATTTACTCCGACAGTGGTGGTCACCAAGACCCTCATCGATGGCGGGGCAGGGCTCAACGTCCTGTCCGTGGAAACATTCAACAATCTCCAAGTGCCCTACAGGCAGCTTCAGCCAACCAAGCCTTTCTCCGGTATGACCGATGGCTCCACGGTCCCGATAGGGCAGGTCTGCCTCCCTGTCACCTTCGAGGCACGCGACAACTACCGCACCGAGCTCATCGACTTCGACGTCGCTCACATTCGCCTGCCGTACAATGCCATCCTTGGGTACCCAGCGCTGGCCAAGTTCATGGCCGTAACTCACCACGACTACAACGTCCTCAAGATGCCAGGAAGCGGTGGAGTCATCACGGTGCCCTGTGAAGAGAAGGACACGGTGTATTCCCTGGAACGAGCCTTTCAGGCCACGTCACTGGAAGACCCGGATCGCGGAAGCAGGAGGCCTCCCGAGACCGCCCCTAAGAAGAAGAAGACATCATCCGGCCCGACCACTCAGGAGGCAGCCCCTCTGGGCCCGCGCCTGCCCAGGGGGAACCTCCTTCCATCGCATAGGAAAGCGCGCCCGGCGCCCTCCTCAGGCAGGGCTCGGGGGCTCTCCCCTAGAGGGCCACCGACCTATCTAGGGTCATGAGGGAGGCACTTGGGCACCACATGGAGGCGTGTTTCGAAGCACGTTTCCCTCAAGAAGGAGCAAGGCAAGGAGATCCAGACCCTCAGGAGTTCGTCAGCAAGGCCATTCAGGAGCTACAGGAGTCAAGAGTCATGAAAGGCGGCCGCCGCCTACCAGCAGTGGCTCCCCATCCAGGCGAGGATGGTGGGCTGCGCGTCTGCATCGACATACCAGGGCTCAACCGAGTCGCCTCTCTGGAGCGCCTCTGGCCCTTGCGAGTGGGGCGCTGCGGAGGCCCACCCCACAGCTACGTTCGCATGCCTTACGGCTTGCCGAACGCGGCTGCCACGTACCAGCGCCTCATGAGGGGCATCACGGAGGCACGAGAGGCCAGGCGTTCTACAGCCCTGGCGGGGATGGAGCTGGTCCGTGAGGAGCCGCCAGCGCCTCCGGAGCTTCCCGCGCCCCCTGGGCCTGGGAGCTCGTGAGGATCGGCTCCTGCAGCCCACCGAGTCTGCTACACCAACGCTCCTTCATCCTCAACGGCATCAGGTGACATCTTTCGAGTTTCATTTCCAGCTGGGAGCGCCCCCCCAGGGCTGCATTATTCCCAGGCCGCGTGGGTCTGTCCCTGCGGCGTGTATCCCTTTTTATTTCATGTTGTTAGCTCACCTTGTTGGGGGCGCCCCTTGGGCTGCATGATCCCCAAGCCGCTCGGGCCAGGCCCAGCGGCATGTATCCCATTTGCGTTTATTTCTGGTTATGCGTTAGACCCACCATTCTTGATTATTTGATGCCGGTCCATGGCACCTCTTCTTCTCCATGCCGACCACTTGCATGTTAAAGGGGGGGGGTACCTGAGCATCGCGACTCAGGGCTCTTACTGGCTCTCCAGCCCTCACGACCTGGCATACCAGCGACGACTGAGACCAGCTCGAGGGTCGGGACCCGAGGACGTAGAGTGCCGACATCTAACCAAATTTGCAGGGACACATCACAAGATAAGGCCCAGTGCCAGGCGCAACCCGCCTAGAGGTAGGGCCCCGTGAGTCCCGCGCTGGCTCACGGGTGCCCAGATACACCTTGCCAGGCCCTACCATGCCAGCCACGTGTCAGGGCGGGGCTGTACACGCCCCGGGGGCTCCTCCCGGAGGGGGCCCCCTCCCACGTACCAGTGGAAGCACCATGCTCCGCGCTGGCTGACGACACTGCGGAGGAGGGGCTATGCCCGTACACATACGGAAGCGCTATGCTCCGTGCTGGTGATAAACAACTGAGGGTGGCCCCCGGGCCGCATCAACCTCAGGGAGCCCAGAGCTCAGTGTCTAGCCTCATCGTAACGCCTCCCCTCGGGAGTGCCGCGCGAGGGGGCTGGGCACGGGGGCTGCGCCTGGGTCACACCCAGACGCACGCCGCCCAGCCAAGTCCCCCCGGGCCTGGTTCGTCGCGCGTCTCTCACCGAGCGGAGCCAAGGTACGAAGGCCGTTTGAGCGTCAAGGGGGACTCCTGAGCATCGCGACTCAGGAGCCTAACTAGTCACGTAGCCCCTAACTCCTTAGTTCCGAAAGGCTAACGCTGGGTGAGGCATGCGCGCGGCCGGGTTCTGCAGACGTAGAACGGTAGATCCACCCGCATCACACCTCCCTACTTGTTGTTCATGCGCCAAGGGGGACTCCTGAGCATCGCGACTCAAGAGCCTAACTTGTCACGTAGCCCCTCACTCCTTGGCCCCGTCCTGGTTTCCGGTCGGGACCAACGCTGGGTGAGGCATGCGCGGGGCCGGGTTCTGCCGGCGTAGAACATAAGCAAGTAGGAAGGAAAAGCGCAAATTTCAAGGAATTCAAAAGCAAATATTACAGTCCACACTGTTATCTCAATGCCAAACGCAAGTTTAAACGCCTCCCCGAGGCATGATACATGTGCAGGAATTAAAGGCAGGACAGGAGCCACGACGGAGTCACTTGTCGGCGGTGGAGCAGCGCGGAGTGGGTTTGCCTCATGGAGCAGTGGGGTCGGCAGCGCCTTGCTTCAGCTTGGTGCTGAAGGCCCGGAACTTCCCCAGCAGAGCCTCCGCGCGACCCTTCACGGCCTCGGCAGCGGCAGCGGCACGCTCGCCGCTTACTGGCTCTAGCAGGCTGTCGAGGTCGACGCCGGGATCACGAAGGTAGATGTGGGTGAGGACCCGCGTCAGTGCTGCAGAAGACAGGACACGCGCCTCGGCCTTGGCCGTGGGGCCAAGGCCAAGGGCAACATCTTCAAGAGTGCGAACCAGAAAGGGAAGCAGCTTGGCGGGGCCGTCCTCGGCGCCAGCCAGCGGGCTCTCCAGGCCGCTGTCGTAAAGCATCCTCAGCGAGGAGCGAGCCTTCGCCTCCATCTCCGTGAAGGCCACGCGGTCCTCGGCAAGAACCAGGGCCTCGTCGTCCAGCTTGGCCTTCCTCGCCCCCAACTCCTGCTCTAGCGCGCCTAGGCGGTCGCGGCGTTTCCTGAGCTTGACCTCCCTCTCCTTGACGGCCGCCTCGCGAGCCTTCACGCCTTCTTCCTGCTCTTGGCGAAGGCGGACCTCGTTCGTGAGCTGGCCCCGCAAGTCTTGCAGTTCGTCCTCCAGCGCCTTGCAACGTCCACGGACGTCGACCACCTCCCCCAGGGTTGCGTCACGAGCAGCCTTCGCCTCAAGGACGGCCTGCTTCTCCTCGTCGCAAGCCGTCGAGGCCTGGACCAGCGCCGCCCGAATCGGAGCGTCGGAGCGAACCCATCCTGAATCCAGCTCCAAGCGCCCGGCCACCAAGCGGGGGTCGGCGCCAAGAAGATCCTGCCGCAGTCGGTCCAGCTCAGCAACAGCACGATCCAGGACGGCAGAAGGAGTCAGAGAGACAGCAGCTGGTGGAGTAGGAGGAGAAGGCGGCAGCACGGCCACAGCATCCTGAGGCGGCGTCTGCCGCGCCCCAACGGCTGAAGTGGTGGCGGCAGGCAAGGACACCTCGGGAGTCACTTGGGCCAAGGGGGCCGAGCTCGCCCCAGCCAGCTCAGCCAGGCCTCGCGAGGACGACCAGGTAGGAGAAGCCTGTGCGTCACGGTCACCCTCCTTTGCGGGCAGAGGCGCTACCACGGATGGAACCTCAGGAGCTCCCTTCGGCTTCTTTGCTGCGGGCGCCAGCCTATCCAAGAGATGCGAATGTCAAGCCTCAAAAGCAGAGCAAGAAATAAAGACAAGAACCGAATGCTTACGGGTCGTCGCCAGTGAGCTCAAGCGGCCTCCAGCCAAATTTGAAGCCTGAAAGCCGGCTGGAAGGGTCAACCTTGGAAAGCTTGGAGGCGGAAGGTGCGTCTGCGGTCCGCCTCGGGGCCGGGGCACACCCGCGGGAGATCAGCCCGGTCCTGTCCTTCTTCGGGATCAGGGGCGAGCTCCCGCCGTCCTGCTCGTCGTTATCCTCGCCGTCCTCCTCGTTGTCATCCTCGTCGTCATCGCTCGGAGAGAGGCGGAGAACGCGGGACCTGCGCCGAGGGAGGGGAGCCCTCGACTCTCCGTCAGTTGCCTCGGAGTCAGGCCCCTTTTCCCGCTCCCCTCCTTCCTCTTCTTTGCTGGAGTCGTCGGAGGGCACGTCCACCAGTTCCTCGGGAGTTTCCATGGGCACGGGTCCATCCCCGTTGAAGATGGGCATGGACTCCACTACCTGCTCCCAGTCGTCGCGGAGGAACAAGGGCGTAGGAGCGCCCACCAACCTCACCACATCGCCCCCGACCAGAGATTGGAGGACCGCAGCCAGATCTCCGTCGGCTAAGGCCGCGGGGGTCGGACGAGGCCTCCACATCGGAAGTGAGTACTGCCGAAGCGGAGCCAGCTGGTGCTCCAGGAATTCCCTCAGCAGCGACGCGCCGGTCAGCTTCGCAGCCGCCATGTTGACCGGCCTCAGATCTGCGTCCATCTTCTCCAACACCAGCTTCGTGCGGGGGTCCGCGAGCTCCGCTCGACCGCAATCGCTGGAGCTCATGGGCTGCTCCGTGGGCAAGATCAGCCGAGGGTGGATGCGCCCAGCATCCACGAAGACCCACTTGCTCCTAAAGCCCTCAATCCTTTTCCCGGGGTTCGAAATGGCAATGGAGCCACCGTACGCGACGAAGCTCGCGCACGCGGAAGCAGTACCGCGAGAGGTCCGGAGGTAGAAGTAATTGCGCAGCAAGGCCACTGAGGGCTGCACCCCTACGCGAGCCTCGCAGTAATAGGCGAAGATTGCCAGGAGAAGGACGGAGTTGGGGTGGAGATGCAGAGCCTGTAGCTTATAATGGCGGAGGACAGAGAAGAAGAACTCGGAGAAGGGAGGCACCAGGCCAGCAGCAATGGCACTTACGAAGAACGGATAGAAGGTTCTCCCTTGACCCTCAGGGGTGGCGGAGCCGACTTTGAACACCTTCGCCCCGTTGATGCCCCGCGCCGTCGCCATCCGGCGCAACCGGGCAAGGCTCGCCTCCGACACGTTCGGCGGGTCCAGGGCAGACGAGTACCAAGCTACGGCCGGGGGCTGACGAGGCGCCATGGCTTCCTAGGTCACATGGTCGGAGTAGATCTGGAAATTTTGGAGGAAGGAAGGAGAGGCGCAAGAAAGGGGATGTGAGCAGCAACCGGGGAAAGCAGGAAGCAAAGCCTAGGTGGATGCCGCTCCTTTATCAACTCACGCGGTTGCTAAGGCGCTCACGTCCAATCAACCGCCACGCGGTGCCCAAGGCCGTAGGCTGTTAGGGCCCGTGGCGCTTCGCTCTTGCCCTTCCGCCTCCCTGCACGGCCAAGTCCGGGCGCGCCTTGGGCCCGGGGGCTACTGTCGGCGTTCTGAGAACGGGGGTCCCCAGACTTTCCTGCCTGCGGCCTGCGGCGTGGCTCAAAGGGGGGCCTAGCACGGCCCATCTTCACCAACACAAACCCAAGACCCTCGCGAGGGGCCAAGCCTCGCGGGGCGGACGACGCAGAGCTTCCTCAGGCACGGCCTCATCAGGCTGGCTCACAAGGAGGCGGAGAGACCAAGGCGGGGTACCTCACGAGGTGCCCGTGACGCAAGCCATGACGACCAAGGGCGCCAGGCGGGTGCCAGCCCGCGCAGTGTCCTCCTTTCCTCTTTGGTGCAAAGGGGGCAAGCGCAGCCACGGAGTATCGAGGCATCAGGCAAAGGTTGCCATTTCGGTGCAACAAGACCAAGACCGGGAGGACTGCAAGACGGAGGTCATCGTGGAGCCCAAGACGGCGTCATCACCAGAGCTTTGTGCAGGCGAAGACTACTTTTGTCAGGATAGCTGGTACTAGCTGTCCCCTTTCAAATTAGCCCGCCATTGTTGGCTCCCTTCTCGCTCGATATTTGGGAAGAGGACCAGGGCCTCTATAAATAGGACCAGCCACCCAAAAGGAGGGAGATCGATCGATCGATCAATCAAAGGATCAAGGGATCAGAGAGAGAGAGAGAGAGAGAGAAGGGTGACTGAACTCCTCCCAGCGGTTCATCCCCCCAGCCAAGAACAGACCCTCGCGAGGCTGTTCTTCCTTGTATTGTTCATCATCATCAGCCCAAGAGGCAATCCACCACACCACACACTGGAGTAGGGTATTACACCACAACGGTGGCCCGAACCAGTATAAACCTCGTGTCCCTCGTGTTATTCTTTCCATAGCTTAAACCTTAGCGAGGCGGTGGGGTGCAGGTAGGTAGGAGGCGAAATCTCCACGTGCACCCCAGTGTTCGAACCTCAAGGGTCTGCCGGAACCCGAAATCCGACAACGGGATCCTGTTCAACCACCCCTCCATGGGCACCCCTCCACCGTCTACTGTTCATCCAGCCCTCCACACCACGGGGTCCTGTTCAACCACCCCTCCACCATCTACTGTTCATCCAGCCCTCCACACCATGGGGTCCTGTTCATCCACCCCTCCACGGGCACCCCTCTACCGTCTACTATTTATCCAGCCCTCCACCACACCACGGGGTCCTGTTCATCCGGAGGCAACGCCACCGCTCACTGTTCATCCCCCCCCCCCGCAACACTCACTGTTCATCCCATCGACCGGTTTCAGTTAGCAGCAGTAGCGAAGGAATCGCTCGATCGGGTTCAGTTAACAGCCATCGATCGATCGCTCGGGTTCAGTAACACGTAGCCTGCAGTGCAATCTCTCGGGTTCAGTTAGAGCCCAACGCCTCGCTCGGGTTCAGTTAGAGCCAACGCCTCGCACACACGCGCATACATGTACGAGAGAAACGCGCATCGCTCGGCCCCCGACCTCCCACCGTAACCGGGAACTCCCCGAAATTTTCCTCCCCCTCGCTTCTACCACGTTTTTTCCGTCATGGACGGCCCAAAGAATGTCATGCAGCTGAGTCTCCGGCCCGCCCAGGATGAAAAGCCCATTTTTTGTCATAGAAGTAGGAGCCCACCACATCTATGATGATACCGGGTTTTGTCAGAATTATCGTCATAGAAGTGCCATATGTATGATAGAAAAAAAATTTGTTCGGCCCAAAATGTCACGGATGTGTCTTTTTTTGTAGTGTTCCTCGGAAAGGGTACCGTATGCTCATTACCATTAACGTGAAAAGTGACATTGCCTTTAGTGCAATCAATAACAGCCCCTGCAGTATTCAAAAAGGGTCTTCCAAGAATAATAGACATACTATCGTCCTCGGGAATATCAAGAATAACAAAGTCCGTTAAAATAGTAACGTTTGCAACTACAACAGGCACATCCTCACAAATACCGACGGGTATAGCAGTTGATTTATCAGCCATTTGCAAAGATATTTCAGTAGGTGTCAACTTATTCAAATCAAGTCTATGATATAAAGAGAGAGGCATAACACTAACACCGGCTCCAAGATCACATAAAGCAGTTTTAACATAGTTTCTTTTAATGGAGCATGGTATAGTTGGTACACCGGGATCTCCAAGTTTCTTTGGTATTCCACCCTTAAAAGTATAATTAGCAAGCATGGTGGAAATTTCAGCTTCTGGTATCTTTCTTTTATTTGTAACAATATCTTTCATATACTTAGCATAAGGATTCATTTTGAGCATATCAGTTAATCGCATACGCAAAAAGATAGGTCTAATCATTTCAGCAAAGCGCTCAAAATCCTCATCATCCTTTTTCTTGGATGGTTTGGGAGGAAAAGGCATGGGTTTCTGAACCCATGGTTCTCTTTCTTTACCGTGTTTCCTAGCAACAAAGTCTTTCTTATCATAACACTGATTCTTTGATTGTGGGTTATCAAGATCAACATCAGGTTCAATTTCTATATCATTATCATTACTAGGTTGAGCATCATCATGAACATTATTATTAGCATTATCACTAGTTTCAGGTTCATTACCATATTGAGTTTCAGCATCAGAAATAGAAATATCATTTGGATTCTCAGGTGTTTCAGTAATAGGTTTACTAGAAGCATGCAAAGTCTTATCATTTTTCCTTTTCTTCCTTTTAGAAGGACTAGGCGCATCTATATTATTTCTCTGAGAATCTTGATCAATTCTCTTAGGGTGGCCGTCAGGATACAAAGGTTCCTGAGTCATTCTGCCACCTCTAGTCATAACTCTAACAACATTATCATTATCCTTACTATTAAATTCATTGAGCAAATCATTTTGAGCTTTAAGTACTTGTTCTACTTGAGTGGTAACTATAGAAGCATCTTTACTAATGAGTTTAAGTTCACCTTTGACATTAGCCAGATAATCACCCAAGTGTTCAAGCATATTTTAATTGTATTTCAATTGTCTACCAAAATAAGCATTAAAATCTTCTTGCTTAGCCATAAATTTATCAAACTCATCTAAGCATGGGCTAGCAAACTTAGTAAATGGGATTTCAGCTTTATCATATCTATAGAGAGAATTTACCTTTACTACCTGTGTCGGGTTATTAAGACCAGGAGGTAAATTCTTAACATCTTCAGCTTTAATACCTTTTTCTTTCATAGATTTCTTTGCCTCTTGCATATCTTCAGGACTGAGAAATAGAATACCCCTCTTCTTCGGAGTGGGTTTAGGAATAGGCTCAGGAATTGGCTCTGGAGGTGTCCAATTATTTTCATTTGTCAACATATTATTCAACAGAATTTCAGCTTCATCTGGTGTTCTTTCCCTGAAAACAGAACCAGCACAACTATCCAGGTAATCTCTGGAGGCATCGGTTAGTCCATTATAAAAGATATCAAGTATTTCATTTTTCTTAAGAGGATGATCAGGCAAAGCATTAAGTAATTGGAGAAGCCTCCCCCAAGCTTGTGGGAGACTCTCTTCTTCAATTTGCACAAAATTATATATATCCCTTAAAGCAGCTTGTTTCTTATGAGCAGGGAAATATTTAGCAGAGAAGTAATAAATCATATCCTGGGGACTACGCACACAACCAGGATCAAGAGAATTAAACCATATCTTAGCATCACCTTTTAATGAGAACGGAAATATTTTAAGGATATAAAAGTAACGAGTTCTCTCATCTTTAGTGAACAGGGTGGCTATATCATTCAATTTAGTAAGATGTGCCACAATAGTTTCAGATTCATAACCATGAAAAGGATCAGATTCAACCAAAGTAATTATATCAGGATCAATAGAGAATTCATAATCCTTATCAGTAACAAAGATAGGTGAAGTAGCAAAAGCAGGGTCAGGTTTCATTCTAGCATTTAGAGATTGCTTACTCCATTTAGTTAATAACCTTTTGATTTCATTTCTATTTTTGCAAGCTAAAATAGCTAAAGAAGCTTCTTGATCTAAAACATAACCCTTAGGAATAACAAGTGATTCTTCATCATCACTTTCATCAGTATCATCAGATTCAATATTTTCAATTTCTTTAGCTCTAGCAAGTTGTTCATCAAGAAAATCACTAAGTGGCACAGTAGTATCATGCATAGAGGTAGTTTCATCATAAGTATCATGCATAGCAGAAGTGGCATCATCAATAACATGCGACATATCAGAACGAATAGCAGAAGCAGGTGTAGGTGTCGCAAGCTTACTCAAAACAGAAGGTGAATCAAGTGCAGAGCTAGATGGCAGTTCCTTACCTCCCCACGTAGTTGAGGGATAGATCTTGGTTTTTGGATCTCTCAAGTTCTTCATAATGATAAGCAGATATATATCCCAAGTGACTCAAAGAATAGAGCTATGCTCCCCGGCAACGGCGCCAGAAAATAGTCTTGATAACCCACAAGTATAGGGGGTCGCAACAGTTTTCGAGGGTAAAGTATTCAACCCGAATTTATTGATTCGACACAAGGGGAGCCAAAGAATACTCTCAAGTATTAGCAGCTGAGTTGTCAATTCAACCACACCTGGAAACTTAATATCTGCAGCAAAGTATTTAGTAGCAAAGTAATATGATAGTAGTGATAATGGTAACAAAAGGTAACAGTAGTAAAAGTAATGTTTTTGGTATTTTGTAATGATGATAGCAATAGCAACGGAAATGTAAATAAGCGGAGAACAATATATGAAAAGCTCGTAGGCAATGGATCGGCGATGGAGAATAATGCCGGATGCGGTTCATCATGTAACAGTCATAACCTAGGGTGACACAGAACTAGCTCCAGTTCATTGATATAATGTAGGCATGTATTCCGAATATAGTCATACGTGCTTATGGAAAAGAACTTGCATGGCATCTTTTGTCCTACCCTCCCGTGGCAGTGGGGTCCTTACGGAAACTAAGGGATATTAAGGCCTCCTTTTAATAGAGAACCGGAACAAAGCATTAACACATAGTGAATACATGAACTCCTCAAACTACGTTCATCACCAGTAAGTATCTCGATTATTGTCACTTCGGGGTTAACGGTCATAACACATACTAGGTGACTATAGACTTGCAAGATAGGATCAAGAACACTCATATATTGATGAAAACATAATAGGTTCAGATCTGAAATCATGGCACTCGGGCCCTAGTGACAAGCATTAAGCATAGCAAAGTCATAGCAGCATCAATCTCAGAACATAGTGGACACTAGGGATCAAACCCTAACAAAACTAAATCGATTACATGATAGATCCCATCCAACCCATCACCGTCTAGCAAGCCTACGATGGAATTACTCACGCACGACGGTGAGCATCATGAAATTGGTGATGGAGGATGGTTGATGATGACGATGGCGACGGATTCCCCTCTCCGGAGCCCCGAACGGTCTCCAGATCAGCCCTCCCGAGAGGTTTTAGGGCTGGGCGGCGGCTCCGTATCGTAAAACGCGATGATTTCTTCTTTCTGATTTTTTTCTCCCCGAAACACAATATATGGAGTTGGAGTTGAAGTCGGAGAGGCAACAGGGGGCCCACGAGGTAGGGGGCGCGCCCTAGGGGGGCAGGCGCGCCCCCACCCTCGTGGAGAGGTGGTGGGCCCCCTGGCCTTCATCTTTTGCAGGTATTTTTCATATTTTCTGAAAAAGTTGCTCCGTGAAGTTTCAGGTTATTCCGAGAACGTTTGTTTCTGCACATAAATAACACCATGGTAATTCTGCTGAAAACAACGTCAGTCCGGGTTAGTTCCATTCAAATCATGCAAGTTAGAGTCCAAAACAAGGGCAAAAGTGTTTGGAAAAGTAGATACGACGGAGACGTATCATTATGCAAGCTTATTTGTGTTACTTCCCTTGCTTGCTTGTGTGCTTGTTGTTGTTGCATCATATATGTTGCTCACCTAGTTGCATATCTAGACAACCTACTTTGATGCAAAGTTTAATTTAATAAAGAAAAGCTAAAAATTGTTAGTTGCCTATTCACCCCCCTCTAGTAAACTATATCGATCCTTTCAGCTTCCCATTAGTACGTGATATGAAGTTGTGGGGAAAAATAGAGTTAGCCAACAAAAGGAAAACGTTTCGATATGGGCTTTTCTTAGTTCTATGAGTAGGCAAAAACTTCTAACAATATTTGCAAAAGAAGAAGAATTTTTTAACAAGATTCTATAAGTTATCGTGTCAATGAACTTAGGGGTTGTTTGGTTTCTATCTTGGCATAAATTGCCTGGACTGAGCACCTGTCTGTCACCTGCCTGAGGTTTTGGTTCCTACACAGAGATTTTCATCTGAGAAACCTGCCCATCCAAGGGTGCCTAAGTCGGGCCAGAGAAATTGGAGGCCTGAGATTTGCTCCATCCCATCCTTCCTACCTAAAGTAAAATAAGAGTAAAGGTACACCTATGTAAATATTCCTAAGTTCCCTACGTAAAGGCTGACTTGGCAGTTTTTAATTTGTCATTACTTAGGGGCACAGTGTAACACCCACAATGCGGCTATATCTCCCACGTGTCGGGGCATGACTTAGAGGCATAGCCACATGGTAGGTTTGTCGCAAGAGGGGTAATCTTCACACAATCCCATGTACTGAATAGAAAGGGATAAAGAGTTGGCTTACAATCGCCACTTCACACAATACAAGTTAAACATACAACATCCAGAATACAATCAAGGTCCGACTACGAAACCAAAATAAAAGAAGACAGCCCCAAATGCTAGATCCCCGATTGTCCCAACTGGGCTCCACTACTGATCAATAGGAACGAAACAAAACAATGATCAAGATCTTCATCGAGCTCCCACTTGAGCTGGGTTGCGTCACCTGCACTGGTATCATCGGCACCTGCAACTGTTTGGAAGTATCTGTGAGCCACGAGGACTCAGTAATCTCACACCCACGAGATCAAGACTATTTAAGCTTATGGGTAGGAAAGGGTAGTGAGGTGGAGCTGCAGCAAGCACTAAGCTTCAATAGGAGGTAAATTCTTAACATCTTCAGCTTTAATACCTTTTTCTTTCATAGATTTCTTTGCCTCTTGCATATCTTTAGGACTGAGAAATAGAATACCCCTCTTCTTCGGAGTGGGTTTAGGAATAGGCTCAGGAATTGGCTCTGGAGGTGTCCAATTATTTTCATTTGTCAACATATTATTCAACAGAATTTCAGCTTCATCTGGTGTTCTTTCCCTGAAAACAGAACCAGCACAACTATCCAGGTAATCTCTGGAGGCATCGGTTAGTCCATTATAAAAGATATCAAGTATTTCATTTTTCTTAAGAGGATGATCAGGCAAAGCATTAAGTAATTGGAGAAGCCTCCCCCAAGCTTGTGGGAGACTCTCTTCTTCAATTTGCACAAAATTATATATATCCCTTAAAGCAGCTTGTTTCTTATGAGCAGGGAAATATTTAGCAGAGAAGTAATAAATCATATCCTGGGGACTACGCACACAACCAGGATCAAGAGAATTAAACCATATCTTAGCATCACCTTTTAATGAGAACGGAAATATTTTAAGGATATAAAAGTAACGAGTTCTCTCATCTTTAGTGAACAGGGTGGCTATATCATTCAGTTTAGTAAGATGTGCCACAACAGTTTCAGATTCATAGCCATGAAAAGGATCAGATTCAACCAAAGTAATTAGATCAGGATCAATAGAGAATTCATAATCCTTATCGGTAACACAGATAGGTGAAGTAGCAAAAGCAGGGTCAGGTTTCATTCTAGCATTTATAGATTGCTTGTTCCATTTAGCTAATAACCTCTTGAGTTCGTATCTATCTTTGCAAGTTAAAATAGCTAAAGAAGCTTCTTTATCAAAAACATGACCCTCAGGAATAACAGGCAAGTCTTCATCATCAATTTCATCAGTATTATCAGATTCAATATTTTCAAGCTCTCTAGCCCTAGCAAGTTGTTCATCAAGAAATTCACCAAGTGGCACAGTAGTATCAAGCATAGAAGTAGTTTCATCATAAGTATCATGTATAGCTGAAGTGGCATCATCAATAACATGCGACATATCAGAACAAATAGCAGAAGCAGGTTTAGGTGTCGCAAGCTTACTCAAAACAGAAGGTGAATCAAGTGCAGAGCTAGATGGCAGTTCCTTACCTCCCCTCGTAGTTGAGGCATAAATCTTGGTTCTTGGATCTTTCAAGTTCTTCATAATGATAAGCAGATATAAATCCCAAGTGACTCAAAGAATAGAGCTATGCTCCCCGGCAACGGCGCCAGAAAATAGTCTTGATAACCAACAAGTATAGGGGATCGCAACAGTTTTCGAGAGTAAAGTATTCAACCCAAATTTATTGATTCGATACAAGGGGAGCCAAAGAATACTCTCAAGTATTAGCAGCTGAGTTGTCAATTCAACCACACCTGGAAACTTAATATCTGCAGCAAAGCATTTAGTAGCAAAGTAATATGATAGTAGTGGTAACGGTAAAAAAGGTAACAGTAGTAAAAGTAATGTTTTTGATATTTTGTAGTGATGATAGTAATAACAACGGGAAAGTAAATAAGCGAAGATCAATATATGGAAAGCTCGTAGGCAATGGATCAGTGATGGAGAATTATGCCGGATGCGGTTCATCATGTAACAGTCATAACCTAGGGTGACACAGAACTAGCTCCAGTTCATCAATGTAATGTAGGCATGTATTCCGAATATAGTCATGCGTGCTTATGGAAAAGAACTTGCATGACATCTTTTGTCCTACCCTCCCGTGGCCGCGGGGTCCTTACGGAAACTAAGGGATATTAATGCCTCCTTTTAATAGAGTGCCGGAACAAAGCATTAACACATAGTGAATACATGAACTCTTCAAACTACGGTCATCACCGGTAAGTATACCGATTATTGTCACTTTGGGGTTAACGGATCATAACACATAATAGGTGACTATAGACTTGCAAGATAGGAGCAAGAACTCTCATATATTGATGAAAACATAATAGGTTCAGATCTGAAATCATGGCACTCGGGCCCTAGTGACAAGCTTTAAGCATAGCAAAGTCATAACAACATCAATCTCAGAACATAGTGGATACTAGGGATCAAACCCTAACAAAACTAACTCGATTACATGATAGATCCCATCCAACCCATCACCGTCCAGCAATCCTACGATGGAATTACTCATGCACGGTGGTGAGCATCATGAAATTGGTGATGGAGGATGGTTGATGATGACGATGGCGATGGATTCCCCTTTCCGGAGCCCCGAACGGACTCCAGATCAGCCCTCCCAAGAGGTTTTAGGGCTTGGCGGCGGCTCCGTATCGTAAAACACGATGAATTCTTCTCTCTGATTTTTTTCTCCCCGAAACACAATATATAGAGTTGGAGTTTGAGTCAGAGGAGCTCCAGGGGGCCCACGAGGTAGGGGGGCGCGCCCTAGGGGGGCAGGCACGCCCCACCTGCGTGGAGAGGTGGTGGGCCCCCTGGCCTTCATCTTTTGCAGGTATTTTTTATATTTTCCAAAAAGTTGCTCCGTGAAGTTTCAGGTCATTTCGAGAACGTTTGTTTCTGCACATAAATAACACCATGGTAATTCTACTGAAAACAACGTCAATCCGGGTTAGTTCCATTCAAATCATGAAAGTTAGAGTCCAAAACAAGGGCAAAAGTGTTTGGAAAAGTAGATACGATGAAGACGTATCAGGTATTAAACCCCGGCTTATGGTTCCATTAAAGCGGACACCGGGTTGTTGGGTGGAGGAGTTACCTTCTGTGTTATGGAGTATCAACACCACACCTAACAGATCTACGTGTTACACACCTTTCTTCATGGTTTACGGAGCAGAGGCGGTTCTCCCTAGTGACATCCGTCATGACTCACCCCGTGTGACGGCTTATGTTGAAGCTGAGAATGAGATAGCATGCCAGGACTCACTGGACCTGCTAGATGAGGAGCATGATTTAGTAGCAGCACCTTCGGCGATTTATCAACAAGATCCCCGACGTTATCACAGCCGCCGGGTTAAGACCAGAACTTTTCAAGAAGGCGATCTGGTGCTCCGGCTCATCCAGGATCAGACTGATATGCACAAGTTATCCCCACCTTGTGAAGGACCTTTTGTGGTCAGCAAAAATCTACACAACAGGTCATACTACCTCATTGATGTTCGAGAGCACAAAGACTCATGTAAATCGGAGGAGGAGACCAAGCGGCTGTGGAATATAGCCCTTCTTCGGCCTTACTATACTTGAGCCACAGGCTCTTCTTATGTACATACTTATGACAATGTATATATTATATAATAAACCGGAGCCTCGGCTAAAGCGGGGTCTCTGTTTTCTTTACATCATGTGTGGTTTCACAAGGGTTTCTACTGACAAAGCAGAGTTTTATTAACCCGACCTATAAGGCCACACAGATATCAAGCAAGTTACTAGGGGGCTTGGTCGTATCCAAACCATAGCTACACCTCTTGATCGGTTGAAAAACCAAAAAGGGATATCACTAGGGGGCTTGGTTGTCTTCACACCATAGCTACACCTCTTGATAGGCTTCAAAGCCAAAAGGAAATTATGTGGAACCAAAGAGAGTCTGTAGCATCAAACACAACTCAAACATAGGTAACCACTAAGCATAGCTCAAATATTACCTGGGGGCTCCTTGCTTCTCAAAGAACAACGAGTTTGCACCCTTGTAATAGGCTATCAAGCCAGGCTTGGAAGCCAGGTGTATTCACCTAAAACCCCGGGTTATCCTGCCTTTTTAAGTAAGCCACTCCATCCAGGTAAACCTGGTATGACCCATCGGACGTTTGACAAGTTAATCCCATGGACCCTGAACTTGTCAAAGTAAAAACGGTGATTGGTTAAAGATTGAGGTCCATCTTAAAAGACTTTGCAAAATGGTTTAACTCAGCGGCCTGGCAGCCCATGAAAAGCCTCAATTTAGGGCCTGGCAACCCATGAAAAGCCTTATCTATTTTCTTTTTGATTTGCTGTTTTTTATATATCTTTTGTTAAGGGATTTATGAATATTTTTCTGATAAACCGGTGTTCATTACAACCCGGCGTGACTTTCAACGTTTAGTTGTCAGTACATGATCAATTTTAAACCGGTGGCATATTGCTCCGGTCTGGTTTTGACTATATGTCACCAGCACTATATGAACAAATCAGCGGCTGTTATGGCCCACTACGGTTTTTATGTGAACCAGCAAGAAGGCAAGGAGTCATCAACACTCCGAATTGGTATTTTTCACCGTTACCATACAAGCAGTTGGTCAGCCAACGAGGTATGTCACAGATATCATCTATTGTATCTGGTTAATATAAATCTTGGTTATCCATCCAAGTTATGTATATATTTTTGGGCATCATGACCCGTCCAGTGCTAAACCACTAGGACACTTTCAAGTTCTTATATGCAGGAACACAAATCATACTGGACTATGCATAAATAGATCACAAAAGCGGAACAAGTTTTCAAGGTATCAAGCAACACAAACATGCTCGATGGCATGGCAGATAAAGGTGTTCCTTCTATCCTATTACAAGGCGCTTTAAACGGCCCAAATTGCATAATTGTTTTCACAAAGTATCAGACTGTAACTGCTAAACCAGCCACCGGTTTAGGATTCCTCATCTGGATGGCTCAGCGATTGAGGGTCATCTTGCGCGGTCACATCCTCTTCATCCCTCCCCAGACGCTGGAAATCAACCGTTGACCAATCGATTCTGGTTAAAGCTTGAAACACGGCCTCTTCATGGATAAGGCTGGAGGGGTCAATGTCAGGAGTGTAAGTATGCTTACGGATTGGAGGCACAAGCTCTTCAACATCATGGATCACCGTGGGCTGTCTCTTTCCCTCAGCATCGTAAACCGGTTGGAAATGAGATAAATCTGTGTCCTCCGCCAGTTTGCTTGCTATTGGCCGCATCTCCTTTATCAGCCTTCGCAGATCGTCATTATTGAAGTCTGAGCCGTCTTCTTTCACGCCAGGATACCCTTTGATGATATCTGCTGGTTCAAGATCTGGAATCCATGCCTTGGTCTGGATTAGCACGGTCAGTGCTCCTTATCTTGCGGCTGATCTCTTCAGTTCATTGATCTGGGCAGGTAGCATGGCTAGCTTCTCAATTGTTTCCTTTATCAACGATGGCGCCAGCTTGTTATACGCTGTAGTGCAAATGGCACGCTGGGATCCATAGAATAGCTATTCTATCAAGGTGTACACCGCTTTAAGTTTCATCCGCATGTCAGAGCCCAGATGAGCAATGCGGTTTGAGCATCCTTCTTATTCAGCTCAGCCTACAAAGGTGAGATATATCATCAAAACAGGTTATGAAGTACCAAGCGTATAACAAGTTATGCATTTTGTACTTGGGGGCTAATGCCTATTTGTTCTATCATCAACATATTTTTTACAAGTCTCAAGTACAATGCAAGCATTATCCCTAACACTTGGGGGCTAATGTACATCTGTTCAAAGCTGACGCATTGATTCAAGACCCGGTTTACCTCGCAAAGCTAAACTGACCCTTGGGGGCTACACAGGCGAAACACTACAGGAATATAATGATCACGTCTGATTTACTTCACACGATCAGTTGGTATATGGAAGACAAGTTTGTAAAAGTTAAATGTATTTTGCAGTCCCGGTTTATTATTGTCATCATAAACCGGCCCTTGGGGGCTACTTGGGTTGATGTTTGTACTTTGGATTCAAGAAAGGAAAGTGATGAAAATACCTCATAGCGCTTGTCGGTGTCAAAACCGGCAAATCTCGGGTAGGGGGTCCCGAACTGTGCGTCTAGGCCGGATGGTAACAAGAGGCAAGGGACACGAAGTTTTACCCAGGCTCGGGCCCTCTCGACGGAGGTAAAACCCTACGTCCTGCTTGATTAATATTGATGATATGGGTAGTACAAGAGTAGATCTACCACGAGATCAGAGAGGCTAAACCCTAGAAGCTAGCCTATGGTATGATTGTTGTTCTGTATGTTGTCCTACGGACTAAAACCCTCTGGTTTATATAGACACTGGAGAGGGTTAGGGTTACACAAAGTCGGTTACAATGGTAGGAGATCTGCATATCCGTATCGCCAACCTTGCCTTCCACGCCAAGGAAAGTCCCTTCCGGACATGGGACGAAGTCTTCAATCTTGTATCTTCATAGTCCAGGAGTCCGGCTGAAGGTATAGTCCGGCCATCCAGACACCCCCTAATCCAGGACTCCCTCAGTAGCCCCTGAACCAGGCTTCAATGACGATGAGTCCGGCACGCAGATTGTCTTCGGCATTGCAAGGCGGGTTCCTCCTCCAAGTACTTCATAGAAGATTTTGAACACAAAGATAGTGTCCGGCTCTGCAAAATAAGTTTCCACATATTGCCATAGAGAGAATAATATTTACACCAATCTAATCTGCTGACGTATTCCGTAGCGTGACACCCCACGGCCAAGCCTTTATCCGAGTCGTTTCATTATCCCACCTCAGTGCGTCATGCGAGGCGGTTTCCTTGGCACGTCTTGTTAAAGCAGAGATCGTGTCCCCCTTATTCCGGGATTCTCATCAATACGGGCGTGGGTAACCCAACCGCTTCTAGGACACCTAGATTATAGGCAATTCCAAACGGACACGGAGAGGACGCTTGATATCCACCCTCTTTATAAAGGGACAAGGCTTTTATTTTTCCCTCCCGTGCTCAATCGAATCCTTCCCCCGCCTCAAGCTCAAACGCCCAAAGTTTAGGCCAGGTGCTCCGAACCTTCAGTCATGTCCGGATCTAGCCTTCAAGGTCGATGGGTGCCTTCCTCCATCACGGAAGAAGACATCAAAAAGTTGAGGGAGGCCAGATATCTGACCGCCGAGATTTTGCATCGGCTGTCTCCCCGGGGGCAGGCCGTCCCCTCCCCCGAACCCAACGAGAGCGTCGTGTTTGTCTCCCACTTCCTCCGTGGTCTAGGCCTTGCTCTGGATCCTTTCGTCAGGGGCTTGATGTTTTACTACGGGCTAGATTTCCATGATCTAGCTCCGGACTCCTTTCTTCATATCACGACATTTATCGTCGTGTGCGAGGCCTTCCTCCGGGTTACCCCTCACTTTGGCCTATGGCTCAAGACCTTTGAAGTAAAGCCGAAGATGATCGAGGGGCAACAGGCGGCGTGTGGAGGTGCCTCAACACGCAAGATGACGGGAGCTTCATGGCCCAAAGGTTCCATTCCAGAGGTGCCTGAATTGTGGCAACAGGAGTGGTTCTACATCACGGCTCCTAGAAGTGCCAAGTGGGCGGCCGCCCCCGTTTTCCGCTGGTCCCTCCACCACAACTGATGTCATGGATTAGCAGAGGACTGAGCTGGGGTCCAGCCAGGGATGTGCCTATACTGCAAAGCCGCATTCGAGATCTCTTTAATGGAGATTTCAGTTTGGTTGCGGTAATGCAAGTTATGCTGGTCCGTCAAGTCCAGCCCTGCAAACGCCGGCCCCTTCGCTTGTGGGAGTTCAATCCCGAGGGACCGCGTGCCATTCAAAATTTCCTCGGCCTGACGCACGAGGAGATGTACAAGTCATTCTTCGGACCTCAGGTAGAGTGTCCGGAAATCACCGAGGACGTGGGCCTGAGCAGTAACCGCGCCGCCGAACAGGTAAGGAATCTTCCGGCCGAATATACATCTCTCATTTGTTACGAAGTTAACTCTGAGAGTTCGCTTTTTGACCAGGACTGGCTAACAAAGGCGAAGTTGATTCGGTGTTCGGCCCCCCTCCCTGAGGGTTTGGAAAATCCGGTATTGGAAAAGATGCTCCAGACCACACCTTGCCTGGAGCCCTTGAAGGAAGACACTGTGGAGGATAATACAGTCGGACGCGGGTCCCCAACGCTGCCCATTCTAACCGAGGGAGTGAGCATCTCCATGAAGGAAGACGACCAGAAGAAGAAAAGGATTGCGCCCGGGGATTCGGAAGCCGAAGCTTCCAAACGGGAGAAGAAGTCTCCCACAGAGGGTCCTACCCTGGGGGGCGATGTTGCCGCACAAAGTCCGCGGGGGGATCAATTCTCCCGCGAGTCGTAAGTGACCCGAAATACTTTAATAGTACAGATATGCCATCTTTTTCTTCTGAGAAAATAACCACCGCATATATCTTTGCAGTTCGGGCCTTAGCCCCTCTCAAATGAGCTCGTCTTCGGGGGATCTTCTTCCAGAGATGATGGAGAGTGAAACGCCTCCTCCGGACTCCTCCGCTCCAGAAGCGGGCGACCCTAAAGTGTCGTCGCGGAGGGCCTCTCCGAATCCGGTGAGGCCAGAAGATAATCCCATTGACCCCCGAAGCTCCCAGTGTCCGACTCCCGAAGAGAGCAGACAAAAGAGTCCGGCACCATCTAGTGTGCGATCAGATGTTCTGAGGGAGTTGGTGCGGCGAGCGGCCATCTCAGATGAACACCGTGTGCTGACAAATACGATGATGGAGAGGATATCGTCCGCCGAAAGTGGATTGCATGAAGCTTTTATGAGTCTACTGACAGGCTTTGAGGTACGTAAAAGAATGTATGATAGTCCTGCACATGCTAGGTGTGCCCTGTGTAGATAGTAGCCCCAGAGACTCTAGTTGTCGCCGGAAACGATGATGAACAGAGGATCATATTCCCAGGTAATAACCATACTGCCTCTATGTGCAGGTGATGGAAGCTCCAGTGGCTAGCCAGACTAGCGAGTTTGCCCATTTAGAACGGCAGTTGGATGCGGCAGACGGCGACATCGAGCTTGTTAACAAAAGGCTTGACGAGGCATAGGGTAAGTGTCCTTATCTGGTAAACACCACATAGGAAGAGCAGCATGATGCCAGTATCTTTAACATGTTGTGACTGCAGATGGAGCTGCCACTGTTGAAGCCTTGCGGGTAGAACTTGCCCGAGCCAAGGAACAAGTGAGGTTGGGTAATGTGGCTGCTTTAAAGGCGGCCGAAGAATTGCAAGCCGAGAAGGCCGCGCATGGCGAGAGCCGAACAAGATGGCCATAGAATTAAAAGCCGCCACCGACCGTTGCCGGGTTCTCGAAAAGGAAAACCAAGCGAAGGTATCGGACCTTGAGAAGGCTGTTGCGACGAGAAAGGACCTCCGCTCTGCTATGAGGGCAAAGAAGGAGGAGCTGCGGGAAGCCGGGGATATTGTAGCTGGGAAATCCTTTATGTTGCGGAAGAAGTTCGGAGATCCACGATATGCCCCTCTGGATCGGCTATGGAGTTCGGAGGATGTATATATGGATTTGGCGGCGAGCGCTGCCGATGTGGCCAAGTATTTTCAGGGTCAGACGGACTGTGAAGTAGACCGGCAGTTTTGGAGATAATTCCATTCTCCCGAGCGTCCGCTGTCATTGAGTGACCAATTAGCCGAATGGGCCGAACTAAATAGGTTGTCCGGACTCTCCATGAGGTCTGTTGTGGATCAGCTATGGCCGGAAAGGTCAAAACCGAACAGCTATTTCGGCTTGGTGCAGCAGTTCCTTGACGTGGTGCCACGCATTAATGCGATGAAGAGGTCGGCGTGCATAGAGGGCGCACGGATGGCCTTTGCCCGTGTTATAGCATACTGGGCAGAGATGGATGCTACCACTGTTGCAGCGCGGGATTCGGCCATAGGTCGAAGGGCTGCTGAGACTACTTTGAAGAAGTTCTTGAGGGTGCTCGTTTGATAGAGACCCAGTGCTCAAAAAATATTATGTTTGAGTGATATGTAATCTCATTGTAAGCGAAATGCTTTTATAAATTTTTATAAGGCTATTTTTATATGTTTGCCTGAAAGTAATATGATGCCTCCTGGGCGGCCGTTTATGTATACATGTGTATAACCTGAAAGATTGTAGCCGTCGGCTTCAACCCTCACGCATATAATACGGAGGTGCTCGCAAAAACACGCGTTCACACTTAACCCAACGTCTTGGTCCTATTAAGGAGGTGATAGCGGAGCGAGCGAGGCAACCGGACTATAATGCTTTAGCACTTTCACTTAGCCATAGGAGTTTGACAGTGGGGCTACTAGATAGCCCCTGGTGGCTCCACACTCTCCCGATCCCGGGGTGCGTACATGCCTGGCCGGAAAACGGCCCTTCGTTAAGGCGGAGGAATTCTAACATTCTGACAGGTCATCGAGTGGTTGACCAGTCTCACGCTATATCATGACAGTCAGTTTTCGGCTTTCTCTACTGAGGTGCTCGTCCGGATGAACCAGGGCACAATCGCAGTAGTTCTCCTGGTGCTACCTTAGCCGGTAAAGCGGAACGTAAGGCACCAAAACACAGGAGCCAAGCAAACCCAACATTTGACCAAAGACAATGATTCGGAGCTGATGCATATAAGGCCGAACTCGCGACGCCGAACACTCCCTAAGGTATTTGGTCTTAGTGGTATAAACCGGGCCTAAATAATGGCCTTTGTAAGAAGCCCCTTCTGTCCAGGTACGTGCATTGTTCTTACGTGGCCACATGCCAAGACGTCAGCATCCTTCGGTGGATATGTATCAACAAGAGACAGTAAAAAAGGTTTACGCAGGGTCTTAATCTAAAAAGAATCCTTGGAATGGGTCCCTGCTGCACGTCTGCGCCTGTGTCTCCGTTGTGTCGTATCCTGGACGGGTTTAGCACGATGATCGTCTGTAAAAGAGAGGAATTTAGGTGAAAAAGTTGTCATGCAAAAAGATAGTTTTTTAAAGAAACCATGCATAATTCAAGATGAGAAGAAATTGCCACTTGTCTGCGCGCGTTGAGCCCCTTGTATTGACAAATAGGGGTGTGACCATTTATTCGGTATAAGTAGCGGCGCCGGACTCGATTAGTTGTGTCTGAGGTCTTGAGGACCTATTGGATGCTTTCGCTGGTCCGGGCGCCTTTAGTGTGCGGCTGCCAAGGCAGCCTCACTCTCTTCGGCGCGCAGAGATCGTTTGATATTTCCGTGCACTGTAATGATGCCACGTGGACTGGGCATCTTGAGTGTGAGGGAGGCGTAGTGTGGTATTTCATTAAAGCGAGCAAAAGCTTCGCGTCTGAGCAGTGCTTGATAGCCACTATGAAACGAAGCGATGTGGAAAGTTAAATGATCGCGACGGAAGTTATCGGGGGAGCCGAATATAACTTGTAGTAGGAGGGAGCCCGTACAACGAGCCCCTGGGCCTGGCGTTACTCCTTTAAAGGTAGTATTGCTATGGCGAATTTGTGTTGGGTCTAACCCCATCCCGCGGATTGTATCCTGATATATTAGGTTTAGGCTACTGCCGCCATCCATCAAGACTCGTGTGAAGTGATATCTGCCAATTACTGGGTCTAATACCAGGGCAGCCCATCCTGCGTGCCGGATACTTGCTGAGTAATCGCGAGGTCGAAAGTGATCGGTTGAGACGACCAGTGGCAGGACTTCGCGGTGACAGGCACTTGGGTATATTTTTTTGGGAGTGCCGCGTTGTTTTTTCCCTTGATCACGTGTAACACGTTTACTATTTTGACTTCTGGTGGAAATTTCTTTTGTTCCCCCGTGTCTTGCTTGGGGGGCTCGTCCTTGTCTTCACTCGGTGTATCCTCCCCCTTGTGTACGGCGTTGAGCTTGCCGGACTGCTTGAAGACCCAACTCTGTGGGTATGATTAGCAGGTTTACCAGGGGTACTATGGATCTGACATACTTGGTCCAGAATTTTGTTGAGGCTGGATAGTTCATCCCTGGTGCCTTTAGGGGGCGGCTTTTGACCTGGCCGAGAGCTTTTGAATCCGGCATTTACTGTCGTGCCCTTCGTGTTGTCTTCTTTATTCCGGCATTTGTTATTGCTGTTGCACCGTGATTTCCCTTTTCCATCTCTAACTTCAGATGTACTGGGGTCGCTGGTGCTGCATCTGGCTAGCCAGCTGTCCTCACCCGCGTAAAAGCGGGTCATGAGGTTTGTTAATGCGGCCATCGTTCTCGGCTTATTTTGGCCGAGGTGTCTGGCGAGCCATTCGTCACGGACGCTATGCTTGAAAGCTGCCAAGGCTTCGGCGTCCGGACAGTCGACAATCTGGTTCTTTTTAGTAAGAAACCTGTTCCAAAACTTTCGGGGTGACTCTCCGGGCTGTTGAGTTATGTGACTCAAATCGTCCGCATCCGGAGGTCGGACATAAGTCCCTTGAAAATTTGCCCGAAAGGCGTCTTCGAGCTCTTCCCAACTTCCAATGGAGCTTTCGGGGAGGCCTTTGAGCCAGTGACGAGCTGGCCCTTTGAGCTTGAGGGGTAAGTACTTGATGGCGTGGAGATCGTCTCCTCGAGCCATATGGATATGAAGGATGTAGTCCTCAATCCAGACCCCAGGGTCTGTTGTTCCGTCGTATGCCTCTATGTTTACGGGCTTGAATCCCTCTGGAAATTCATGGTCCAGCACCTCATCGGTGAAACATAGGGGGTGTGCGGCACCCCTGTAGCTGGGTGTGCCGCGTTGTTCGGATGTTTGTTGTGTTGCATTGTATGCTGGGGCGCGCTTGCGTGGTCCATAGATGGATCTTGTTGCGTCGTCCTCTGGGTGCGAGCCCTCGCATGGGTCGCGTGTTGTATTCTGAGCGGTGTTGTATGCCGCTCTGTGTTGGTAGAGGGGTCGTCTATCCGACCAGGTGGATGCTTTGATATTTGGTTGTGGGGGGTCTGAGGCCTCCTCATCAAATTCGGGTAGCAGCTTCCGCTTTGGGTAGCTCTTGGAGGGGCGATTGTCGCCGTACCTCGCTGCAGTGTTGAGCATTTTACTCCATCTGATTTGGAGTGTGTCTTGCGCGGCCTTGAGCCTTTGCTTCTGCTTTTTAAGACTCCTCGCGGTGGCAACAAGCCTTTTACGGGCATTCTACTGCTCCGGGTGCCTGTCCGGCGTTATGTCGTCCGGACCATTATCCTTCATAGAATTTGTTTGTTCGGTTTGATTGTCCGGATTGCCGTTGTCCGGCAGCGGTTCGCCCTGCTCCAGCGCTGGGTCTGTGTGATCGCTATTTTTGTGGAGGCAGGATTTGGGGCGGCGCTTGCGTCGCCGCTTTGACTGCTTTTCGAGGGAACAAGCTTTCGGTGCGTCCTTCCGCTCCTCGTCGTCATCTTTTGGTGCGTCCACCATGTATACGTCATATGACGAGGTGGCATTCCAGGGCCCAATAGGCGCTGGTTCTTCATCGTCTCCTTCATCGGTGTCCATACCATTGATGTCTTCGGAGTCGAAGTCGAGCATGTCGGTTAAATCGTCGACAGTGGCTACAAAGTGGGTGGTGGGTGGGCTTTAAATTTCTTCATCGTCCGTACCCCAACCTTGCTGACCGTAGTCCGGCCAGGGCTCTCCTGATAAAGAGAGAGACTCCAGTGTCTTCAGAATATCGCCGAAAGGCGAGTGCTGAAAGATGTCCGCGGCAGTAAACTCCATGATCGGCGCCCAATCGGATTCGATCGGCAGGGGCGCGGAGGGTTCGGAGTCCGGAGAGGAGTCCGGCTCCTTGGAGTCACGAATCTCGCGGAGTGCAGGGCTGGTGTTCGGCTCGATCGCCGTTGGGATCGCAGCCCCCGAGGCGACGTCCAACCGCCCATCCTCGATCGGCGCAGTTAGCTCTGAATTAAGAGGCGAAGCCGATCCGGGTGCGGCCTCCAGGGCACTGTTTGGCGGCAGAGCTAGATCATGCTCGTTGGGACAGTGCGGCGCGCTCGGCAGTGGCTCGAATCCATCGAAGATCAAGTCCCCGCGGATGTCAGTCGTGTAGTTTAAACTTCCAAATCTGACCTGACGGCCAGGGGCGTAGCTTTCGATCTGCTCCAGACGGCCAAGTGAATTGGCCCGCAGTGCGAAGCCACCAAAGACGAAGATCTGTCCGGGGAGGAAGGTCTCACCCTGGACTGCATCACTATCGATGATCGTAGGAGCCATCGAGCCTGACGGCGATGACACAGAGGAACTCTCAATGAAAGCACAATGTCGGTGTCAAAACCGGCGGATCTCGGGTAGGCGGTCCCGAACTGTGCGTCTAGGCCGGATGGTAACAAGAGGCAAGGGACACGAAGTTTTACCCAGGTTCGGGCCCTCTCGATGGAGGTAAAACCCTACGTCCTGCTTGATTAATATTGATGATATGGGTAGTACAAGAGTAGATCTACCACGAGATCAGAGAGGCTAAACCCTAGAAGCTAGCCTATGGTATGATTGTTGTTCTGTATGTTGTCCTACAGACTAAAACCCTCCGGTTTATATAGACACCGGAGAGGGTTAGGGTTACACAAAGTCGGTTATAATGGTAGGAGATCTGCATATCCGTATCGCCAACCTTGCCTTCCACACCAAGGAAAGTCCCTTCCGGACACGGGACGAAGTGTTCAATCTTGTATCTTCATAGTCCAGGAGTCCGGCTGAAGGTATAGTCCGGCCATCCGGACACCCCCTAATCCAGGACTCCCTCAGCGCTCTTTCATCAGGTTCACCAAACCGGCTTCATAATCCCGGTTTGAGTGCAGACGGTTTAGAAAACCGGAGTGGAGTTCTTGAGCACTGAGATGGGCGTAGCTTGACAAGTCAGTGCTCCATTTGCCTTTTTCCATGGCAGCACACTCTTCCTTGGCACTATGTTTGACCAAGATTACAGGATGGCCAGGAGAGGTGTGACCAATACCAGTAATGATAACTTCGCCCTCTTTGTCTCCAGTAGCTTTTTCTGGAGTTGATGGAGTTTCAGTAGCTCTCACCGGACTAGAATGCCTGTCATCAGCTCGGATTGGATCGGCCGATTCAGCATCAGGCGCAGCAATGTCAAATTCTGGTTGTTCATCGAGATTGTGATATTGAGGGGGTGGCTCATCAAAAGTAGCTTCAGGATTGGGACCCTCCGGTTCCATAGTTTGTTCCGGTTCAACCGTTTGCTCCGGTTCATGAACCACCTGGTCTTCGGGCGGATTGTTCACCCGAGCCTTTTTGCTGGGTCTGGCTTTGGCTCTAAAAATAGGAAAAGATGCGAAAGTTAAGCATAGTATACAAAGTATGGAAACATTCAAAGAAGGGGTTTAAGTACTTACCCAGCTACAGTTTTGAGAGGAGGAAGTTGGGTCGTTGTTGACTCGCTAGAAGATGAGGGAGGTGTCACCTGATAATTTGAATTGGACGGATTAATAGGTTGTCGAAAATAACCTGCCTTTGGATAAGAATTGTCAGAAGGAGGTGAGACCTCATATCAGCGCTTTTGAACCGGGGTGTCAGGTAAAC
The DNA here is from genome assembly GCF_003073215.2 of Triticum urartu. NCBI lineage: Eukaryota > Viridiplantae > Streptophyta > Magnoliopsida > Poales > Poaceae > Triticum > Triticum urartu. Next base: position 545,541,963 of record NC_053028.1, on the reverse strand, counting down.
CGGCCAAAGTGACCTTTTGGCCGCTGTGCCGGGTTGTGCGGCGAGCCTCGTGCTGCTGCTTCTTCAAAATAAATGTTGGATCCAAGTGAGCAAGAGGATGTGAAAAGCTTACTTTCCGGATTGCTTGACGGATTTTTTGTGTTGGCAGAGAGTCTGAACCGGAGGAAAGGATAATTACCTCTACATCATCAGCTTGGCTGCCCTCCACACCCTCCTGATAAATATCATTGTTAATGAGATGCATAAAAAGGGAACCAAGTGAATCAAGTTCTACCTCAACTTCTGGTTCATCCAGGTCGTCATCCAGTTCTATGCTGATACGTTCATCTCCCTTCCACTTTGAGGTTTTCTTGACGGCTTTTGTCTTAGGACGGGAAGGCTTTGCCGCTTTTTCTTGAGGTTTCTTCTTCCAGGACGGATCATCACCCTGTTTATAAACAAGTGGAAGGGTATTCACAGGTTGTACAGTCTACAAGATATCAAGTGTGAAGTGGAAGGACAGTACTTACAGCAGGCGGTTTGTTTTTTGCGTAGAAGGGGTTCAAGCCGGTTTGGCGGCAGACAGATTCTGATTCATTCAAAATCTTCTTGACACCCTCAGTGACTTCTTCATCGGCTAGCTGAATGTTGATGTGACGTTGGGAGTCTTTTACTTCACCAGTGTACTCACACATTAAACCGGAGCGGTGACTTAATGGTAAGATGCTCTAGGATATCCAGCAACGCACAAAGTCGACGCCTGATAAACCGTTGGCCATAAAGGCTCGGAGCTTGGCGAGTTGAGGGGCATATGAGGCCCGTTCCTGGGCACTTAGACGTTGCGGCAGTGGGTGAGTGTTGGAAAGCCGGTGGGCACGGTAACCCGGCAGAGGGTTCTCGACTTCAGGTGAGGTGTCTTTATAGTAGAACCAAGTTTGGTTCCACTCTTTGGGGTGACTGTGCAGCTTGGCATGAGGAAATTCAACCTCTTTCCTTTTTTGAATGGAGACGCCACCAAGTTCAGTGTTGGGTCCGTCTACAAATTCAGTACGTCGGTTTAGATGAAAAAAAAACGGAACAACTCAGCAGTTGGTTCTTCTTGTAAGTACACTTCACAGAAGACTTGGAAATTGCATATATTGGATGCCGAGTTAGGTCCAATATCTTGAGGGTGAGCTGGAAACTGGCAAGCACATCCCGGAAAAACTTTGACCCGGGCGGTTTCAAACCACGGCCTATGTGATCAACAAATACCACTACCTCACCCTGTTTAGGGGTGGGAGGATTCTCCGGTCCAGGAACTCGCCACCGGATCTCATTCTTTTTTGGTAAGGTACCAATTCTGACCGTTCCATTAAGCTGCTCCTCGGTAACCCGGGAAGGAGCCCAGTTACAGGCATAAAACTGTTTGGCCATTGCAAGTGAAAAGCTGAAAAAGAAATACCGGTTTACAATTCATTCATGGTGGTGCATGAGGTATAATGGAATAAAGATATACAAGTATGTAAATTTCGTAAACCGGAGGCTGATACAATAATGAATGACAGAACAATATCGGAACAAAGGTATACGCATGCTGTTAAACCGGAGTATGACAACGGAGCTAAAGGGCTTGCCGGTTCACCAGGGGACTAATGGTATGTGATAGATTGCTTTTACAAAGGTAAATCGCCTATGGGATAAAGAGGATACAGATCTATGGCAAGAATGACTAAGTAAGGTAAAACAGGTTTCACAAGGTTGCATGGAAATTTTGGATCTACCGTAAGACGGGAAAGCAAAAAGATTTAGACCTAAAAAAGATTGGTCCCGAAGCAGTTCACAAAGGATCAAATCAGTTTTTATGCGCATAAGGGTTTGTTGTGGTAACAGAAGATAAGCGATTACATGGAATATATCAAGTTTGAGGTTTTTATCCATAGACTAAGGAGAAACAGGGAAGAACAGTGCCGGAGCTTCGATGAACTTCGATGAACAAGGAAACCCTAAACAGATCTACAAAGGAGAAAGGTAGGGACTTACAACGACTGTTGAAGCAGCGGAGGTACACCGCGGATCTCTGGTGCAACCCGGTTGATGCAGCGGCCAACGGAGAGGCGGAGGCGAAGTTCGACGACAGCGGCGGCGCTCGGTTGCAGAGGTGTCGCAAGGAGGAAGAAGCGAAGGAGACAAAGGGGGAAAAGGGAATGGCCCTTGGTCCTATTTATAAGGCAAACCGATAAGCGATAAGTGCGTGGACCGAGGAGCTTAAAATAGATAGTTAATAAAGATGTCGCCTCGATGGTTGGATATTCATTAATGAAGGGTATTTTCGGCTTCAACGAATAGATGACGTCATGGAGATTTACTACGGATCTAAAGGATGATGTCACGACGGTTTACCAGATCCATATGATGGTGCCAGGGCAAGAATTTTTCTAAGTATTGAAGATTGACATGAACAAGTTCAAATCAATCTAGAGCCTAATCTTGGGGATATGACTACTGGAGGTAAACTGGATAAGAGTGGCCGGGTTAACTCCATGAATATAGAAGCCCATGAAGACGTGAGGATGGTGGCGCTTTACGAAGGCCCAAGGCCCAAAGGCGAGTTAAGGCCTGTAGACGTAAACCGACTCTTTCATGTAACTTGTATTGTAAGGAATAGAGACCGAGCCGGACACGTGTATGATCCGGCCTCGGAACTCTGTAAACCGGCGGGCGTCAATCTATGTATACAAAGGGACGACCCGACAGCGGTTTAGGGACAAAAGATAACAAGTCGAGAATCAGGCAAAGCGGATTCGCTCACTGGTCATCGAAACCTTAGCAATTCCAATCACAACTAGACATAGGCTTTTACCTTCATCGAAGGGGCCGAACTAGTATAAAATCTCTCGTGTCCCTTGTCCGGTTTAACCCCTTTGAGCTAACCTGTAGCGATGACTCCACGACTAAGTCCTTTCACGAGGACATCTGTCGTGACAAATCCACGACAGAACTCATCTACATCCCTGAACCTCTGCTGGACCAAGAGGTCGAGGGACGTCATCGCGTTGAACGTGTGCAGAAGTCGGAGGTGTCGTGCATTCGGTACTTGATCGGTTGGATCGTGATTGGATCGCAAAGAGTACGAGTACATCAACCGCGTTAATATAACACTTACGCTTTCGGTCTACGAGGGTACGTGGACACACTCTCCTGTCTCGTTGCTATGCATCTTCTAGATAGATCTTGCGTGATCGTAGATTTTTTTTTTGAAATACTGCGTTCCCCAATACGTTCCTCTTCTGTGGTGTTCTGTAGGCAAGGTCTATGTTTCGTTTGGTGGTGCTGGAGTGATTAGGACGGCGCCGCGTCGAATAAAACCGATTCGGCTTCTTCCTCTCCACAACGAAGATCTTCATGACGACGTCGAGAAGCCGGTAGACTCATCTTCTTGCCGACTATTTGAGACAGTGAGATTTATTATTCTTTTGTGTCGTTCGTGGCTTCCGTCTTTCGCAGCGGTGCCATCGGTTAGGACAAGATGATGGTCCAGAAGCGGGTTTTGTGGTCCGACGGCGGCGGTGCTAGCGTTTCTCCCTTGACTTCAACGGTGGGAAGCGATGGATCCGAGTCCAGGCAGCATGGGGATGTTCTGCGACCGACATGCCACAACGACAAGTGCCTTGCTGCATGCAGCGGGTCTGTTCATCGGTTTTGAAAGCCAATTCGGCGATGATGCTGCCCTGGATCTTGAGACGTTGGAAGCTGCCGGTTCTCTTCCAGTGAGCGCTTCGGCAACGATGGAGTATGGAGGCAGCTGTTGGTCTTGATGTGTCCAGAGATCTCTTGGGAACCCTTTGTAAATTTTATTTTTTGGGGATCCTTGCTGCATAATCTTTGTGACATATGTCTTCGTTCAATTTGTCTAGCGGACTTCACATGTGTTTGTACTGATCGTACTATTTGAAATAATGCATAGTTATAGAAAAGAAGGTCTTCTGGTATCATCATCATAAATGTGAACCCAGACGACATAGCAAATCTGCTAAAAAGATCAAAGCACTCCTCAAAAAACTGCTGAGAAGTGAGAAGATAGTACATCATTATATTCGTGTGGTTCAGAAGATGCCAACGAATAAACATGCGCAACATATGCGATGCCTTTCTGCTCAAAGTGAGGCGTATGCATCACAGCGTGGTGGCATGCGTTACGTAGCTGTCGTCCGGAACACTGAATCGTGTTCAGTGATAATGGTAGTACTCCTACAAATTAAATCTTGCGCGTGTCGTTCAGGTCCAGGTAAGCTGCACCAGTAACAATTTCGGTTCTCCAGAAACTATGCATGCACAGGTAGTAGTACGTTTCCCTTTTCTGTGACAGGGATCGAAACCGGCCCGGCCCCTCCTGCGTTTATTCACACCCAGGCCAGAGCTAGCCGGCCATGGCGCCGAGGTGCATGCATCTGCATCTCTTGCCGTTCTACACAAACAAACACATCCTTCGATTTATATTACTTGTCGCTCAAACGAATGTATCTAGCATCAAGTAATATGGTTTGAGTGAGTACAGCATATGAGCCATCTTCCTCGACGATTCCGAAGCGCTCATTCGAGCTGTTTTCTTCGTTCGGATCCATTCCGCGGAGAGCATTATTATTATTCGATGAGGTCTACGTAGAACATAATCTATACACACGCCGCATCTTTGGACCCCAAAACTCCATCATATGACAATGCTATTAGACGGCCGGACATGCCACGCTAGTGATAAACGGCCAAGAACAGCTGGGTTTTAGTTTGTCGATGCGTTGTCGTTTGACATGGAAGATCCATTGCATCTGCGCACATCTCCTGAATAACCTAACAGCGCTGCTGAATGTTGATGCCTTGGTTTGACGGATCACCCCTGATTCTGATTGATCAGGCGTCGTCATTACCGTGGGCGACACCTTGCATACTTGTGCAGTGTGTTATGGAACCAAGACCTCTCAATCTACGGGCCGACCCCTGCTCGATCTGTCTTGGGAGCTCATCCCAAATGGAAGCGGCGATGAGAGTACCATCATGACCAAAGGACAGGCAACTTGGTCATCGTCGTAAACAATGAGATGTGATGACCTGTTTCTCGAGCTCAGCTCGAGCTCTCGCAACTTGCTACGCAAAATAATAGGGACTACGACTATGCTTGCTGCCGTAGTCGCCAATAAAAAGGCAAATTGCAGTAGAATCTGCCTTTAAAAATGGTGTACTGGCATAATGCTGGAAGCTTCATCTTCTTGGTCTGTACGTAGTCCTTTATTTGGGCTGTCCGGGTGATCTGAACCCAGGCCAGGCCAGCCAGATGGATCGATCTACGTAGTAATTTTACTACTACTCCACTAGCACTACAATATTTTAGTACGACGAGGGAGCTGTTGTACATGATAGCAGTAATTATTAAGTTGCATGAATCTAGCGCCATATGGACTACACAATGCCGGGTATTTGATTTTTTTGAATGCCAAACCTTCTGTCTCAGAAGTCAGAAGAGCAATGCTACGTCTATGCAATGGATTTTTTTGCGGTTGTATTACTCAATCAAAGTACAATCACGCTTAACAACGTCTAAAACGATCTGTGGTCCCGACCCAAGCCATACAATAGTTCGGCCTTTAGTTCTCCCAAAGATTACCAAAACACGACTAGAAGAATTACAACCACGACGGAGTAATACAAGAACTACGTTCGGACATCTGACCTACGAAATGAGCAAGATGGAGCGTTTTGATGGGAGATGGAGGGAGGAAATTGGGCCCACCCCGGGCCCCACACCCGTTAAATTCAGGGAGGAGAGAAAGTTTATTAGGAAGATTACGTAGATGCTTCGTAAAATCACGTGGATGTAGGATTTTCGGTCTCAGAAATATGCCAAGAAGCTGTTCGTGTCAAAAATATCTCTAGTGGAATTTTGGACAATACGTTCTACCAACCATTATGATCAATCATATACGTACGATATGCTACTATGTCGTCAGTGTTTTATCTTTGAATGCAGAGATAGGTTCCTTTCCATCGTCTAAAACAAATCATAGGATATGCCACCATACAAAGCAAGCTATGGCATCGCAAAAGGGCACACAACTTGCAGCTCTATCTCGTTTTCTCTCTTCACGATGATCTAGGACCCTGCGTGCATGCATGCAAGACCTTTATTCAGGTTTCCTTGGGGAGCTGAATCCGTGGCTAGATTCTTGCGTGATGCATACCCCAGCAACCCACTTGATTCAACGATCGAGTGTCCCAACACAAGGAAATGTTAGATGTATGTCGAGGTCGGCTCTGGCGTGCAAGCTGGCCGGCCAAAAAACCTGCAGACAGTGGCGGCTAACAAAGGAAAAATAAATAAAAGTACCAATTATAATCTCGCTGTCAGTCTGGTTGCTGCTAGTGCCCTGCGCTCACTGATCTCTAGATTCTTCATCTCCTCGGACCACATGCATGAACATACATATGGCCTTCAGTTGGAGACATCCTGGTGAGCTGAATCCATGGATCGGTACATCTAGGTTAAATTTTTTTTTTAAGAAAAGAAGGATGACCCTCGGCCTCTATATATGAAAGATGCATACGGCCATTTTATTGATTATTCACGAAGACCTTACAAAGTATTACAACAAAATGCATGAATCCGCCATCTTGGCAACATATGCCACTACTCCTATCCATATGATAAAGGGGTGCTACCTAGGCCAAATACCCAGTCTACTCGCCTAAGCCTATCATCAAAAGCCAGAAGCCCCAGCCGAGCCACATACCGGGTCTGGGGCATAAACTGGTCTGACGCACTCACATGTGTCGTCGCCGCCATCTTCCACAGGTCCGTCTTCAGAGCAGATATTGAGGCTTCTACCTTGTCAGGCCACGCCGCCATCGACGCCATCTTGACGCCAGACAACTACCTCCACCTGCGCGAGTCCATCACCGCGCATCGGGCGCCGAGTCTCCACTGCACCACGCTGCCGAGATCCGCCGTCATCAATGTGAAGGATGAAGTACCGCTCCACCAAAAAAGGCGCCCGCTGGTCCCTCGAACCCGTGTACGCCTCCAAGAATGACGCCCCCAAGGAGGAAACGACACCAATGCGCCGCCGTCATCCGATCAACTGATCTAGAGTTTCCCCCGGAGGTAGCGGATAGAGGTCTAGAGCCTCTCCATGGCGATGCCTTCAAGAAGGTAATGACACCACAGGGTGCCACCAACACCGGTCTTGGCATCAAGCCGAGCACAAGGTTTTCATCCGGATCCGCTCGAAGAACCTTCATCACGTACTGTGTGCACGGGTCGCCGCCGATCTGAGCCGCCGCACATGGAGCAGGCCGCGCCGGCCAGATCAGATCTGTCCGGAGGGCCGGCTGCCGCACCCCACCATCGCCGCCCTTGGCCGAGGCAGCCGCCGCGCCGCCGTCGGAAGGCAGGCCAGCCGCGCCGCCAGGCCAGATCGGCCGTGCCACCCACACCGCGGGGCTCCGCACCACCCGCACGGCGCAGGCAAGAGGGAAGACCCCCGCCACCGCCATCAGCCCCGGGCTATAGCCGGCGGCGTCCTTCGGCGGCGGCGAGGGGAGGGAGGACGGATGAGGACCCCCGGCGGCTAGGGTTTTAGATCCCGCTCGAGTCGCCTGAGCGGGGGCGACGCGGGAGGCCTCTCGTCTTTCATGTTCTTCACATCTAGGTTAATCTACTTACATGAATCCATGAGTTGTTTCAGACTTTCAGGATCGGACGATAGAGGAAAAACCTAGCGTGGGCTGTCATAGAGGCATTGCAGTTCACGCATCCGTCCATGCCATGCATGCATGCGTGATGATGCATGCACGTAGCCTCCTCAACTCAGAAAAAAGCTGTTTTCGTTGCGCTGCGAGTACTGCACTGCACTCCGACGTGCGTTCCTATGCGACCGCCCACGCCCAGCCGGCGTATGTTCAATGAACCTGCTGCGCTTTTCGGTGGTTCTCTTCTTCTGGCTCCGGTGGACAGGAGCGTGTCCGTTTCGCTGGTAATCAAGCTAGACCTTTTCTTCGATCGTCCAAGTACAAACAGGTCGCCATCGATCGATCGGTCGTTGCCGGCGAAGTACCAGACAACTTGGCTTACTCTTCCGCGTTGGGCGGTTGAAGGACGAAGCTGGCAATGCATTGAGTAATTTATTTACGACTTCGGTAAGAAAATGGTTTGAATTGGCCATATTGGAGGTGCATATCTATCTTTGCTGTTGATCACGGAAGAATGGATGAACTGGAACGAGCCGAAGATTATAGGAGAAAACAGCTAATTCAGCTGTCCCATTCATACGCAACTTGGCCTTCATATGCGCAGCTGTGTGTTCTAATTTCCAAACTAAATGCAGCTTGCAAGTGTTACTCCAACTGTTTACGTCAATTCGGTCGATCCAACTCTTTGTAGCCCACGCCACTGCTGGTAGCTGCAAGGCGTTAACGACATCATCTAATCATCCATAACCACCAGCTCCATTCAAAACACGCTGGTCACAGGTCGCAACTCTCACGGTTGTAGGAGAATTGGAGTACACCCCACCCTCCACTTGGTCCTTAATTTTTCTTCCTCATCATCTTCCGGGGGGGCTGAATCCGGCGCTAGATTAGCAGCACCTACAGTCATCGTACTTTGTCGTGATGAATTGGTGACCAATTAAGGGGCAACTTTATGTAGGCTGTAGCTGCTTAGTCCTATAGTACAAGACAATTTTTCATGGCATCATCAGTATTATTTCTCTCTGCAAGTTGCTCAGAAAGGCAACTTTTGAAGCGGCCTGTTTCTGGCGAATTTCTAGAGTCGAGGCCATGATCACAGCATGGCCGTGTCCTGGTGAACTGAACGTACCCATGGATATATGTGCGGAGAATATGTATACGTAATTTGTCAAGACAAGTACAACAGCCAAGGATGACTCTTCATCACTTCTTTTGCTTGTTTGCCTCTCTCTCTTTTTACTTAAAGAAACGGAACACTAAGCTTGTAGTATTCCGCACGAAATACTCTGGATTTTCCATACATTTTCCGTAAGAACACTTCTCCATTCGAAGCAGAGACAGAACGACGAGCTCGATCGAGAGCTAGGACTCGGAGCACGACGTACACACCATGGCCGGGCACGTCAACTACTGGTCTATCTACTTACTCCCTCTGTCCGAAAAAACTTATCCCTAAACGGATGTATCTAGCATCAAGTTAGTGATAGGTAGTACATCCATTTAAGAAACAAGTTTGAGACAAGTTTTTTCGAACAAAGGAAGTACGTGATATGCCGGCGTGCACGGTGCACACCACACAGTCACAGAGAGCCATTTTCTTTGCCAAAGTTACTAGCGCTGTACTCATCTCTTCTTGGACAATATCTGCACATGCGACCTTCTGCCTGGGGCTGTCCTGATGAGCTGAATCCATGCATGGTCACATATGACGACGGTCGAGATAAAGCCATTGCCTGACCTATAGTCCATGAGTTATCTCGGTGCATGCATGTCCACGCAACGTACGTATGCGACGACGTCTCCACTCCCTTGCCCGGGCGGAGCGGCGTACATTCGGAGAATCTGCTTCGCTTTTCAGTGCAAGCATGAGAGGTCGGGCGCGTATGCGGACTGACCGGTCACGTCTCAAACAATCAATTCCACGTTCGCGTATCTCATATACGACATTCTATATTTATACTATACATTAAACATAATGAAATAGTGAATAAAGAAATCAACATCAAACGAACAAAGAAATGCACATATATAAATCCATTACATCGTCGAAAAGATCACCAAAATTCATCGCGAGACAAGTTCTTAACTTAAACAACCAAAAACCAATAATATAAGCGAAGGAGGAATGGGATCATCACTTCCTCGTGAGGCCTTTGCCCTTCCGGTCATCGCATAGCTGTATGCGTCTGCGGCTGGTGGTGGATCTTGGTCCTTATCGGAGAAGGTGGAGCTGTGGTGGTGGTGGTCGTTGGACGAGGAGTCAGAGAGGAAAATGAGCCCCTTCATCCGGCGGATGGCCCTGTCCTGCTACCGCTTCAGCTAGGCCACCCGAGCTTCGTCCGCTGCCTCGCGATCCGACTGCTCAATGGCAAGCCGGAGCGCCTTTGCGTTTTTCATCCGTAGGCGGCGAGCGTCCGTCTCCGCCGTCGTCAGTGATTGGTAGTAGACCCAATCATGGAGCCTTCGATTCCGACATGTGCGTGCGGGCCGGCGGAGCGGTGAAAGGATCGATATGGTTGACTAGAGGGGGGGTGAATAGGCAACTAACAATTTTAGCTTTTCTTTAATAATTTAAACTTTGCATCAAAGTAGGTTGTCTAGATATGCAACTAGGTGAGCAATCTATATGATGCAACAAGGATAGGAACACAAGCAAGCAAGTGATATGAAACGAATAAGCTTGCACAAGTAAAGGCACGAGATAACCAAGAGTGGAGACGGTGGAGACGAGGATGTGTTGCCGAAGTTCCTTCCCTTTGAGAGGAAGTACGTCTCCGTTGGAGCGGTGTGAAGGCACAATGCTCCCCAAGAAGCCACTAGGGCCACCGTATTCTCCTCGTGCCCTTACACAATGCGAGATGCCGTGATTCCACTATTGGTGCCCTTGAAGGCGGCGACCAAACCTTTACAAACAAGATTGGGGCTCTCTCCACAACTTAATTGGAGGCTTTCAACGAAACCACGAAGTTTCACCATAATGGAATATGGCTCCGAGGTGACCTCAACCGTCTAGGGTGCTCAAACACCCAAGAGTAACAAAATCCACACAAGAAAGTATGGGGGAAGCAAATATCCTTTGGTGGAAGTGTAGATCTAGGTCTCCTCCTTCAATCCCTAGCAAATAAACAAGTTTGAGTGGCTAGAGAGAGAGAGATCAGGCAAGAGAGCTTGAAGTGCATTAATGATGGAGTGAGAGAGGTCAAAGGTGAGAGAGGTAGGTGGGAGAAGCTCACTTATATAGTAACCCTCGATTCCAACCGTTACTGCGTTTTTTTGCACTGCAGCGGTACAACCGGTCCTCGTCCCGCTACAACATGGACTCACGGTGTATCTGCAGAACCCTACCAAGCGGTACAACCGGACAAGCAGGCGGTAGTACCGGCTAAGAAAAATAACCGGACTAACTGCCTGGCCACCGCACAACCACCGCATCAAAACAGGAGCTTGACCGGTACTTTGGCGGTGCCTGGCCGGAACAACCGCATGGCCTTGATCTCTTGGGTGGCTAAGTTCAGAGTGGAAGAACCGCTCGGACCACCGGTGGTATCGGTCATCGTGGAACGACCGGACCAACCGGGCCACTACCGCCCAAGAACCGCATCAAAACAAAAGCGCGAGCGGTACTTGAGCGGTGCATGGACGGAACCACCGCCCCAGCATTTGCAGAGCATGGTGGCGGTACCACCGCCCGGAGGCAGCGGTACAACCACTCGAGCAAAGCTGGTGAGCGACAAGACCCAGCGGTACAACCGCTCCAGAGAGCGGTACAACCGCTGGGCAGAAACAGTGAGCAGGAAAGATAGGGGAAGAGACCAGGAAAACTCTCTCTCTCTCTCTCACACCCGAGGAAGACAAAGGAGGGGTGATGAACATGTACGTGAAAAGATTCCCACGGTACTTTCTAATGAGGATTCCCTCTTGATAGTACGGGTTCCCTACGACCAAAGAAAATAAAAGCGTAGAGGACACGTCTTCGATCTTTTCCCATGAGAGGCAATAGCAATCCGATGTAAACCTAAGCATCGAGAACCTGAAACATATAGCACACGATTAGACCAACAAAGGGTTGTCATCATCATCCAAAACATAAAGTAGGGAAATGCCCTATCAATCTCCCCCTTTTTGGTGGATGATGACAACAACACGATTTGCAAGAGATAAGTCAATGAAATCTAGACGGAACTCCCCCTGAATATGTGCCCCAATAGGAACTAGCTGTTAGAAAGCATGGGCACACTTTCAAGACTAGACTCCCCCTAGATTTTATAGACTCACCACTCTGACAATATAATGCTTAGAGTGCAATAATAACGATAATGACCGATGAACGGAAAGGTAACAGGAGTAACATGTCTCACACACAGCAAGGAACGAAACACGTCCACGAGCAAAGACCAACACGAGAAAACGAGAAAAAGAAAAACCCATGCAAATCCCCGAGACCTATAGAACTCTCTCCCCCTTTGGCATCAAGACACCAAAAAGGAAAAGAGCGAAGCTAGCGTCCCAAAGCTCAGACGTCCTCCTCTGACTCCTCGGTCGCATCTGGATCCTCATCATCATAGTCGTCATCGTCGTCGTGATCACATTCTTCCATGGCATTGTCAGCTGCTGCAAACGAGGAGGATGGCTGGGGAGGGGCTTCATCATCAGTCCAGGTGCTATGGGTAGATATCCAACGCTCCTCTGGGGTGATGCTCTTCTCAGAGCCACTCTGAACCGGCATGTTGAGGTGCTTCATCATTGCAATTTGGCGATGTCGTGCAAGCTTCTCATTGACATGTGCCTCATACATCCTCTTCTGGATGTCAGCCTGGAGACAAAAGGTCTTCTTCACCTTGGCAGTGAGTTTGGCCACCCACGAAGGCTTGGCCCCTGGCTCCAGCTCAAAGTCCTCATCGTCAGAAGTAGCATAGACATCCTCAGGAGCATTTGCAGGGAAGCGAGGCTCAACATGCTTCTTCTTCTTAAGGAGCTTGACCTCATGAACAGTGAGGTTGTCTGGAGAAGTGAGGAGCTCTCCAGGACGACGAACAGCCCACACAGAGTTCCGAAAGCACATGACAAACGGAGCATAGATTGGACTTTACGGTAGATGACCATGTTGTACATCTCATGCCACATCCAATTGGACACATCAAACGTTGCCCCTGTCCCTACCATGGTCTTCATAGCAACCATCAAATCAACCAGATAGCCATGAATCTCATCTTGATTGCCCACCTTGGGCAAGAGCACATTGCGGAACACTCGGTGCATGATGTCATAGACCTTCTCCAAATCCTTGGATTCTCCAATAATCCCACGGCCCCGAATGTACAAAGGGGCAAGCTTCTCCTTAAGCATGGACTCAGGAAAGTCATGCGGACGAATGCCACCCCTTCCTTCCAGACCGGTATCCTCGTACCCAATAGCATTGCAGAATGCCCTCCAGGGAACGTGAAACAATTCATCACGACACATGAAGGTGAGAGTGTGCGCATCATCTTCCCCAAAATGAATCGTGGCATAGAAGTGATGGATGAGTTGAACATCAAAGTGACAGTTGACTGACATGAGCTTGACAAGATCAAACTCCTCGCAGAGAGCCAGCGCCTCACCAAAATACTCCATGTTGTTCCTCCAATGGTCAAGATCAATTGTCCACTGCTTGGCATATCTGTTCTTGATGTGCTCAAAGAGTTCATGAACAATCCGCACTTGCATATCATTCCGGAACTGAACGGTGGTCCAATGAGGAGCAATGGGAACCTCATATGGATTCTTTGATTGGAAGGCTTCCCAATCCTTGGCTTTCCAATGATGCAATGGCATAACCACACGTTGCTTAGCAGCTGCAGACTTTTCACGGCGAGTGGGCTTGGTAGGAATCACAACTTCTTCATCATCAGACACAACCGGGCGCAAGGTCCTTCATGCCCTCTTCTTGGTCTTGCGAGGAGCAGAGCGAGAACTAGAGCCCCCTGAACACACACACACGAAAAAGCACACAAAACCCAGCAATGATGAGAGAATTGCACACACAAGCAGAAAAGGAACATGTTGCGGCAACAGAGAAGATAGAACAGTGCTGGGTGGTTGATATACTCCGGTTGTACCGGTTCCTCCGCCGGTAGTACCGCTCCAGCGGTTGTACCGCCTGTAGGGGCGGTAGAACCGCTGACGGTGGCACTACCAGGGGAGATAGGTCGAACCGAGGCATACTAATCACACAAGTAATATTCCGAATTCTAAGTGATACAAACAAGACAGGAGGCAAACAAAGATCTCTTCTACTCCATAGTTCAAACACTAATCGTGGAAAGTTAAGTAATGCCCTAGACAAAGGAAGAACCCTAGAAAGATCTAGGAGCAAAGAACACGAGGCATTACCACCATCCATGGGAAGAGATCGGGAGGCTTCCACGGAGAGAATCCACGGAGAGCCCAAGGATCCGAAGTGCGAGACGCACTCCAGGGCAGGGGCAAAGAGGGCCGGCGGCTAGGGCGCGGAGAAGAGGAACGAGGGCGAATGGAAAAAGAAAACCCTTCAGCCCCGTTGAGTATATATAGGCCCGTAGACACGCCCCGGTAGAACCGCTCCGGGGAGCGGTTGTACCGCACGTATGGTACAGACCGGTGGTTGGAGACAGTACTTCCGGTTCTTGGAAGGCAGTGGTAGTACCGCCCAGTGTCCACCGGTAGTACTGGACGTAGGTTACCGTGGGTTTGAGCGATGGAACCGCCCAAACACCAAATGGAGACCAATTGGGACGGCACAACTAGGTACCAGCGGTGGAACCTCCCGTGATCCCGGTTGTACCGCCCGACCACCTATGCCCAAGCCAAGATTAAATGAGTGCAATCCGAAGGGGGGAAGAAAGAGCATGAAACAGGAGAGAAGCAACACCCTAGGAGAACCCAACGCAAAGAGCAAAGAAAGAACGAGAGAAAACAACACGAGAACAAAAGGCTAACTCCAACCTCCCCAAGAGAGGACGGTGGTCGAAGCCACCTATGTTTGAGTCAATTGGTATGGCACCACGAAGAATTATCCTTGGGTCCATGACCAAAACTCGTCTTTGAAGCACAAGTACCATCAAACATGGCTAATGTGAAATACTTGATCGATTTATGCATAATGGGGGGAGGGAGAGTTCATTGAGAGAACATCACTCCCCCTATGTCCATGCCTACATCTAAACAAGACAACATGTTGAGTACGGTGAGGTGTGCAAGGGTTCAAGCAACATTGCTCGAATCAATGATATTTAGCTCATGCCTTAACTCGCGAAATCTTGCTTCATCCAAGGGCTTCGTGAAGATATCTGCAAGGTTATCATGAGTGTTGACATAGTTGAGCTCGATCTCTCCTCGCCTAATGTGATCCCGGATGAAGTGATACCGGATCTCAATATGCTTCATCTTGAAGTGTTGCACCGGGTTGAGGGAGATCTTGATGGCACTTTCATTCTCACACCAAAGAGGCACTTTGTCGCAAATGACACCGTAATCCTTTAAAGTTTGCCTCATCCATAAGAGTTGTGCACAACAACTACCGACTGCAACATACTCCGCCTCGGTGGACGAGAGAGACACACAACTTTGCTTTTTGGAAGACCAACTTACCAAAGAGCAACCAAGGAATTGGCACCCTCCGGAAGTGGACTTCCTATCCACTTTGTCTCCCGCCCAATCAAAATCCGAGTACCCTACAAGCTTGAAGTTTGATCCTCTTGGATACCATAAGCCAAAGTTTGGGGTATGAGCCAAATATCGAAAGATTCATTTGACCGCCACATAGTGACTTTCCTTAGGTGCGGCTTGAAACCGTGCACAAATTCCCACACTCAACATGATATCCGGTCTAGATGCACAAAGGTAAAGCAAGGATCCAATCATGAAGCGATATACCTTTTGATCCACCACTTTACCATTGGGATCTAAGTCAAGTTGGCACTTGGTGGGCATTGGAGTGGAAGTCGGCTTGACGTCACTTAGCTTGAATCTCTTGAGCATGTCTTGAGTGTATTTGGATTGATTGATGAAGGTTCCTTCTCTTCTTTGCTTCACTTTGAACCCTAGAAAGAACTTCAACTCTCCCATGGAGGACATCTCGAACTTTGAGGTCATGAGAGCGGCAAATTCCTCATTGAAAGCTTTGTTAGGTGAACCAAAGATAATATCATCAACATATAATTGGCACACAAACAACTCCCCTTTGACATTCTTAGTAAAAAGAGTGGGGTCGATTAGCCCAACTTCAAAACCACGGTCTTGTAACAACTCGGTAAGGTGGTCATACCACGCACGTGGGGCTTGTTTAAGGCCATAGAGTGCCTTATCGAGTTGATACACATGATCGGGAAGGTAGGGATCCTCGAACCCGGGGGGTTGCTTGATGTAAACCAATTCATTAATAGGACCATTAAGAAAAGCACTCTTCACATCCATTTGTTGTAACTTAAAGTTATGATGAGAAGCATATGCAATCAACATGCGAATGGATTCAAGACGAGCAACGAGAGCAAAGGTTTCACCGTAGTCGATACCCTCGACTTGGGAGTAGCCTTGTGCTACCAAACGAGCCTTGTTGCGAATGATAATCCCATGGGCATCTTGCTTGTTCTTAAATATCCACTTGGTTCCTATGACGTTGTGATCCCCGGTCGGTCTTGGCACCAATCTCCACACTTTGTTGCGCTCGAACTTGTTGAGTTCTTCATGCATGGCATTGTGCCAATCCGGATCTTTTAGCGCCTCATAGACCTTGTGGGGTTCCACACAAGAGACAAATGCGTGATGCTCACAATAATTTGCTAATTGTCTACGAGTGCTTACCCCCTTTCTTAAGCTTCCAAGCACATTCGTCATGAGATGATCCTTGGTGGAGAGCTTGGAAGCAACCTTGGTGGCACGACGCTCTAATTCCTCCTCGAGGGTGAGACGAGAAGTGGTCACTTGATCATCGTGAGCGTCGTCTTGGGCTTGTTCTTGTTCTTGAACTTGCTCGGAGGAGAGAACTTGACCTTGGGTATCACTTGATGGGTCAACACCGTCTTGAGCGTGATCTTGCCCTTGGTCATGTTCTTGAGGATGAGAGCCTTCATGTTGTTCTTCGGAAGCGTGTGGGCCTTGGGTTGGTGATGGCTCCACTTGAGTGGAGCTTTGTTCTTCTCCTTCGGCCACAAGGGGTTCCTCAATGGGTAGGATAAAGCCAACACCCATTCTTCTTATGGCTTGGGAAGGAATTTCATCACCTACATCACAAGTGCCACTTTGCTCCACTTGGGAGCCGTTATTCTCATCAAAATCTACGTTACACGTCTCCTCAATAAGTCTCGTGGATTTATTGAGGACACGGTAAGCATGAGAGTTTGTAGCATAACCAACAAATATGCCCTCATAAGCTCTAGCCTCAAATTTAGACAACCGAACACCTTTCTTGAGAATGAAACACTTACACCCGAATATCCGGAAGTACTTGAGGTTGGGCTTGTTACCGGTGAGTATCTCATATGGAGTCTTGTTCAAGCCCTTGCGGAGGTAGAGCCGATTGGATGCATGACACGCGGTGTTGATGGCTTCGGCCCAAAAGTTGTACGGAGACTTGAACTCCGCCATCATGGTCCTTGCCGCATCCATCAACGTCCGGTTCTTCCTCTCCGCAACACCGTTTTGTTGAGGGGTGTAGGGTGCGGAATATTGATGCTTGATTCCCTCATCACTAAGAAACTCATCCAAGGTGTAGTTCTTGAACTCGGTGCCGTTGTCACTTCTTATTGTCAAGATCTTTGCATTGTGTTGACGTTGTGCTTCATTTGCAAAGTCAATGACAGTTTGTTGGGTCTCGCTCTTCCTCTTGAAGAAATACACCCATGTGTACCTTGAGTAGTCATCCATAATCACCAAGCAATACTTCCTACCTCCAAGACTATCGAAGGATGGAGGCCCAAAGAGATCCATGTGAAGGAGCTCCAAAGGCCTCTTTGAATAAATGATAGTCGTGGGAGGGTGAGCCTTCTCATGTAGCTTTCCTTCGATACAAGCACTGCAAGCACGATCTTTAGCAAAACTAACATTCGTTAGTCCATGGACATGGTCCCCCTTGAGGAGACTTTGCAAAGATCTCATATTGACATGGGCTAAACGGCGATGCCAAAGCCATCCCACATCAAATTTAGCCATTAGGCACGTCGCGGTCTTAGTGGGTCGCTCCGAAAAGTTAATCACATATAGACCGTTCTCGACATGCCCAACAAAGGCTACTTTAAGAGTCCTGCTCCACAAGAGGGTCACGGTATCGATATCAAAGAAAGTGGCAAAGCCCATGATTGCAAGATGACAAACGGAAAGTAAATTGTATGCAAGGGACTCAACAAGCATGACCTTCTCGATCATGAGATCATGAGAGATGACCACCTTGCTAAGTCCCAATACCTTAGAAGATGAGGCGTCACCCCACTCGACATTGGTGGGCATAGATGGAACCTTGTGCACGTCCACCACCAAGTCCTTGCTTCCGGTCATATGATTTGTAGCTCCGCTATCGAGCAACCATGATCCCCCACCGGAAGCAAACACCTGCAAGAGATCAATGCTTAGTTTTAGGTACCCATTTTGTAATGGGTCCTTTGATGTTAGTGACAAGGGTCTTTGGAACCCAAATAGACCATTCAATGTATTCATGAAGAGAACCAACAAATTTGGCATAAACATGCCCATCACTCGCACGGCATAACACATAAGAAGGATTAAAATCGCTGGCTTTGTTGGGAGGGGTGGCATTGCCCTTCTTGACATTGCCACCCTTTGCATTGTTCTTCTTCTTCTCCTCGGAGGCACTCTCTCCCTCCTTCACAAAGGTTTGCATGAGAGGAGGAGGTTGTTTGGTCTTGTCATTCTTCTTCTTGTTCTTGGAGTCGGGCACGTACCCAACCCCTTCCTTGGCCACAACCCCCTTTTGGTTGATCAAGAGATCGTTGAGGTTCTTCTTGCCTTGTATGCAAGTCGCAAGACCTCTCTCAGGTTGCCCCTTTAGCTTAGCGTTCTCCTCAACGAGATGCACGTGCTCACAACACGGGTTAGTAGCATTTGCATTATCAATTAACATCATACGAGGGAAAGTGGCTTTTTCCTTGGTTAGCTTTACTTGAAGTTGATCATGAGACTCTCTGAGGCTAGCATGAGTACCCTTCAAGATCTTGTGAGCCTTGTCAAGTAGATCAAACTCCTCTTTGAGTCTAGCAAGATCAACCTCAAGTTCGGCCTTCTCGGAGTTTAGCACATGAGAAACAATAAGGACATGATCATAATATTTCTTTAACTTAGCATGATCAACGTTGTGTGACTCCTCAAGAGCCAAACGAAGACCACACTCTTCCTCAAGAGCATTGGAAAGATTCGAAATCTCATCGGCATAGTCACGACTATGCCCTTCCATCTTAGTGATGGTGTCTTCGTGAGCCTCGATCATGTCATTGGCTTCACCAAGTTGTTCCAAGAGAGCAACAAAGTGCTTCTTGGATTTTCCCTTGAGTTTGCCCATAAAGGCCTCAAACTCATTAGCCTCCACATTAGCTTCCTCAAGTTCATTAATGCTATCCATCGGAGAAGGATGATTAATGATGGTAGTTTTGATGTTGGAGGTTACCTTGTTGGTGGCTTTAGCCATGAGGTACTTGGCGGTGATACTCTCATTGGGTGAGTCGAAGAGAGACACCCGTGGAGTCGTCGCAATGGCAACGGAGGCCATGGCAACCGACTCATCAATTTCATCATCATCATCATCCTCATTGTACTCTTCTTGTACCACCAATGCCTTGGGAGGAGTCTTCTTGATGAAGTTGCTCTTGTTGGGGAATGACTTGGCCTTATCCTTTCGGATGAGCTTGCCACCATTGTCTTCCCTCTTCTCATACGGACACTCCGCAACAAAATGACTCACGTTGCCACAATTGTAGCAAGTCCTTACATGTTGCTTGCTCTTCGTGCCACTTGAGTTGTTTTTGCTAAAGTTTGGCCTTGAGTTTTTCTTACTCCAAAATTGCCTTGAAGCAAGTGCCATGTGTTCATGATACGCATACTTCGTATCTTCGGGGTTGCTCTCCTCTTCTTCCTCTTCTTCCTCTTCAACGGTGAGCTTGGCCTTCAATGCAAGGTTAGGCTTCTTTGCCCTTTGAGAATGAAGCACCGCATTGTCGGCGGTCTTTTCCAAAATGTTCATGGCCACAAACTCATCCAACACTTCGCTTGAGGTCAAAGTGTGGAAGTCCGGTCTTTGACGAATGACGGAGGACATGGCCTTGTGATAGGGCATCATTGCCTTGAGGAATTTGCACTTGATCCAATTGTCATCCGTGTCCTTGCTCCCGTGATCTCGTAGTGAGACCGCGAGTTTGGTTACTCTCCGATAAAGCTCACGAGGTTCTTCATCTTCTTTCATTGCAAACTTATCGGCCTCATCTTGCACCACTTCATAGTTGGAGCGTTGGATGCTTGCGCTTCCCCGGTAGAGAGAGACAACACAATGCCATGCATCTTTGGCCAAGGCGAAGGGACGAAGATGAGGTAGGTCTTCAGGTGGAATTGCATATTGAATGATGAAGAGAGCATTCTCATTGAACTGATTATCCGCAGCTTCTCGAGGAGTGAAGTTGCTTGGATCATGCGGATAGAAACCTTCTTCAATGATTCTCCAAAGGTTAGTGTTCACATGATTTAAATGACATTTAAAGCGGTAAACCCAAGAATCAAAGTCCTCATTTTTCACAATCTTAGGGGGAGGACCGGCATGATTCAAATGAGTAGAAGGAACCGGTCCACCATAAACAAGTGGTGGTTCCACATGAGCAAAGATGCCGGTGCCATTTTTACCACTAGAAGAAGGAGCCTTTTCACTACTAGCTTCCCCCTTGTCGGGGATAGCATCCGTCACCTTGTCGGTGGGGTCACCCACTTTCAACGGTGTGGTGGAAAGTTTAAGCCCCTCAAGAAATTTAGTAAACATGCTTTCAACCTCGGTCGTCATGGAGGTCTTCAATGTCTCTAAGGCCACATTGAACTCCTCACGAGAGACCGAGGTTCCCCCATCACCCGTAGACGAGATCGGATTCACACCGGAGTGTTCCTCCACACCGTCTACGGTATCAACCATACTCTTTGGACGGTAAAGTCCTTAATAAAGAGACGAGGCTCTGATACCAATTGAAAGGATTGATATGGTTGACTAGAGGGGGGGTGAATAGGCAACTAACAATTTTAGCTTTTCTTTAACAATTTAAACTTTGCATCAAAGTAGGTTGTCTAGATATGCAACTAGGTGAGCAACCTATATGATGCAACAAGGATAGGAACACAAGCAAGCAAGTGATATGAAACGAATAAGCTTGCACAAGTAAAGACACGAGATAACCAAGAGTGGAGACGGTGGAGACGAGGATGTGTTGCCGAAGTTCCTTCCCTTTGAGAGGAAGTACGTCTCCGTTGGAGCGGTGTGGAGGCACAATGCTCCCCAAGAAGCCACTAGGGCCACCGTATTCTCCTCACGCCCTCACACAATGCGAGATGCCGTGATTCCACTATTGGTGCCCTTGAAGGCGGCGACCGAACCTTTACAAATAAGGTTGGGGCTCTCTCCACAACTTAATTGGAGGCTCCCAACGAAACCACGAAGCTTCACCACAATGGAATATGGCTCCGAGGTGACCTCAACCGTCTAGGGTGCTCAAACACCTAAGAGTAACAAAATCCACACAACAAAGTATGGGGGAAGCAAATATCATTTGGTGGAAGTGTAGATCTAGGTCTCCTCCTTCAATCCCTAGCAAATCAACAAGTTTGAGTGGCTAGAGAGAGAGATCGGGCAAGAGAGCTTGAAGTGCATTAATGGTGGAGTGAGAGAGGTCAAAGGTGAGAGAGGTAGGTGGGAGAAGCTCACTTATATAGTAACCCTCGATTCCAACCGTTACTGCGTTTTTTTGCACTGCAGCGGTACAACCGGTCCTCGTCCCGGTACAACCGAGACTCACGGTGTATCTGCAGAACCCTACCAAGCGGTACAACCGGACAAGCGGGTGGTAGTACCGGCTAAGAAAAATAACCGGACTAACCGCCTGGCCATCGCACAACCACCGCATCAAAATAGGAGCATAACCGGTACTTGGGCGGTGCCTGGCCGGAACAACCACATGGCCTTGATCTCTTGGGTGGCTAAGTTCAGAGCGGAAGAACCGCTCAGACCACCGGTGGTACCGGTCATCGTGGAACGACCGGACCAACCGGGCCACTACCGCCCAAGAACCGCATCAAAACAGAAGCGCGAGCGATACTTGAGCGGTGCATGGACGGAACCACCGCCCTAGCATTTGCAGAGCATGGTGGCGGTACCACCGCACGGAGGCAGCAGTACAACCGCTCGAGCAAAGCTGGTGAGCGACAAGACCCAGCGGTACAACCGCTCCAGAGAGCGGTACAACCGCTGGGCAGAAACAGTGAGCAGGAAAGATAGGGGAAGAGACCAGGAAAACTCTCTCTCTCTCTCTCTCTCTCACACACACACACACACACCTGAGGAAGACAAAGGAGGGGTGATGAACGTGTACGTGAAAAGATTCCCACATTACTTTCTAATGAGGATTCCCTCTTGATAGTACGGGTTCCCTACGACCACAGAAAATAAAAGCGTAGAGGACACGTCTTCGATCTTTTCCTACGAGAGGCAATAGCAATCCGATGTAAATCTAAGCATCGAGAACCTGAAAAATATAGCACATGATTAGACCAACAAAGGGTTGTCATCATCATCCAAAACATAAAGTAGGGAAATGCCCTTTCAAGCGGGCACTAGCACCCACCGCTGCGCGCGCGGAGTAGCAGCCGACAAGGGAAGGAGATGGCGTGGGGACGGAGCGGACGACACAACCCCCATGTAGTTGCACGCAGCTTGGGAGGGGCGAGCTCTAGCGTTCGCACTGCGCCGGCGCAAGATCAACAACAATGCAGATTTGGAGCTGCCCCCTCCCCCCTCCCGGTGTCCACCTTTGATCGCTTTAGCGCAATGCGGAGGGCTAGTTCCTCCTCGACGTCGAGGTCAGAGCCCAAGTGGCTGCCGGAGCTCGACATCTTGTCGGATTCGATCGGAATCGAAGAGGGGAGAGGAGGGGACAGAGCGAGAGAGGAAACTGGAGTGAGCTAGTGTTCGGAGAGGGGACAAAGTGTTTTTTTATGGGGACGACCTGGGGTCGGTGGTGGGACAGGTTGATATGACGAATGTGCATGTGCGTTCCCGGACCGTCCCATATACGTCCTACATTTGGGCTGAATATGAGCGGCGCCGAATAGCCCAGGTGTTTGAGCCCGGTTTGAGGTGTCCGAATGAGTCAGTGTTTTTTGACCAGTCAGTGACCGGTTTATCCGCTCGAACATTTGAGACGGTCTTAAAGTGCATAGTGTTGGAAATATGAGCAATTTACCGAATGATTTTATTAACAGAAATACTAGATAAAGCATGACTAATATAGTAGAGATAAAACAAGTCATGTGTTCTGACAGAGAGAAGGAAAATAGCTTCTGCATATATGAACCGTAGCCTATCATATCTAAAGCAGACAGAATAGCAAGTAGCATATATGAAGTAGAACCTAACATGTGTAGGACAAGGACTAGAACAAGGAACTGCGGCAGAACCTTTAATAGGAAAGACAAGAACACGTACGGGACAACAGCAGCAGAAGCGCTGGACTTGGGGTCGGTGTCCTCGCCTGCCATGTCGTCGAGGAGGTCGTGGACGTCGGGGAAGAAGTCGTCGTCGGGGAAGTCGCCGTCGGCGACCGGATCGTTCGTGATGAAGCAGCCAGTAGTCACGCTGAGCGCTCCCCAAAAACCTTATCACCCTTCTCCCGTACAGGACTCAAAAGGTGCGGTTTCGGAGGCCTACTGTCCCGACCTGTGGTGCACGCCGCAAGCCGGGATGAGGAAGATCGTAGCAGCAGCGTAGTGCTCAAGAACTTTGTGGCGAGAGGAAGGGGATCTTCTGGTGTGTCTCTCTGGAGAGGAGCGACCTCTCTTATATAGGCACAGGAGAAGGACGCGAAGAGGCTACGGCGGGAGGTGAAGCAACGAAGGGAGACGAAGCGAACAGGCAGCGGCCAAAGAGGCGCGTCGTTCGAATTCAGTGTCCACTATAGAAAAACGTTTCAACTCCCACGTGACCTTTCGTATACCCGTCGTGCGTGGCAAAAATTTAGACATCGGCTCGGCTCATTCCCGCAACCCGCGGCGCGTCGTGACGAGGCGTGGCGTGGGGAGGAGGAGCGTGCGTGGATGTCCCTCTTGTTCTCATGCTCATACATGGGGGGAAAGAACCTCCCTTATAAAGAGGTCCAACTCCCTCTAAACTAGCAATGTGGGACTAAACTTTTGTTCCACCTCTTGCCTTGCACAAATGGGCTGCGTGGACCTCTAGGATTTATTAGGAATTTCTAAAACTGCTATTGGGCTAGGCCCAAAATAGACAAAATTCCAGCAATCCCCCACTAGATCCCAGAGGCACACAAAAATTTGCCTTTGGTTCCAAAACACTGTTTTATATACCGTGCAGTGGAGACTGTTAAGTTGAACTTCCACCTAGAACTTTATGCTACACTACTAAGCAACTTGAATAGTGGACTGGGCCTTGAACTGCAAGTTTTCTGCGAATCTAGCTTCACATAAAGCCTTGACCGATACGTGGCTACCGTGAGTCTTCCCCGCGGGTGGAGCTTATGCGTCATACTCCGTGACCTTTCATGAGTTTACTAGAGAGAACCCTACTCTCATAGATTGCGACGTTTGACAATCAGACTCATATAGGTGTGTTCTTTAAAAAATGTTCTGCAGGATAACATCTCTGCTTAAATAAGCCACTTAGAACACATTAAGATATACATCAACCTGCCATGCAGATAAGGAGAGTATTGCATCTTCATGGAATGGTATTGTGAATAGTAAGGATACTCTCCTCTCAGTTGACCAACAGCTTGTCTTCCACATCTAATTCACGGGATCTCCGATCACAAAGAATAGGTTACCACTATGAACAACTCATATTGTGGGTCTCATACCCATCTCCTTCGATGCATTATCTATCACATTACGTGATAGACCTTTAGTAAAAGGATCTGCCAGATTTTTAGACGTTTGGATATAATCCAATGCAATAACTCCGGAGTTTTTTATTTTTCTGACAGACTTTAACCTTCTGAACGTGTCTTGATGACTTCATGTTATCCTTTGAGCTGCTCACTTTCGTGATCACAGTTTAATTGTCGTAGTTCATAAGGATACCCGGTAAAGGTTTCTCAACAACCGGTAAGTCATTCAAGAGCCGACGAAGCCAATATGCTTCGACCGTAGCTGTATCTAGTGCTGTGAGTTCTGCTTCCATTGTTGACCTCGTTAAGATGGTCTGCTTGCAAGACTTCCAAGAAACAGTGCCACCTCCATGAGTGAATACATAACCGCTCGTGGCCTTTATCTCATCAGCATCTGAGATCCAGTTTGAGTCACTATACCCTTCAAGCACCTTTGGATGCCCGGTGTAGTGAATTCCATAATTTGCAGTGCCTTTCAAATAACGCAAAACTCTTTCTAGAGCTTTTCAATGCACATATCCTAGTTTTGAAACAAACCGACTCAGTTTGCTAACAGCAAAAGAGATGTCGGGTCTTGTAGCACTGGCTAAGTACATAAGCGAGCCAATAATCTGAGAATACTTCAATTGGTCTCTAGCAATTCTTCGATTCTTTCGAAGCAACACACTAGCATCATATGGTGTTGGAGAGGGCTTGCAGTCACTATAGCCAAAGCGACTCAAGATCTTTTCCACATAGTGAGATTGAAGCAATGTAATTCCACCATCATCGTCTCTCAACAACTTGATGTTCAGAATGACATCAGCCACTCCTAAATCCTTCATCTCAAAACAACGAGATAGAAAATCCTTGACCTCCTTAATAACATTCAGATTGGTTCCGAAAATCAGTATGTCATCAACATACAAGCACAGGATAACTCCCTCGCCCCCACCATGGCGATAGTACACACATTTGTCAGCTTCGTTCACAACAAAGCCTGCAGCCGTTAAAGTTCTTTCAAACTTCTCACGCCGCTGTTTGGGTGCTTGCTTAAGTCCGTACAAAGACTTCAGCAACTTGCACACTTTCCCTTCTTGACCATCTAGTACAAACCCATCTGGTTGTTCCATATAAATTTCCTCGTCCAACTCTCCATTTAGGAAAGCAGTCTTAACATCCATTTGATGAACGAGAAGACCATGCGAGGCAGCTAGCGAAAGTAGAACTCGAATAGTGGTCAGTCGAGCCACAGGTGAGTAAGTATCAAAGAAGTCTTCACCTTCCTTTTGGGTATAACCCTTAGCCACGAGCCGAGCCTTGTACTTTTCAATAGTACCATAAGGCCTAAGCTTCTTCTTGAATACCCATTTGCATCCTATAGGTTTGCACCCATAAGGACGATCAGTTATCTCCCAAGTTTCATTTGCCAAGATGGAATCCATCTCGCTACGAACCGCTTCCTTTCAGTAGTCAGCATCTTCAGATGCATAGGCCTCTGAAATAGAACTGGGAGTGTCATCTATGAGGTACACAAGAAAATCATCACCAAAGGACTTTGCAGTCCTCTGTCTCTTGCTCCTAATAGGAACTTCATTGTTCTCCTCCACGGGACTTTCAAAGTGTTCCATCGAAATTGTGGGTTCGGTAATTGTAACTGGTTCCTGATTCGATGAATTAGGTATCTCCTGATTAGATGAGGTAGCCATATCCTTCATGGGAAAGATATCTTCAAAGAAAGTCGCATCATTCGACTCCATGATCGTACCGACATGCATGTCAGGTACCTCAGATTTTACAACCAAGAATCTATAGCCAATGCTATGAAAAGCATATCCCAGGAAAACACAATCCACAGTCTTTGGTCCAAGCTTCCGCTTCTTTGAAATTGGAGCATTGACTTTCGCCAAACAGCCCCATGTTCGCAGATAAGAGAGTTTTAACCTTTTCTTCTCCCATTCCTCGAATGGAGTTATCTCTTTGTTCTTTGTGGGGACTCAGTTCAGGACATGACATGCTGTCAATATCGCCTCCCCCCGCCATGCCTTGGAGAGACCCGATGTATCTAACATGGCGTTAACCAAATCAGTTAGAGTACGATTCTTTCTTTCGGCCACCCCATTTGACTGAGGTGAGTAGGGAGGAGTCCTCTCATGGATTATACCATGTTCCGCACAAAAAGCATCAACCTCATTGGAAAAATACTCTCCACCACGGTCGGACCTAAGCCTCTTGATTTTTCGATCAAGTTGGTTTTCCACTTCAGCTTTGTAGATCTTGAAAAAGTTCAAAGCCCCATCCTTAGATTTCAGAAGATACACACGACAGTATCTAGTGGAGTCATCAATTAACGTCATGAAATATTTCTTTCCGCCTTTTGTCAACACACCATTCATTTCACATAGATCTGAATGTATGAGCTCTAGTGGTGCAAGATTTCTTATTTCCGCAGTCGTGTGAGACTTACGAGGTTGCTTAGCTTGCACACACACTTGACACTTAGATCCCTTGACGGTGGTGAAACTAGGGATTAAGTTCAACTTCGCTAGTCGCGACATGCAACCAAAGTTAACATGACAAAGACGTGAATGCCACACATCGGATTCACTATTGTTGCAAATATGATTAACAACTTTATTGCAAACGTCTGATAAGGATAAACGAAACAAGCCTCCTGACTCATAGCCTTTACCAACAAAGGTTCCATACTTGGATATTACAAATTTATTCGACTCAAAGACAAGCTTGTAACCATCTCTACACAGAAGAGATCCGCTAACAAGATTTTTATTGACGGAGGGGACATAATGCACGTTCTTCAGCCACACGATCTTCCCCAAAGTAAACTTCAGATCGACCGTGCCAACACCACGAACAGAAGCACTTGAACCGTTGCCCATCAGCACGGTTGAAGTCCCTGCGGTCTGATAAGACGAAAACATGGAAATATCACCGCATACATGCACATTAGCACCCTTGTCAATCAACCAGTCAGGAGAATGACATACTGAAAGAATAGTGGGAAATATACCATACCCAGCATCCTTCATGTCAGTGTCTCCAATGACAACATTAGCGGTCTTGCCGCCTTTCCCAGGATGACGCTTGTCATAGCGATTAGGGCAACTAGGAGCCCAATGATCAGGATCCCCACACACATGACAAGCACCTTTCTTCTTGCCATTCTTCTTCTTGAAGTTCGTGTGTTGCACAGCCTTGTTCTTCCCATCAAACTTTGCTTTACCATCAAACTTGCCCTTGTTCTTGAACTTGTGGGGCTGGAAGTTCTGCTTCTGTACCACATTGGCACTAGATTCTCCCTCAATACCTCGAGCACGTGTGTCCTTTACTCTCGCCTTTTCTTCCATATCAAGAGTGCCAATGAGATCCGGAACAGAAAACTCCTGCCTCTTATGCTTTAGTAAGGTAGCAAAGTTCCTCCACGAAGGAGGAAGCTTAGTGATGATACCTCCGGCAACAAACTTGTCCGGTAGCATACAACTGAAGTGCTCAAGTTCTCTAGCAAATGACTGTATCTCATGAGCTTGCTCAACCACGGAGCGCTCTTCAGTCATCCTATAATCATAGAATTGCTCCATGATGTACAGCTCAGTGCCAGCATCCGAGACCCCAAACTTGGCCTCGAGTGCATTCCACATATCTTTTTCCATTATCAATTGACGCATAAGCATCAACTATGTTCTCACCAAGAACACTCAAGAGAGCAGCCTTAAACAGAGTATCCATTTTCTGAAAAGCTTGTGCCTGTTGAGCATCAAGCTCTCCTTCAGGTTTGCCGAGAGTGGTGTCATAGCAACTCATGGTTTGAAACCATAAGACTGCTCTCACGCGCCACCTCTTATAGTGGATACCCTCAAACATAGGAGGTCTCATGGAAGCAGCAAAACCACTTGGGGTAAATTGCCTATGATAAGGTTTTTGTGTTGGAAATATGAGCAATTTACCGAATGATTTTATTAACAGAAATACTAGATAAAGCATGACTAATATAGTAGAGATAAAACAAGTCATGCGTTCTGACAGAGAGAAGGAAAATAGCTTCTGCATATATGAACCGTAGCCTATCATATCTAAAGCAGACAGAATAGCAAGTAGCATATATGAAGTAGAACCTAACATGTGTAGGACAAGGACTAGAACAAGGAACTGCGGCAGAACCTTTAACAGGAAAGACAAGAACACGTATGGGACAGCAGCAGCAGAAGCGCTGGACTTGGGGTCGGTGTCCTCGCCTGCCATGTCGTCGAGGAGGTCGTGGACATCGGGGAAGAAGTCGTCGTCGGGGACCGGATCGTCCGTGATGAAGCAGCCAGTAGTCGCGCTGAGCGCTCCCCAAAAACCTTATCACCCTTCTCCCGTACAGGACTCAAAAGGTGCAGTTTCAGAGGCCTACTGTCCCGACCTGCGGTGCACGCCGCAAGCCGGGATGGGGAAGATCGTAGCAGCAGCGCAGTGCTCAGGAACTTTGTGGCGAGAGGAAGGGGATCTTCTGGTGTGTCTCTCTGGAGAGGAGCGATCTCTCTTATATAGGCACAGGAGAAGGACGCGAAGAGGCTGCGGCGGGAGGTGAAGCAACGAAGGGAGACGAAGCGAACAGGCAGCGGCCGAAGAGGCGCGCCATTCGAATTCAGTGTCCACTACAGAAAAACGTTTCAACTCCCACGTGACCTTTCGTATACCCGTCGTGCGTGGCAAAAATTTAGACATCGGCTCATTTCCGCAACCCGAGGCGAGGCGAGGCGAGGCGAGGCGGGCGGCGGAGGAGGAGCGCGCGTGGATGTCCCTCTTGTTCTCATGCTCATACATGGAGGGAAAGAACCTCCCTTATAAAGAGGTCCAACTCCCTCTAAACTAGCAATGTGGGACTAAACTTTTGTTCCACCTTTTGCCTTGCACAAATGGGCTGCGTGGGCCTCTAGAATTTATTAAGAATTTCTGAAAGTGCTATTGGGCTAGGCCCAAAATAGACAAAATTCCAGCACATAGATGCCGTGAAGCAGCCGTTGTGTCCGTTCAGCTGCCCCGGGGGTGACGCACAGGAGCGCCCCCTTTCTACCCGACTTTTTATCTTTCTTTCGGCTCACGGAAATGGAAATGGCCGGTCTAGTACGCTATCGGTGTTGGCGACTTACGTGAAAACATTGTTTAGGACATGTTTGAAAACTCTCCCGCTCCCCAAGTCCGCTTCAGGAGTTGATGGAGCTGCAGATAAAAATGACGAAGCGGCGAAAAGGAAGCTCCACAGATTGGGTCGTATTTCAGGGAGATGGAGGACCACCGAACAACTCCTTACTCTCCCGCGCCGGCCCCGAGCTTGATTGGGTCGTTGGAAGACGGATTTGCCATTAAGGTAGTTTCTTCACTGTTACATACGGTTGATCCACCATGTGAATTTCCGGAGATGCATGCACCTCCTAGCTAGCAGTAGCAAACAATGAAAGGCCTGGATAACTTTCAACTCTTTGCATTTTTTGTTGTTGCTGGACTGAACAGCTTTGGACCAAGAATCTCTCAATCTACGGACCCGACTTTGCATTTGGGAGTTCATCCCCGAAAGGAATGGGTAGTGAGGGCATCATCAATGCCGATCTTTAGAACGGACACTGTATATGTGCTAGGATGACTTCCAGGCCGACATCTTCTGATCTACATCAATGATTTCTCAGCCGGTCCTTTTACAAACTCTCGGATTTTCAAAAGTTTGCTTCACGGGCGCGGAGGCCCAGAGGCGGCATCTAGCTATATTCACAATGTGCTGCCGGTGGATGCATGAGGAAAAAGACTTCGACACTCCCAAGATATTGAATATATTTCTATTTTTTGTAAGAGTGTGTTTGTAAGGACATATGATCGTTAATATATGGCTTATAGGCCTTTTGGCAAAAAAAAAGGTCTCACATCATGTTTTTCTTGTGATAAGACTGTAATTGTGCCTATCTAATCATCATGGTTTTATATGGCATCTTAGTCCGAAAATGCTCAATGGAGCTCACCCTTCATGGAGGCCAAATTTGAAATGATCAAAATTAAATTTTGCATGTTTCAAAAACACACACGCGCGCACACGCGCACACACACTTAGAGACATAATGCACAAGTGTGTAGATTTTCAGGACGAAATACGTTAAAAATGAGTGCTACAAAATAAATCGGAGGCTTTTTCGTAGATGTATTAATCATCCTCAAAGTCTATGTTTTTTTTCTTTGCACGGGTCGCATTTCAAGGTATTTCAAGGTATTTCGTCCTTGTTTGCTTGTATATATTTTTTGGAAACTAAGAAGTTCAAACTACATCTTTCTTTTTTTCAAAAAATTCGGCCTCCATGGAGGCCCAGCTCCAAAATGGCCCACTTATTGTGGTCAAATTAATATAATCTCATTTGATTGAATTACTTTTATGTATTTTTCATTTTTGGCTATTTTATTTTTCATTAACAAAACTACATAAAATTCAAAAAAATATCTGCGACAGTTGATTAAGAAGGAGTTTTTGGTTTGGCATCCCTGAAAGAATATATTTTTTCTTCATTTTGGGAAACGAGGAGGCAGTGACCCTAAGCTCTGAATAAGGTTTTGGGGAAATGATAAAATGCACACAGCCTCAACCCTAAACTACATAAAATTCAAAAAAATATCTGCGACAGTTGATTAAGAAGGAGTTTTTGGTTTGGCATCCCTGAAAGAATATATCTTTTCTTCATTTTGGGAAACGAGGAGGCAGTGACCCTAAGCTCTGAATAAGGTTTTGGGGAAATGATAAAATGCACACAGCCTCAACCCTAGCCAGCACCAAGGTCTCATCCACGTTGTTGCCTCTGTCCCCTTCCCTCTCCCATCTGGCAGCTTCATCAACAAGCAGAGGAGCAGGGGACCTCATTTGTTTTTCTTAGTTCCAATAGGTCCTTTTTTTTCATTAAATTTTGTTTCCCTAGCGCTATTGCAGAGCTGGTGGCGACGATGATGCCTTCGAATAAGGTCTCTCCGGCCTTATCCTACCTCCATGATGTTTGATCAGGCGCTAGTGAAAGGCATACGAGGGTGGAGACGGTCAAATCTGTTGAATCTTTTAAGATCTTGACAAGTCGTGTGTCAACGACAAGTAACAGTTGGCTGGCTAGCTTTTAGTGCAACTAATTCGGCCTCTTCTTTCAGTTTATTCTGTTGCGGCAAAGTCCTATTCTCCAACCCTCGCTGGTGATGAAGAATTGCAAGGCCGCACCCTACTTGGGGTGGTTGTCCAGCCAATGTTCCTCCAATGGTTACTAGATCTCATTTCTATCAATGGATGACTATTGCTGTCTTCAAAGCCTTAGGTGACCTGGATATTTGCAGGTGCACCTTTCTTTTACTGCATGTTCAGTACAATTTTAAGCTCCCGCGAGTGGCCAGCAATCAAAGAAACAAGACATGATGTTCAATGCAGGTCTATTTCTCTTTCTTTTCATGGTCACTTTTGTGTCGAATTGTCATTCATATGTACTGGCTTCTGTTCTCCTTGTAAACATTAGATTAAGATGCTTTTTCGATGACTTGTCTAAAAAAAACCTATCAATATAAGTTTTGGTCACAGCTAAATTGGGTGAAATTAGTCAAGTGTTGAGTGATGAATCATTTCATCTTTGTTGCACCATAACAATCGGAGGAAAGTTTTATCTAGACTAAGCTCGGTTATCTGAGGCTTTTAAAAACCAATCGGCATAGCAAATCTGCTAAAAACATCAAGCGCCCCTCAAAAACTGCTGAGAATTAATCTACACGGAGTCGAGTGTTGGGTGATGAATCATTTCATCTTTGTTGCACCATAACAATCGGAGGAAAGTTTTATCTAGACTAAGCTCGGTTATCTGAGGCTTTTAAAAACCAATAGGCATAGCAAATCTGCTAAAAACATCAAGCGCCCCTCAAAAACTGCTGAGAATTAATCTACACGGCCTCTTTGATACCTAATGATCAAAATTATTCGTGTGGTTAAGAAGACGCCAACGAATAAACATGCAATATATGCCGTGCCATTTCGCTAAAAAATGAGGTGTATACATCACGGCGGCGTGGCATGTGTTACGTAGCTGTCGTCCGGAACACTGAATCGCGTTCGGTGATGGTACAAATTAAATCTTGCGCGTGTCGTTCAGGTCCAGATAAGCTGCACCGCTCACTCACGATTTCGGTTCTCCAAAAACTATGCACAGCCAGTACGTTTCCCTTTTCGGTGACAGGGATCGAAACCGGCCTGGCTCCTCCTGCGTCTATTCAGACTCAGAGCTAAGCCGGCCATGGCGCTGAGGTGCATGCATGCATCTGCACCGCTTGCCCTTCTACATAAACAAACACACATCTGAAACAAACAAGCAAAAGAAGAAGAAAAAGTAGTACGCCATATGAGCCATCTTCTTCGACGATTCCGAAGCCGCTGCTTGGAGCAGTTTTCTTCATTTCGATGAGGTCTACGTAAAACATAATCTATAGAGATACGCCCCATCTTTGGACCGCAAAACTCAAACGACGAGACGATGCTGGCCGGCCGGACATAATACGCTGCTGATTAATGGACAGGAAATCAGCTGGTTTTAGTTTGTCGAATGTCGATGCGTTGTCGTTTGACGACATGGAAGCTAGATCCATTGTATTTGCGCACATCTCCTGAATAACTTAACAGCACTGCTGGTGCCTGGTTTGACGAATTGCCCCTGGTTCTGATTGATCAGGCGTCGTCATTACCGTGGGCGAGACATTGTGTACTGTGCTTCCTCCAGAAAAAAAAAACAGCCGAAGACGTACGTAGTAACTTCCGGTCCAACTCCTTCATTGTTTTTGAAAGGCAAACACGTCCAGCTCTAGGGGCCAATGTGGTAATGTGTACATGTAGATCATCTGATCTCCAAAAGGAAGAAACACAGTGAAGCGGCGAACATGCATCAATTTACCAGATGCACGCACCGATTACCTAGCAACCACTTGGAAACCTGAACAACTTTCAACTTTTTTATTTTTTGAAACTGAGCAGCTGTGGACCACGACCTCTCAATCTACAGACCCTCCTTTTTATCCGGGAGCAGACCACGAACATCCCAAGTGGAATCGGTGCAGTACAATCACGACAAATGAAGAAGAGGCAACTTGGACACTTGGTCTTGGTCGTAAACAATGAATTGTGATGAGCTGTTTCTCGAGCTCAGCTCACGCAACTTGCTAGGCAAAACAAGAGGCAAGTTACAGTAAAATCTGTTTTAGAAAAAGGTGTACTGGCATAGTGCTGGAAGTTTCGTCTTCTTGGTCTGTACGTAGCCTTTTTTTTTTGACCGGATGTACGTAGCCTTTTATTTGCGTTGTCCGGGTGAACTGAACCCAGGCCAGATGGATCGACCTAGTACATTTTACTACTCCACTAGTAGTAGTATATATTTTACTACGACGAGGGAGCTGTTGCACATGATACTAGTACGACGTGGGAGTATTAAGTTGTGTTAGAGTTGTGTCGAATATTATGTATAAGTTAGATTACAGTTCGATTCTGAGTTGTATTGTGTTTAGATAGGATATGGAGTCGTGTCCTAGTAGGACATTTGTATCCGAGGCCTTTCATATATAGCGGGGCTAGACACACGATGTAACCTATGCCAACATAATAGCACAGGCATGCGGGGGAGCCGGCGGCGTGTGCCGGCGCCCGGGTGGCCGGGGTGCGGTATTGTGACGGTGTCACGGGGAGGAGCGCCCGTAGTCAGGCCCCGGGGATGTAGCCATGATGGTGAACCTCGTTAACAAATCTCGGTGTCGTGCTGGTGTGATTGCTTGGTTCTCGATAGATCGACGGTATGTCTCGAATTTATTTTAACAAGTGGTATTATGAGCAAGGTTACGAGGAGGTCGCTGTTGTGTTTGATCTGAAGGAAGGAGCGGAAGAATCGAGTTGGTCGCATGCGGCGATAGAAAGATTCGATGGATATTTGCTCGAGAAGCAATCGGATTTCAGCGGCAACGACAGATCGGATCGGTTTGCAGCGCCAATTCTCGGCGAGATAGGTCACGGGCGTGGAGGCTGGCTGGCGCAGGCGATCGACGAAACGCAGTAGGGAACACGATGCAGCGTACAACAGCAGCGCGTACCGCACGGCCCAAGGCCCAAGCATGCAGAAGGACCAGCAGCAGAGCAGCGCTAGGAGGGATAGCAAGGCGTGTAGCCTGGTGCAGCCCAGGAACAGCGGCTGGCTGTTCAAGGCCCAACGAAGGGCGTGGTCGAGGTGCGGAGCTCGAGGCTGGGTGCGGGCGTGTGATTGTTGAGGGGCTGCGTGTCTGGTGCAAAATCGAAGGAAAATCTGCTAATGCATTGGTGATTTGTTAAAAAAAAAGAGCTACGCAACGGAGACTGGTGCTACCCATCGGAAGAAGAGAAAAGCTAGACCTACAGCCTACAGGAACAGATGTGGAGTTGGGAGTTTATTCCAATGATCTTCGCGGATAAGTGTATACAGGAAGGCTCATGTGGTGATTTTTTGGCTTTATTTCTTTGTACACAGGTTGTGTATGTGAATGGTAGCGAGAGTCTATGGTGCAGGTGGCGAGGTTGGCGACGTGCGTATAAGGCTCGGAGGAGTCTAGAGCGCGTCGTGACAGGATCATGCAAACATAGGGCGTCAAGGCAATGCACAGATGTGCGAGGCGGACACGACGTAGGGTGCAGGATGTTTGCAGTTGGATAATTTCGGCTGGGTCGGACTGGACTGTCTGACGGATCAATGGGGATGTCGGTCAAAGTAGAAGACGGCGGTGATTTCAGCGACGACGACATAGGAGCGTGATGTTGATTGTGGCCAACTTCTGGGGCGTGGAAACACGTGATGCAGGCCCGAGGGTTTGTGTGGCTTCGACAAGACTATGACGCGTGGTTGATTCAAGGTGGTGTACACACGGAGCTTGAAGACAACGGGGCGCGAGGGTGGACTGATCATCTACCATGGATTCATGTTGAAGGTGGAGCTGGATTGAGGGGCTACGGCGTAAGTGCACAGAGAGTCGAAGCCTATTCAGCTGGGAAAAAGCGAGGGACACATAGTTCGGATTGGAGCCCAGTGGTCTGATGGAAGCGTGAAACTCGTCATCGGTCGGTGATGATCGGTGGTACTCTACAGTGGGGGTTGAGGCAGTATGGGCTAGCTACCCGGGAGACTCGACCAGGACAGCAGAGACTCGACGCGGTGATAGCGGCGAGGCGTGCGGTAAGCACGGGACACAGCGACCGGCCAAGGCACTGGTGGTCAGACATATGGTCAGACAAAGTGTGCAGGGGTGCTGAAGCAGTGTTGACGAGTACTAGATTCGAGTTGGTGACTGGGTCTATCGGTGCCGGTTGATGGACAAGAGTTGACCATGAAGAATCTAAGAAAATGGCGGAAAGTCTGAAATTGTCAAAACAGAGAGAGTACATGGCCGTATATTCTGTGGTGCTCGGTGCACATGGCAAAGTGCGGATGACAAGACAGAAAGAGGCGGAGTGCTATAGCTGTGGGACATGTCAAAGACTAACAGGAAAAAGAAGGATGAGACAGCTATGAATTTGACTCAGGGTGACACAGGGCAACGGTGAAATTCATTCAAGTTTCAGAAAGGTGGTCAAGGAAGAGCGGTGATGTTGAGTTCAGGTAACTCTTATGTATGACACCCAATATGTGAGTTGTTCATTTTCACGCAGGTCAGTGATCAGTGTGTGATGCATTGAACGAAGCTCTGGAAGTTGGGAGCATACACTAGAGTAAAGAGAAACTTAATTTTGCTCGAGTGTTGACTGTGGTCAAAAAAAGAAGGGATTACAAGTTGCAGGTGGAGTCATATGGAGTCTTTGGAGTAGCAGCGGTGCTCATGGGATAAGCTCAAGTCCAATGTATATGGAAGTTTGACGCATTGACAAATTCAGGGTGGTGGAGAATATTCGCCAAGGTGGAATTTGTTAAAGTTGTGTCGAATATTGTGTACAAGTTAGGTTACAATTGGACTCTGAGTTGTATTGTGTTTAGATAGGATATGAAGTCGTGTCCTAGTAGGACACTTGTATCCGAGGCCTCTCATATATAGCGAGACTAGACACATGATGTAACCTATGCCAACATAATAGCACGGGCACGCGGGGGAGCCGGCAGCGCGTGCCGGTGTCCGGGCGGCCGGGATGCGGTATTGTGACGGTGTCACGGGGAGGAGCGCCTGTAGTCAGGTTTCGGGAATGTAGCCATGATGATGAACCTCGTTAACAAATTTTGGTGTCGTACTGGTGTGATTGCTTGGTTCTCAGTAAATCGACGGTATGCCTCAGATTTATTCTAACAAGTTACGTGAATATAGCGCCATGTGGACTAAAAAATGCCGGGTATTTGATTTTCTTGAATGCCAAGCCCCTGTCTCAGAAATATGCCAAGAAGCTTTTCATGTCAAAAATATCTCTAGTGGGATTTTGGACAGTACTACCGACCATGATTATCAATCATATAGGTACGATATGCAGAGAGATAGGTTCCCTTCCATTATCTAAGACAAATCATATGACATGCCCACCATACAAAGCAAGCTATAGCATCGCAAGCGCACCCAACTTGCAGCTCTATCCCATTTTCTCTCTTCACAATCTTGGGCCCTTTTTCAGGGAGCGCGCGGTTCGTGGTTAGATTCCTGATGCATGGCCTAGGAACCCACTTGATTCATCATCCTTGGAGTGTCCCCAACACAAGGAAACATTAGCTGTATCTCGAGGTCGGCTGGCTCTGGCGCGCAAGCTGGCCGGCCAGAAAACCTGCAGGCACTTGCAGCTAACAAAGGCAAAATAAACAAAGTGCCAAATATAATCTCGCTATCTATCAGGTTGCTGCGACCCTGCGTGCACTGATCTTTAGATTCTTCGTCTCCTCGGACCACATGAACATACATATGACCTTTAGCTGAATCCATGGATCGATACATCTGAATTACTAATCTACTACTCGTAGCAGTGCATAGATGAATCCATGAGTTGTTGTGTTGTAGTAGGATAGGGTTGTCATAGTGGATTCTTGCGTGATGATGCATGCACGTAACCTCTAAGATGCCCTGCACTCAACTCAGAAAACAGCTGTTTTCGTGGTGCTGCGACTGCGAGTAGCTATCCATTCATGCATGCACTGCACGAAGGCGTACGTGCGATGAACCTGCTCTGCTCGCTTTTCGGCGGTTTCTGCCGTGTGTGTTTCTCTTCTTCTTGCTCCGGTGGAGTTCTCCAGGACAGGGGTGTGTCCATTTTGCTGGACCTTTTCTTCATCCAAGTACAAACAGGTCGCCATCGATCGACCCGTCGTTGCCGGCGACGTACGAGACAACTTGGCTTACTATTCTGCGTTGAGCGTTTCAAAGCCGAAGCTGGTAATGCATGGAGTAATTTACGACTTCGGTAAAAAAAAATGGTTTGAATTGGCAACATCGGATGTGCATATCTTGCGAGAAAGCTTTTGATCACGGAAGCATGCATGGGAAATCAGCTAATCAACCTGTCCCATTCATACGCAGTTCGGCCTTCATGTTTGCATGCAGCTGTGTGTTCCAATTTCCAAACTAGTCCTAAATGCAACTTGCAAGTGTTCCTCCTACTGTTTACGTCAACTCGGTGGATCCAACTCTTTGTAGCCCACGCTGAACGACATCAACTAATCATCCTCTAAATGCACCACCACATTGCGCACCATAAGTCCATAACCACTCCATTCAAAGACACACAGGTCGCAAGTCGCAACTCTCAGGCCTTGTAGTGGAGTACACCCCATTGTCGTCCACTTGGTCTTTAATTTGTTTTGTCATCATCTTCCGGGGAGCTGAATCCAGTGCTAGATTAGCAGTATACCTTACTGTCGTCCTACTGTGTCATGATGAGTTGATGACTGGTTAAGGGGCCAGTTGATGTAGCTTAGTCCTATACAGGAAAATTAAAGGCATCATCAATCCTATTCCTGTCTGCAAGTTGCTCATAAAGGCAACTCGAAGCGGCTTATTTTGGGCGAATTTCTAGGCTCGAGACCATGACCACAGCGTGGCCGTGTCCTGGTGAACTGAACCTGTCTACCATGGATATATGTTCAGGGACCATGTATTCTTGGGTGGTGTTTGGTTCTCTAGTCTTGGAACTTTTTCTAATCCCAACTAAAAAGTCCCTAGTCCCTAAAAAATCCCTCCCTATTTGTTTTCAGAGACTAAAAAGTCTCTAATCCCTTCCTAGAGGCTATTAAATGACCATGTTGCCCCTAGTATATAGAAAAATAACAATCAAACAACACCATGGGGTGGCGGGCCAATGGGTGCATAGAGGGGCATTGTTGAAAAAGTCTCAAAAAGTCCCAAAAAGACTCTCCTTGAGAGTCTTCTCCATTTAGTCCCAAATGCCTAGTTTAGTCCCTAAAAAGTTCCTCCCGTTTGGTAAAAAAGTCTCTAAGAGGGACTTTTTCTAATCCCTACACAAGAAAGTCCCTGAAAACAAACACCCCTTGGTAAAGACGACAAGTACAACAGCCGATGACGACTCTTCATCTGTTCTTTTGCCTGCTTGCCTTTTTTTTTTAATTATAAGAACACTAACATGGCACTAAGCTTGAAGTATTCCTGTGATAGCTATATGGTCGTAAGAATACTTGCTAGCGCCATACTCATCTCTTCTTGGACAATATCTGCACACACGACCTCCGTGTGGGGCTGTCCCGATGAGCTGAATCCATAGATGGATACATGTGACGACGATCCAGGAAAAACCATCGCCTGACCTAGTCCTTGGGTTAATCTCGGTGCATGCATGCATCCATGCCCGCGCAATGTACGTACGTATGCGACCACGTCTCCACTCTCTTGCCCTGGCGGCGTACGTTCAGAGAATCTGCTGCGCTTTTGAGTGCAAGCAGCCGTTGTTTCCGTTCAGCGGCCCGCCCCGCCGGCGACGTACTCCACCGGACTTTTTATCTTTCTTTCTTTCCACTCATAGAAATGGAAATAGCTGGTCTAGTTCGCTCGCTATCGCTGCCGGCGACGTACGAGACAACTTTGCGTACTCTTCCGTCCGCGCCGAGCTTTATTGGGTCGTCGGAAGACGGATTTGGCACTGGGGTAATTTAATTTCCTCCTCGCTGTGCCTACACGTTGATCCGCCATTTGAATTTTCGGAGATGCATGCACCTCCTGGCCAGGCCAGCAACCGATGAATGAAAGGCCTGAATATTTTTGAACTCTCTACATTTTGTTGTTGTTGTTGAACTGGACATCCTTGGACCAAGAACCTCTCAATCTACGGACCCTGCTTTGCAGTTGGGAGCTCATCACCGAATGGAATGGCTAGTGAGTACTAGCACAATATAGTCATGACCAAGGAGAACCAGGCAGCTTGGTCATATGTTCTCCTCCATTATCTGAAAAAAGATCGTTTGATGTGCCACCATAGTATTACCTCCATCCCAAATTAGTTGTCTATCTAGACAGGTTTTAGTGTCTAGGTATATCGTATGTAGACAAATGTAAGATAACTAATTCGAGATGGAGGGGTATAAGCATCCCAAGTACACACAAGTTGCAGCTTGTCGATTTCTCTCCTCTCATCGTTGGACCATGCATGCATGCACGACCTTTATTCAGGTTTCCTTGGGGAGCTGAATCCGTGGTTAGATTCTTGCGTGATGCATGGCTGGCTCTGGCGTGCAAGCTGGCCAGAAAACCCGTCGACAGTTGCATCTAACAAAGGCAAGATAAAGTACCAATATCTCTATCAAGTTGCAGCTAGGGCGACTCGGCGGAGTCTAGGATTTTCCCCCACCCCCCTCGCCGCCACCGGAGACGAACGCCGGGAAAGCCCGCGCGGGCGCCGGGGAAGGTGGCGGCGGGGTCTTCAGCGCTTCTTTGCGGAGGCCATCGGATCCAGGGGCGGCGGCCCCTGCTGGCGTGGCGTGCGGCCTGCCTGAAGGTTCGGCCGTGAGGACGGCGAGCCGCAGGCGTACCAGATCTTGAGGTATTGCCCCCCTTCCCTTCCATGCATCCTTTCTCAGTCCTCGATTCGGTTTGGATCTTGCCGGATCCAACTCCGGTGTGTTCTGGTGGAGCAGATTGGTGTCCAAGGGAAACCTTGGCCGCCTTGGCTGGCCGGCGGCGGCGACACTGCTTTTTGGCGCCGCTTTCCTCCTTGGGGGCGCTGCCGAGGGCACCATCTCTCCATTCCGACCCATGTCCGGGTGAAAGCCCAAGATCCGATGCGGATCGGGCGTCGGCGGCGCCCCGTGCACCGTAACCTTCCTGGA
This sequence comes from Triticum urartu, assembly GCF_003073215.2. Lineage (NCBI taxonomy): Eukaryota > Viridiplantae > Streptophyta > Magnoliopsida > Poales > Poaceae > Triticum > Triticum urartu. The sequence goes on along the minus strand of NC_053028.1, from coordinate 545,500,874 downwards.
GGCGACGCCAAGGACATTAGGATCGGATGAAAGGGTCTGCAGGTGAGGGGTGGGGGTGTGCTGCCTCCCTTTCGGTGGAGCCGTGTTTCGTTCTACATATTCTTGGCGGCATGGAGCAGCGAAGGCTTAGCGTCAGATGTATGGTGACGGACACGCGCAGGAGGTCAACGCTGTCTGGAGTCGTGGTGGCGTCGGCGGCAGCGAGACCGGGCAAGGCCAATGCAACAGTACAGCTCTGAAGATGGATATGTGGCAGGTGGCTGTGGCGGTCTCATACCCGGCAGGCGTCCTGGTTGAGGAGCACGCCGGACTGGTGGGTGCCCATACCCGGCAGGCGTCCTGATTGGGACCTCAGGTCTTAGATGTTAGGTTTGGCTGCGATGTCTGTTTGGTATTAGGCCCACACCATCAGCGCCCCTTCATCAGTTAGATAGGAGTAGCGACAGAGGTTGCGAAGATGGTGGCTTTGGTCTTACTGTTGTACAACTTCGTAAGGTCTTGTGTTAATAATTAATAAATTGATCGTATACATCGTCCAGATGCAGATGCCAGGGGTATTCCTTCTTTTCTAAAAAAATTCAAATTGCAGCTACACTGGGTATACACATATCTCTTGATTCTTATCATCCCCTCGGACCACATGAACATACATATGACCTTTAGCTGGGACGTCCTGGTGAGCTCAATCCGTGGATCGGTACATCTGGGCTAATATCTCCTGATGCGAAGGAGTAACTGCAACTTTTGTCAGAATGACTTGAATCAACAAGCATTTCTTTCAAGTTATTACCATGCAAAACATATGATCTAGAGCCACGTATCTTGATCATGGAAGAGTCACTAGTAGAAAAAGGTCAAACGTGAAGCACATTAGTGCCGGTTTGTAAAAAAACCGGCACTAATGTGATCAATAGTGCCGGTTCGAATGGCTATGCATTAGTGCCGGTTCGTAATGAACCTTTAGTACCGGTTCGTGCCACGAACTGGTACTAAAGGGGTGGTGGCAGGCTGGCGTCAGGCCAGGGCCCCACGAGCCCCTTTAGTGACGGTTTGTGACACAAACCGGTACTAAAGGTCTAACCTATAGTACCGGTTTGCGTCACCAACCGGCACTACAGAGTCTTAACCTATAGTCCCGGTTAAAGACACAAACCGGCACTATAGGGCAATTTTCAAACTCTACCCCCCCTCCCCCTGGTGTATCGCCATTTCAGTTTTAAAAAAATCAAAAGAAAATGATAAAAACATCAAATAATAAAATCCTTCGAGAGCTAGTTATATTACTACATCTACTAGATGGAAAATTTGAAAACTTAAATTTGGACATGTTTTGCAAAAAGTGTAGGGAAAATGTAAAACGGCTATAACTTTTGCATACGATGTCGGAAAAAAACGTATAATATATCAAAAAATTCAGCACGAAAATTCGCATCCGATGGAGACTGCCTATGGCTTGTTTGGAATTTTTTAGAATCCTCAAATTCCAAAAGGAAAAAAAGATATGGTCAAATTTCAGTTTTTTTAAAAAAGTTTGGTTAAATCTGGTCAAACTACTTATTCAAGAAGTATTAATGTTACTACATAATTATTCAAGAATATTAGTGTTACTAAATAATTATTTCAAATTTTTGAATTTTGGTCAAATCTGGTCAAACTTATTCAAGAAATATTAGCGTTACTAAATAATTACTATTTTTTTAGAATAATAGTTTCAAACTCAAACGGTGAAATGTGTGACTTCATGCTCAAGCTAAACTCCTGAGGGTTAATAGGATTAACATCTTACTATTGTCAGGAAAACAACAAGTGCAGACTTGGAAACGAAGGAGAATACAACCCGAAAGTTAAGCGTGCTCGGGCTGAAGTAGTGAGAGGGATGGGTGACCGGTCGGGAAGTTAGATGATTTGGAATGAGTGATCCACACTTGAGCAGTTAAGAGAGGTGATTAGAGACTAAATCATCAAATAATTCAGAAAAATTAAAAATAAAAAAAATCAAAATTTTAAAAAAAAATTCAAAAAAAAACCTTTAGTAACACCAACCGGTACTAAAGGTCCCCCATACCAGGGCGTGAGCTCACGCCACGTGGTGGCACTTTAGCGCCGGTTCGTGCCGAACCGGTACTAAAAGGGGGGGGCCTTTAGTGCCCACACTTTAGTGCCGGTTCCATAACCGGCACTAAAGGGCCTTACAAACCGGTTTTAAAGCTCCGTTTTCTACTAGTGAGTAGATGAGCTAGCTAGGACGAAGATATATGAAAAAACGACTAAGTTGTCGCCTTTGGTGCACAACTTTTCCTTCATATGTAGTTGTCTTGGACAAAGACCCACAACTAAAGCACATTCCAAACGCAGTGCAACTTATGTTCCTCCCATTGTTTACATCAAGTCTGTCAATAGAACTCTTTGTAGCCCACGCTGCTGATAGTTGCACGGCTTGAACGACATCAATTAATCATCCTCCAAAGGCACCACACACCATAACCACTCCATTCAAAACACAGTTCACAACTCATTATCATGGGTTGTAGTTGTGGAGCACACCCCATTGTCCACTTGGGCATTATTTTCTCTCATCATCTTCCTTGACCAAGAATTTTATGATTTAGGTAGCGCTAGGGAGTTGAATCAAGTACTAGAATAGCGGTACCTACGGTCGTACGTGTTGTGTCATGCATGATGAACTGATGACAAACATTAAAAAAGCCACTTTGATGCAGTTTGGTCCTCTACTAGACAATTTTAATGGCATTGTCAATCTTATTGGTATCTACAAGTTAATCAGAAAGGCAACTTGAAGCGACATTATCTCTAGCAAATTGACGCTTCATCTTCTTGGACCATGTCCACGGTGTTTGTTCCCTGGTGAACTGAACGCACAAATGGACATATTCATCGGGACATGTATTCTCTTACAAGTACAATAACCAAGGTAGAAACGCATTTACTGGTTTGTTAAGCAGAGAACGACACGCCCGAGCACTGACTCGGAGCGCGACGTAGTGTGGGGCAGGTTGGGTGGCCTCTCCGTGTTACATTTCATGAATTCATCAACTTAAGGTATCTCCAACTTTGACCCACAAATTTGCTCCGGCATCCGTCCACGGATACGGATGCGTGAACCAGGCATCCAACGCCGTCCGCATACATTTCAATCATTGTTTGAACTAAACCGATGAAATTCATGCAAATATGGTGGATTTCATCAAAGTTGTTGGAATTGTGTCGAATATAGTGTAAAATGTAGGTTACAGTTGCACCCTAAGTAGTATTGCCTTTAGACAGGATATGAAGTCGTGTCCTAAAAGGACACTTGTATCCTAGACCTCTTATATAATGAGGGGTAGACACACGATGTAACCTAGGCTAGCATACTAGCACAGGCATGCAGGTGGAGCCGGCGACGTGTGGTGGTGCTCGGGTGGCTGTTGTGCAGTATTGTGACAGTGTCACGGGTTATGAGCGCTCGTAGTCATGCCCCGGGGATTTTGCCGAGTTCGGTAAACCTCGTTAACAAATCTCGGTGTCGTGCCTCATGTGATTGCTTGGTCCTCGATGATTGACTACGCGTCTCGGTATATTATAACAAGTGGTATCAGCGTGTTCGAGGCCGCGGTGGAGTTGATCAAGAGCAGAACGCGTGGAAGCTGTCAACAATATCTAGCAAGATGCAATGTGTGTGATTGAAGACATGACAGCGAAGTTGTCATGTCGGTGGATCAAGGTTGCTCGAGTTGAAGATTCGAAAAGGACGACGTCGTGTTTGAAAGAAGCAATCGAAAAGGGCTGGCTAGTTGATTGGAAGCGCCCCTTGATGGCCAGAGTCGAGTTGGTGATCTCGGCGGGATTGCACTGCATGTGGCGGTACTCGCAAGTCATGGCAGCTGCAAAGGTAGAGTGTGTAGTCCAGGAGGAGCACATGGATGCGGCCTGTACGGCAGGCTAGCGTGTGACGACTCCGTGATGGCGCCTGCACCGTTCAATGCCAGCTTGACCTTCGAGCAGGCGCAGCCTCACTTCAATGCCATCATGACGGAGGAGGAGGCTGCCCGACGCCGACGCCTATGTCAACGTTCCGGCAGGCGCAAAAAAAGCAGCGAAACAATCTATTCCTCCTCAAGCAGCACCGGCTGGTGAAGGATCAGATCTCCGATGAGTGCGCCAGCGAGGAAGCCCTGGTGGTCATGGCCGCCATTAATCCAACTTTATCGCTGAGCACCAGGCGCTCTACGAGGCAGCACGCGTTCAAGCCGCCGCTCACAATGCACAGACGGTGCAAACGCACAGACGAGTGGCGGCGCTGGACTGCTGGTTGCCCAGACGATCGTGAACGAGAACGTTGCGAGCTGCGTGTCCTAGCTAGGCGCCGCCAAATACTTTTCGGCCGCGCCGATGAGACGACGAGAGCATCGGCCCCTCTACTTTCATCGTGGACCTCACGTTCTCCATCTGCTGCCAAATGCAGCGCACCCGGCCCGCCCGTCCCGAACAGCGCGACGAGGACCCCTATCGCCCGTTCGCTCGACCCGTCCGAATCGCGCGCGCCGATCCCACGCGCGCGAGCACGCAAGTGGCGTCATGGAGCGGCGTGTACGTACAGGTACAGGTGCATGTAAGGCCGTGTTGTGTTGCTGTTGCGGTCCACGTCCGGCGCGCGGTGCGTTGCTTTCGCCACGTCGGAATTAAACCTGGCCTGGGTTGCGCGGTGGTCACGTCACTGCCTACGTGCTGCTTGCGTGGAGGGATGGTTAGGTACCGCCCTTGGCAGTTGCCTGCCGGCCGGCCGCGCGCCAAGATGCATGCATGCCGCCTCCGATGAACTTTCGCTTGTCGAAACACGTCCTCAGGTTCCTTCTCCTTCCCTTCACAGACGATTTTTTCACTGTGATTAAAAAAGGAGCTTTATTACGTACTCAGAGTACTCCTCGGACGAACATCCCTAGCACGGCAGCACCTCGACATGGTCCACCAATACTGATCACTCGTATATTCTCTTGGTTTCCGCAGTTTTCAGAAACGCACATCCACCACACAGGCTAAGAATTTTCTTCTTGCACGCGATAGGTTTAGAGAAGTTTCCTAGTCGTGCATGGCCACGCACGGTTCCAAGTATAGCTCGACAACCACATACATACTCCTTGGTGATCAATTGGAAGCTTTCTGTTGAAAAAGCCACCACCAAGAGAGTGTTGCGATCGGTAATCCACGGAGCTGTCTCGTACGCAGCAGGCACCGATAACGACCGAAATCTGCACCCGGCCTGCATGCACCCGCATTTGCATTGATTGGCCAGCGGTCATCGGTTGAACAGAGAAAACGCGCACGTCAAAGCCAGTCTGAAAAGTGCATGCGGCCGGTTCATTGAACAATGGCCGACGTCTCGCTCGCGGGTACGCTTTCGCTCGACCCGTGCGTGAGTAGGCCGGTGCACCACGTAGCTAGCTAGGTGCATGCGTTCTTTCCACGACGACCACGACGGGTAAAAAGCGCACCCGAGATTGATTGGGCGGCACGTCCACGTCCGTCATCGTAGAACGGAGCGATGCATGGACTGGTCGACGTGTGACTTGCCGCGCGCGGAGGCGCACCGCCCGAGCTCGAGCTTCGATTGTTCTCGGTCGATTCCAACGGACAACTCTGAGTGGCTCTATGTAAATGCATTTCGATTTTTATACAGAAAGGAAAACAAGCAAAGGGACATATGAGGTTACGAGGAGTCCTTGGTTGTTGTGCTTGTAGCAGAATACATGTCTTTGCATTACATTCTGTTTACCAGGAAACATCCACTCTGGTCATGGTCCAAGAAGATGAAGGGTCAATCGGCTAGAAATAAGTCGCTTCGAAAGTTGCTTTTCTTTTCGCGATCGGAGCAACTTGTTGACAGGAAATTTGACCAAATATTTAATTAACAAAATGCTAATGCATGTTAACAAAAATTATATCATTGGATTCGTATCTGAATATAATTTCTAATGATATAATTTTTTATAACATGCATGAAGATTTTGCTAGTTAAATTTCTGGTCACAATTTGACATAGAATACAATGAAGACCAATAAATCAGGACGAAGGTAGTACACGACTAAGCTATATCAAGTGGGCCCTTAATTGGTCATCAATTCACCAGGACATAGTACGACTGTTGGTACTGCCAAGGGCATCTCCAAGGCGGATCCGTGAACCTCCTGCAACCGTCCAAATCGCGCTATCCGACCGCGGAAATCATCCAACGCCAACTTGTACCGGTCCGCGGGACGGTTCGAACGTGATTTCTTTCGCAAACCGAAGACAAAAGTGGGGGAGGTTTGCTGAAGTCCGGACCACTCTCAAGCCCGATTCTTACCGCTCTAGCCCACCAAACACCCATCACCCGCCGCTCCCATGCTTTCCTTCCGATACACGTGCCGCTTAGCGTGCCGCATTCATGCCGGACCAGAACATGTGGAGGTCGCCATTGATGCCGCGAGATGACCGGAAGGAGGGAGGGTGGCACAGACCCATGCGACCTCTCGGCAGCCGCCGCTTCAATGCGGATGGAGGTTCCCGAGGAACCAACTCCGGCCGCTACGCATCGAAGCGGTTGACCGGCCCTTCACATGGCCTGGCCACGGCTATTTAAGTCGCGCTCCGACGCCGTCCACATCACATCCTCTTCCTCCCCCTCTCCGATCCCCGCCCACCTTCCTCCGTGGCACAGGAGAAGGCGGAGAGGATCATCCGCGAGCGTCAGGCAGTCGCCGGGAAGCCCTGCCGCGACGTCTCCACCTTCCGCCGCCCCAAGCCCGACGACGATAACTCTGACATCGGATCGGGCAATGATGACGGAGGAGGAGCCGCCGGCCAGCCCTACATGACCTACGAGGTCACCGTGAAGTATATGATAGTTTAGAGTATTAGTTTTTGGTTTTTAGTTCACCGGACAAAATATCCTCCGGTTCTGTGTACAAATTGTCCTACTTTCAATGAAATCCGTCGTGTTTATATCAAAATTCGTCCGGTTTGATCGAATATCACCCGATTGGTTTGAGTTGGAGTGAAATTGTATGGGCTAGCATTGGATGGCGTCCTCCCGTATCCGCGTTTGCGGACGGATGCGGGAGGTTTTTTGCGGTTGCTGCCCTAATCTAGCAATGGATTCAACTCCCCAAAGCTACCTGCCTGAATTATATATAGATGTTTGGATCTAGGAAAATGTTGATAGAACTTAGAGCACAAATGGCCACTCCATTACTGCAATCATGAGAGTTGCGAGCTGTATTTTGAATGGGTTGGTCTTGATGCGGTGCATTTAGAGGATGATTGATGTTGCTCACGCCTTGCAACTATCAATACCGTTGGCTACAAAGAGTTCAATCGATAGAGTTGAAGTAAACAATTGGACGAACACATGCAGGTTGCATTGAGTGTGGAACGAGGATTTGTGGCGTGTCTTGTCCAACACGCAGCTACGTATGAAGGCAAATTTGGGCATGAAGGAGACACCTTAGCCGTTTTTTCCGTATCTTTTCATTCTAGTCCATCTATTCTTCCATGATCATATGATATGCCCATACTAAGCTAGCATCGCAAGGACACACAACTTGCAACCTTATCCTATTTTCTCACTTCACAATATTTTTGAGTAATCATGTTCGCCATGATCTTTGGACCATGCTAGCATGCAAGGCATTTATTCAGGTTTCCTTGGGGAGCTGAAACCGTGGTTAGATTCTTGCGTGATGCATACCCCAGGAACCCACTTAATTCAACGATCGAGTGTCCAAAAGAAACTGTTAGCTGTATCTCGAGGTCGGCTTTGGCGCGCAAGGCTGGCCAGTAAACCTTTTTTTTCCAAGTGGGCTCACACCGCTTTTCATTAATTTTGCAATCAATGAAAATACATCAGTCTGTCTGGAGCATCGATTCAATAGTAGACACTAATTAGGCACCGAGCCATATAGAGCAACTACCAGCAAAAGGGGACTGAAGGGGGAGCGAGTTGGTGCATCATCAGAAAACCCACCGCATGATGACCCTGAAACGGACCATCAACTATGGGGCGAAAACCTGATGACACATCAAACCAGCGCTCAGATATAAGACCGTCTAGGAAATAAGACTCCGCAAAAGAGGGCAAAAAGATAACAACAATGATCCAGCGGGCATCAAACCCCTATGGACGAAGGCTATGCTAAAATAGGAAGAAGAAGCTAGCCGATCTGAACACCGTCACCATCTCCCAGAAGAAGCCTGCCGCGCGAGTATGACCTGTCCGCCAAAGCAGCCGCCACATGAGCCAGCCTCTTCACACCAGTCTGAAACTTCGTCTTATCTTCCTCCTTAAGTAACCCAACCCAATATAGCATAAACGAGTAAGTGGTGAAGGCAACTCCAAAGGAGTGCGAGCATCATACTTTTCAAAAGTAACTTTGTTACGAAGGCACCAAATCCCCTAGCAAATGCCTGCAATTATCACCATATCAAATTTATCCCCTCCCGGGAAGAGCTTGTGAAGCCAAGACAAGCTTTGTCATAGAGATCGAGGGCAGTAGGAGACCCCTGCTGTCAATCCCAGCACACCCCAGACCGTACGAGCGAGCGGGCAAGTAAAAAAAAGATGGTTAGCAGTTTCCATGTTTGTGCAAAAAGAACACACAGGATTCCCCGGCCAATTCCTTCGGCGCACGTTGTCACGTGTAAGCACAACATTTTGGAATAGCTGCTACAAGAAAATTTTAATTTTCAAGGGGATTGCAGCTTTCGACACCCATTTGTAATTGGGACCAGATAGATTTCTCTCCAACCATTCGTATACAGACTTAGTGGTAAATTTCCCCTTACTAGTCAAAGACCAGGATACCGAGTCGGGCTCATCATTTAGAGGTCTTTTTCTTGCCTCGCATACTACCCACTTCCATTGTTCCTCCAACTCACCAAAAAGCCTACGCCTAAAGGTAAGTTCATAGTTATTTGCTACAGAAGAGGCGATAGTGCAATCTTGGTTCTGACAAATGTCAAATAGAACAGGGAAGCGATCTCGTAAAATACTATCATCTAACCATGGGTCATGCCAGACCCTAGCCAAATCCCCACTATTGATGTTAATTCTCCTCCCAGCCATATAAGTTTCCTTGACTTTCATGATGGCTTTCCAGCAAGGGGAATCAGAGAAACGACTGCAGATATTCGCAAAAGTTTTGTTCCTGAAGTATCTTGCACGGATAATACGTTGCCATAGCTCATCACTAGTTTCGAGCTTCCACCACCATTTCACAAGGAGACTGATGTTCTGCTTATGCAGATCCTTTATACCCAAACCTCCATTTCTTTAGATCGACAAATCCTGGCCCATCTGACCATATGGTAAGCATGTTTCTTATTCTTCCTCCTCCAAAAGAAGCGCCTATGATGTTTATTCATTTTTTCAATAAAGGTTTTGTTAAAGAGAAACATGGACATCAAGTATGATGGAACTCCATCAAGACTAGAGTCCAATAATGTTAGTCTAGCCCCGGAGGATGCTGCATAGGCCACCCATGCATCCATCTTTTTGATCATCTTAACATCCATGAAGTCCAACTCAATGTTCTTAAGAGTGGAATATGTGGCTGGCACCCCCAGGTATCTCATACGTAAAGTGCCCACCCGATAACCAAACATCTCTGCATATAGAAAGTCAGTTTTACAGTTTTATTATCCCCTCCAATAACAAATACTTCACTTTTTTCAAGTTAATTTTCAACCCTGACATAAGCTCGAACAGATATAGCAACAATTTGACATTGACGGCCTTCTCTATGTCATGCTCGAAACATAGAACTGTGTCATTAGCGTATTGGAGGATACCCACCCCTTCCTCAATCAGATCAGAGGCCAATCCTTTGATGAGATCATTTTTTTGAGCAGCAAGTACCATCTTAGTCAAGCACTCAGCTGCAAGGTTAACTGGCCAGTAAACCTGCAGACAGCTGCAGCTAACAATGGCAAACTAAAGTATTAGGGCATCTCCAACTCCGATCCTCAAACCCCCCCGCAACCATTCGGACCGTGTTGTCCGGACCATGGAAGTTATCCAACATGGTCCTGTATTGCTCCACGACATTGTCCGGACGCGTTTTCTTCCGCAAACCGGAGACAAACGTGGGAAAGTTTGAGGGAGTCCGCACCGATCCCATGTCCGCTTCTGAGCGCCTTCCCCACCAAAAACCCCTCCCCCTCCCGCGCATTTTCGGCCAGCGCCCGTATTCATGCCCAACCAGAGTAGATGCGATCGCTTGCTGGCGCTGACATTGATGCGGCGTGCCAGCCGAGAGAGCGCCGCACGCGCTGCCTCCTGATGCAGGCGACTGCCGCATGTTCAAACATCACGACGGCCGCACGTTTGTCTGCCGTGCGCATTGATGGCACGCGGTTGCCAAGGCGTCTCCTCCGACGCCACCCGTCCGTCCCTCTGCCGCCCACCGGTGCAATATAAACTGCTGCCCTGATGCCCTGGCCATAGCCACAGTCATCCCTCTCCACACCATGGATCCCTCCGCCGCCAAAGATCTCTGGGACGGGCTGATGTCGGAGCAGAAGAAGGAGATGGACACCATTGCTGCCAACTGGCAGGCCAGTAGGAGGCCGGAGGACGCCTCCGACGGCGACGTGCAAACGGAGGATGCTTCCGATGACGAGCCAACGCCACCCTCCTCTTCCTCCATGGCACCCTCCTCCTACTCTCCACCCTCGCCGATGCATTGCACCATTACCATTGGCGAGGCTCGTGCCCATTATATGGACATAGTGCGGGAGAGAGGGAGGAGCAGTTTCGGGAGGCGCAGGCCGACGCCAACTACAGCCACAACCTCCTCCAAGAGCATCTGCAAGCGGAGGAGCTGGTCGCCGCTGGTAGAGCATTCGCCCTGGAAGCGGACCTGGCAGAGCAAGAGGCGATGCTCGAGTCATACCGCTCCGCTTGCGAGATCCGCCTCACCTGCTGGCGATATCAGTAGTGGGTAGCGGCCGCCGGCAAGGAGTGCGACAACGAGGCGGGCGAGGCGTTGTTCGGCGAGATCGACAAGGAGGACATCATCAAGGTCGCGCCCCGACGCCACGACCACGAAGAAGCCAACACGTCCGCAGACGTCGCTGGCAGCGAGGAAGAGTAGTGCACGGTAGGTCGCCGCCACTCTTTTCCCAGGAAGGCCACCGCTCCTCCCCTCCCGTAGACGCCAAGGTTGGTGGACTGAGCATCTTCGGCCGATTAGTCGCTTGGCGGCAATGTGGAGGCGGACAGCTTCCCAGGTCCGGAGGTAGAGTTATGGAGGCAGAATTGGAGAGCACCGAGGCGGAGCTGGAAAAGGCGAAGCTCCGGTTCTCTTGGTTCATGGCTGCACAAGGGGAATGGGCGCCAGCGACCATTTTGACCTAGCCGGACGAGCTCCGCTTAGTTGATGTAAATGTAATGAAATCCGTCAAGTTTAAATGAAATCCGTCATGTTTATATGAAATCCGATCGAATTTCGTCCGGTTAGTTTGAGTTGTTGTCAAAATGTATGCGGCTAGCGTTGGATGTTGTCCTCCCGCATCTGTGTCCATGTACGAAGGTGGGATGTTTTTTGCGGGTTACCGTTTGAGATGCCCTTAGTGACTTAAAACATCTTATATTTGTTTACGGAGGGAGTACGAGTTGGCTACTGCTACTTCTTGAGCTTGCGTTGGATTTTCCCTCGAAGAGGAAAGAGTGATGCAGCAAAGTAGAGATAAGTATTTCCCTCAGTTAAGAACCAATGTATCAATCCAATAGGAGATACATGCAAGTCTCCAATCTATGTACCTGCACAAACAATCAAACACTTGCACCCAACACGATAAAAGGGTTGTCAATCCCTTCACAGTCACTTGCAAAGGTGAGATATGATAGAGATAGATATAAAAGATTAATAAAATGTAAAACAAAGTAAAGGTAAATAAATTGCAGCGAGGTATTCTTTTGGTTTATAGATCTGACAATATATGATGGAAAATAGACCCGGGGGCCATAGGTTTCACTAGAGACTTCTCTCTTGAAGGAAAATAATATGGTGGGTGTGTTGGGGAACGCCGTATTTCAAAAAAATTCCTACGATCACGCAAGATCTATCTAGGAGATGCATAGCAACGAGAGGGGGAGAGTATGTCTACGTACCCTCATAGACCGAAAGCAGAAGCGTTAAGTAATGCGGTTGATGTAATCGAACGTCTTCGCGATCCAACCGATCAAGTACTGAACGCACGGCACCTCCGCGATCTGCACACGTTCAGCTCGGTGACGTCCCTCGTACTCTTGACCCAGTTGAAGCCGAGGGAGAGTTTTGTCAGCACGACGGTGTGATCACGGTGATGATGAAGTTACCGACGTAGGGCTTCTCCTAAGCACTACAATGATATGACTGAGGTGGAAATCTGTGGAGGGGGGCACCGCACACGGCTAAGACAGCTGTCAACTTGTGTGTCTATGGGGTGCCCCCTCCCTCGTATATAAAGGAGTGGAGGAGGGGAGGGACGACCCTCTCTATGGCACACCCCAAGGGGGATTCCTACTCCTAGTAGGAGTAGGTTTCCCCCTTTTCCCTAGTTGGAGTAGGAGAAGAAGGAAAAGGGAGAAAGAGAGAAGGAAAGGGGGGCCGACCCCCTCCCCAATTTGGATTGGGCTTGGGGGGGGGCACTTGGCCGCCTCCTCCTCTCTCCCACTATGGCCCATTAAGGCCCATTGACTCCCCGGGGGGTTCCGGTAACCCCCCGGTACTCCGGTAATTGCCCGAACTTATCTGAAACCATTCCGGTGTCCAAACATAGCCTTCCAATATATCAATATTTATGTCTCGACCATTTTGAGACTCCTCGTCATGTCCGTGATCACATCCGGGACTCCGAACTACCTTTGGTACATCAAAACACATAAACTCATAATACCGATCATCATCGAACGTTAAGTGTGCAGACCCTACGAGTTCAAGAACTATGTAGATATGACCGAGACTCATCTCCGGTCAATAACCTATAGCGGAACCTAGATGCTCATATTGGTTCCTACATATTCTACGAAGATCTTTATCGGTCAAATCGCAAACAACATACGTTGTTCCCTTTGTCATCGGTGTGTTACTTGCCCGAGATTCGATCGTCGGTATCATCATACCTAGTTCGATCTCGTTACCGGCAAGTCTCTTTACTCGTTCCGTAATGCATCATCTCGTAACTAACTCATTAGTCACACTGCTTGCAAGGCTTATAGTGATGTGCATTACCGAGAGGGCCCAGAGATACCTCTCCAACAATTGGAGTGAAAAATCCTAATCTCGGTCTATGCCAACTCAACAAACACCATCGGAGACACTTGTAGAGTATCTCTATAATCACCCAGTTACGTTGTGACGTTTGATAGCACACTAAGTGTTCCTCCGGTATTCGGGAGTTGTATAATCTCATAGTTATAGGAACATGTATAAGTTATGAAGAAAGCAATATCAACAAACTAAATGATGATAGTGCTAAGATAACGGATGGGTCAAGTCAATCACATCATTCTCTAATGATGTGATCCTGTTCATCAAATGACAACTCTTGTCCATGGCTAGGAAACTTAACCATCTTTGATTAACGAGCTAGTCAAGTAGAGGCATACTAGTGACACTCTGGTTGTCTATGTATTCACACATGTACTAAGTTTCCGGTTAATACAATTCTAGCATGAATAATAAACATTTATCATGATATAAGGAAATATAAATAACAACTTTATTATTGCCTCTGTGGCATATTTCCTTCAGTCTCCCACTTGCACTAGAGTCAATAATCTAGATTACATTGTAATGATTCTAACACCCATGGAGTCTTGGTGTTGATCATGTTTTGCTCGTGCGAGAAGCTTAGTCAATGGGTCTGCAACATTCAGATCCATATGTATCTTGCAAATCTCTATGTCTCCCTCCTTGACTTGATCGCAGATGGAATTGAAGTGTCTCTTGATGTGCTTGGTTCTCTTGTGAAATATGGATTCCTTTGCCAAGGCAATTGCACCAGTATTGTCACAAAAGATTTTCATTGGACCCGATGCACTAGGTATGACACCTAGATCGGATATGAACTCCTTCATCCAGACTCCTTCATTTGCTGCTTCCGAAGCAGCTATGTATTCCGCTTCACACGTAGATCCCGCCACGACGCTCTGCTTGGAACTACACCAACTGACAGATCCACCATTCAATAAAAATACGTATCCGGTTTGTGACTTAGAGTCATCCGGATCAGTGTCAAAGCTTGCATCGACGTAACCGTTTACGACGAGCTCTTTGTCACCTCCATAAACGAGAAACATATCCTTAGTCCTTTTCAGGTATTTCAAGATGTTCTTGACCGTTGCCCAGTGATCCACTCCTAGATTACTTTGATACCTCCCTACTAAACTAATAGCAAGGCACACATCAGGTCTGGTACACAGCATTGCATACATGATAGAACCTATGGCTGAAGCATAGGGAATGACTTTCATTTTCTCTCTATCTTCTGCAGTGGTCGGGTATTGAGTCTGACTCAACTTCACACCTTGTAACACAGGCAAGAACCCTTTCTTTGCTTGATCCATTTTGAACTTCTTCAAAACTTAATCAAGGTATGTGATTTGTGAAAGTCCAATTTAGCGTCTCTATAGATCTTGATGCCCAATATATAAGCAGCTTCACCGAGGTCTTTCATTGAAAAATTCTTATTCAAGTATCCTTTTATGCTATTCAGAAATTCAGTATCATTTCCGACCAACAATATGTCATCCACATATAATATCAGAAATGCTACAGAGCTACTACTCGCTTTCTTGTAAATACAGGCTTCTCCAAAAGTCTGTGTAAAACCATATGCTTTGATCACACTATCAAAGCGTATATTCCAACTCCGAGAGGCTTGCACCAGTCCATAAATGGATCACTGGAGCTTGCACATTTTGTTAGCACTTTTTGGATCAACAAAACCTTCTGGTTGCATCATATACAACTCTTCTTTAAGATATCCATTAAGGAATACAGTTTTTATATCCATTTGCCAAATTTCATAATCACAAAATGTGGCAATTGCTAACATGATTCGGACAGACTTAAGCATCACTACGGGTGAGAAGGTCTCATCGTAGTCAACTCCTTGAACTTGTCGAAAACCTTTTGCAACAAGTCAAGCTTCGTAGACAGTAATGTTATCGTCAGCGTCAGTCTTCTTCTTGAAGATCCATTTATTCTCTATGGCTTGTGTCGTGGTTCTAAGTCTGACAGTAGAATGGGGGGTAGGAATGTAGAGGCAAGATCCTAGCTATGGAGGAGTTGTACACGCAGGTTTAACGAGTTCAGGCCCTTCTTAGAGGAAGTAATAGCCCTACGTCTCGGAGCCCAGAGGAGGTTGACTGGATTATGAGCGTGTGTGTTACAGGGGGTGCGAACCCTTGTCCCAGAGGAGGGGGGTGGCTTATATAGAGTGCGCCAGGACCCCAGCTCCCCTCCGTTACATAGGATTCAATGTACATAAAGGGGTGGTGTTACAGGTAACTCCTGTATTGAAGTGCTACAAATGATCATTAAATATATGAGTAAATACCCGACCGTTGCTGCGTAGAGCGGCTTTAGGTCTTCTTATATGTCGAGTGGTTTCATGGTCGAGTGACCTGGATAAAGAGATATCTCCGAGTGAATGGTAGGTTGAGTGGACTTCACTCGACACCTTTGCTGGATCCCTTCTTCTGATTCTTGAACTTCTTTTGTTCTTAGGACAAGGACCTTAGGTAGGACGTATAGGTCAGGCCTATTACCCTACCCCAGGTTCGTGTCCTCATCATTAGCCCCCGAATGGATCGAGGTTTGAGCAAAAAAAGAAGGATGAGTTGACCTTGCTTCTGCTCTGGCTTTGCCTTGTCTTCATCTCACGGTGGAGGCTAGTTGTCAGAACTTCGGCTTCGTTTTAGTCGCCTTGATCGATTCAGAAATTGCCGACTAGCTTATACAATGACATCTGTCGAGTGACATCTTTGATATGAAATCTTTGGCGTAATCGGTTGTAGAGGATCCCGGATTTCACGGGATTTGAAATTTTGGTGGAAGTGCGCCAGGCGGAGCGCTCCGTGGTAAGTGGGGTAGATAAATAGGATGTTTCGATTTCCACGCCACCTTTTTCGCCACGTATCTCGTGTGTGACTATTGGGGGGATTTGACAGGATCGCTCGGGCCCACGTGTCAGCCACTCGGAAGCAGGCCTTTAAAAGCGGCGAGGCCGAGGCATTTGCACTGTGCGCGTCCATTTCCCTTCTTCTTCCCCTCGCATCTCCACTCCGTCTAGCCCAACCGCTCTCACGCTGCAGCTCCGCCGCTATGGGGAAGGACAAAACAGCGGCGCTAGAGCGTGCGAAGAAGGCGACGGGGGCGGCGAAGAACAAGAAGATGAGTCGAGGGTCTTCATCGCGCTCGGGGCTGCCGTTGGGTTGGATCCAAGGAGATTGGATCCGATCTTCGCTACGGCAGGAGGACTTGGATGATATGGCAGAGTTAGGGTTGATCATCCATAAATCTGCGCATCTGCCGAGGGGGGAGGCGGAGCCGCAGCCGCGACCGGGTGAGTGTGTTCTGCTTGCCACCCATGTCGACCGCGGCTTATCGCTTCCACCACACCCCTTCTTTCGAGGTTTCCTGAATTTCTCTGGTGCCCAACTCCACCATTTTACTCCCAATACCATCACATATCTTGCTGCATTTGTCTCCATGTGTGAGAATTTCCTGGGGTGCCGACCGCACTGGGGTATTTTCAAGCACATTTTTACCATCTGATCCCAAACTGTGAAGAAAGCGAAGTCGAACGATGAGAATACCCACGTTATTCAGATGTGTGGGGGTCTGGGCATTCAGAAGAGGAAAAGGAGTTCTTCTCCCTCGATGACACTTCCAGAGTCGGTCAGGGGCTGGCAGTCGATCTGGTTCTACTGCCAGGATATCGTGACCCCAGGCCAGTCGACCGGGCTCCTCCCTTTCTCTTTTAACCGCGTTCAAACTCCATCTTCATTGAAAGTGACCGCTACGGAGAAGGCAGAGACAAGCATGCTAGTCGAGAGAGTAGTCCAACTGATCAACCAAGGTGTCACCGGTATGGATCTGCTCGAGGTGTTCCTTAGTCGGCGGATCCAACCTCTCCAAGCTCGCGACCACTCCATGTGGATGTACTCCGGGGCTGGCGACACTGCTCGGGTTCATCCGGAGGAGGTGGAGGCCAAAACAGTGGCCGAGTGGTTGATGGGTATCACCGGAAACAAGGACAACCCCAGAGGTGCTAGGAGAGTCGACCCCTTCAGCAACAACAACCTGCCAGATAAGGTCTGGTCATCATAACTGAGTTTTTGAACGTATTTTCCGACTGACTGTTGATCCGACTGACTTATGATCGGTCCCTTGTTTCGCAGATCTACACGGAGATGTATTCAATGCCCAATGGTGAACAAGCTATGGAGCAAGACCACGAGGGCGAGGACAGTGCCGAGGAGAGCGGCGAGTGGGAGTTCTCTGTTGACGATGATGAAGACGAGAGCGACGAGTCGGACGATGAGGAAGTGGCCAACTCACCGCCTCGTTCTAAACGTCGATCAAAGTTGCGCCATGATCCCGCGAGCAAGCGCGGCAAAGCTGTGGCGTCGAATGATCCATCTCACAAGCGCGCCCGGTCCTCGACTCCAGAATTGACTGAGAAGGTCACCAAGCAGCCCAAAATTAATCCTTTGAAGGCTCAGAAGACCTTGCCTAGAATCAAGATGGACGTCTCGGTTGCCTCTGGGTAAACGTTCTTCTCGTATTTACTTGTTCCGACTAGTTTTTCTTGTTCTGACCGAGTGGATGATGAACCTGTATAGCCCGACCTCTGCTGCGACTGATATGGATATTGACAAGACTCCAGCCGACGAGGAAGTTGACGACACCGTCACCTCCAAAGCCAGTAAGTCTGCCTGGTTCGAATTCATTAGGTCGACAGATCGGTTTGTCAATTATCCTTATGGATTTCTCTGTTTATTGCAGTTCCACGAGATGTTGTTGTGCTCCCAGACGATGAAGAAGAAGTACCGCTGAGAGGGAGGAGGAGGAAGGATAAGGAACTGGGCGGGAAGGCGCCTGAAGTCCAGGTTCTTCGGTCGACTGTGAAGCCTGGGACAACGGTCGAGCGATCGACGGATCCGTCTCGAACCAGCGTCACCTTCTCCATTCCTCTGTCGACTGATTTCCCCTCAGGATCAGCTGCTCAGACTTCTGCTGCACTGATACAACTCTTTGCCTCAGATCCGGCGGCTGCTTTGATTGTTCTGCCTTCATCACTTTTTACTGCATATCAAACTCCGGACGATCCACCGGTTGCTGCCAAGGAAGCTCTTCTTCAGTTGAATCTTGTGATGGGGCAAATGAAAGTGCTGCATGAGGCTAGTTAGATAGCCTTCATCATCGGAGCTGCTCTGCAGGCCAATGTCCAGGTTAGTTGATTTTCCGATCGACCATATTTCTTGTCTGATCACCCAGTGGGTGTACCTATTGGGGTGTGACTGTTTTGAAATTGTATGTCTATTTGTGTCGATTCAAGCTGAATCTTTGCACTAGTGGGGGCACGCTGAGTGCACCCACTGGGTGTAGTCCCCGAGACCATAGTTGACTGCGGGCAGTCGACTGTGGTCTGAGAATCTGAACCTCTCTCTCTCTTTTTTTTACAAAATCAGTGAGGGCACGCTAAGTGCACCCACTGGGTGTAGTCCCCGAGACTGCCATTGAATGTTTGATTCGGTGGTAGTCTTAGAGTAGTTATCATTGTGATGTCTTTTATCTCTGTCGACTGATATGGCTTTAACTGCAGAAATCTTGTGATCTTGGGGCTCAGCTTTCTGCAATGAACAAACAGCAAATCATCCTCAACCTTGATCTGGAATTGGCCAAGAAGAACCTCAAGACCGCTCATGACGAAGTAGCTGCCATGGGAGGTAACCAATCGCTAACTGTATATCCCACTGCTAGCACTTTTCCTTTCCATTTTTTGAACCGAGTGACTCCACTCGAGCAGATGTACGTAGTGAAAATCGCCAACTCCAAGCCCGTCTGAAGAGTGTTGTTTCTTTAGAGAAAATGAAGCAGGCTTTGGAGAAGAAGGATCTAGATCTTTCTTCAGCACAGAAGGAGGCGCGCGATAAAACAACACTTGCTGACAAGAAGCTTGCTTCAGTCGGCAAGTTAGAAGAAGAAAACTCGAAGCTGAAGACTGTTGTTTCTGACGCCAATCGGGAGGTCGAGCAACTAAAGAAGGACAAGGAAAAACTGACCGACGATCTTGGGGGTCTCAAGGCCAAGAATGGCGAACTGGAGTATTATCTGGGCCAGCTTGCTGCAAAGCTGGTTTTGAAACTTGAAGGTACTGATTAATCTGTCTTATTTCTGTCAACTGCCAAGTCTAATTATACCGTCGACTCACCATTCACTCGACTGTGCAGAATTTTGCCAAGACTTTGAAGTAGAAACTGGGCGGGTCGAGACGGGTCTTGATCCCATAAACTGTCCAGTCAAGGATGATGTTGCGATGAACGTGTTGCGGTTGGAATCTCGTATGGACAGTGCGATTGCTTAACTTGCCCGCCTGAAAGCTGCGATGACTCGGGTTGATGCTGAACTCTGGCCTCAGGCGGTACTGTCTCAAAACCTGGAGTCCTTGATGACTCGACTGAATCAAATCCCCGAGCGTGTGCAAGAATGGAAGAAGTCATCTGCTCACCGTGGTGCTGATGTCGCATTGTCTTTGGTGCGAGTGCACTGCAAGGACGTTAGAGAAGACAAGTTGGCGGAACTCAAGGTTGCTAACACGAAGAGGCACACTTTCCAGTCTTTCATGGATACCTTCCTTGAGGCCGCCACTCGCATTGCAAACAACATTGACCTTGACAGTTTCTGCGACCCAGCCAGTCCTTCTCCTGATGCGTGACCAAAAAACATTATGCCTCACTTTTATTTGCCTCGGAATGCCGAGTGATTATGTAACCGTTAAACTCCTTCGGGCTTGATGCTCGAATACTTTTGATCCGTCGTCCAGTACTTTAGGATTTATTCGAACTTGGTTTATTTCCGAATATGCTTGCGTTTGCCTTCAAGTGGACTTTGTTCTTTGCTCGGAATAATCTTTGTGCTTGAGATGCAGTTCTGAGGTGGTGACTCCAGTCGACCTACACTTCATCGTCCTTGCGGATAGGGACGGAGCACGCGGTGCAGTCGACCAGCACCTCGTCGTCCTTGCGGATAGGGATGGAGCGCACATTGTGCTTGTGGCGTAGCTCCGAAGGAGAAGGTTGCAGTCAACCTGCACCTCATCGTCCTTGCGGATAGGGATGGAGCGCACATTGTACTTGTGGCGTAGCTCCGAAGGAGAAGGTTGCAGTCGACCTGCACCTCGCCGTCCTTGCGGATAGGGATGTGTTTCGAACTTAGGCGAGTACTGGACTACAGCTAAGCCCCCGAGTGGGGGGTTGCTCTCCACTCAGTAGGATTTTTCAAACTTAGGTGAGTACTAGACTACAGCTAAGCCCCCAAGTGGGAGGATTGCTCACCACTCGGTAGGATTTTTCAAACTTAGGCGAGTACTAGACTACAGCTAAGCCCCCGAGTGGGAGGGTTGCTCTCCACTCGATAGGATTTTTTCAAACTTAGGCGAGTACTAGACTGCAGCTAAGCCCTCGAGTGGGAGGATTGCTCACCACTCGGTAGGATTTTTTCAAACTTAGGCGAGTACTGGACTGCAGCTAAGCCTCCGAGTGGGAGGGTTGCTCTCCACTCGGTAGGATTTTTTCAAACTTAGGCGAGTACTCGACTGCAGCTAAGCCCCCGAGTGGGAGGGTTGCTCTCCACTCGGTAGGATTTTTCAAACTTAGGCGAGTACTGGACTGCAGCTAAGCCCCCGAGTGGGAGGATTGCTCACCACTCGGTAGGATTTTTTCAAACTTAGGCGAGTACTGGACTGCAACTAAGCTTCCGAGTGGGAGACTGGCTCACCACTCGGTAGGATTTTTTCAAACTTAGGCGAGTACTGTACTGCAGCTAAGTCTCCGAGTGGGAGAGTTGCTCTCCACTCGGTAGGATTTTTTCAAACTTAGGCGAGTACTGGACTGCAGCTAAGCCTCCGAGTGGGAGACTGGTCCTCCACTCGGTAGGATTTTTTCAAACTTAGGCGAGTACTGGACTGCAGCTAAGCCTCCGAGTGGGAGACTGGTTCACCACTCGGTATGATTTTTTCAAACTTAGGCGAGTACTGGACTGCAGCTAAGCCTCCGAGTGGGAGACTGGCTCACCACTCGGTAGGATTTTTTCAAACTTAGGCGAGTACTGGACTGCAGCTAAGCCTCTGAGTGGGAGACTGGCTCACCACTCGGTAGGATTTTTTTCAAACTTAGGCGAGTACTGGACTGCAGCTAAGCCTCCGAGTGGGAGACTGGCTCATCACTCGGTAGGATTTTGAAAACTTAGACGAAACGGGTTCGCAGCTAAGCCCCCGAGTGGGAGGCTGGCTCACTACTCGATAGGATTTTATTTTGAACTTAGGCAAAACGGATTCGCGGCTAAGTCACCCACTGGGGGTTTTCAGACATAAACAAAAGCAACAACAATCGTGCCAGAGGACTGTAAAGCTCTTGTCTTTGGTAAACAAATTACAACGGTATTTCTTACTACATTTTATTCGAATGAATACTTAAGTATAAAAGGGGCGGAGCAGCTCTGCGTTCCAAGCCCGTGGCTCGTCCTTCTTGTGCTCGACACTGTAAAGGTGGTATGCTTCATTGTGGAGCACTCTGGTGACAATGAAGGGGCCTTCCCAAGCTGGGGCGAGCTTGTGTGGTTTCTGCTGATCCACTCGAAGAACCAAGTCTCCCTCTTGAAAGGCTCGACCCTTCACGTGTCTAGCGTGGAATCGACGCAAGTCTTGTTGATAAATGGTCGACCGGATCAAGGCCATCTCTCTTTCCTCCTCTAAGAGGTCGACTGCGTCTTGCCAAGCTTGTTCTGCTTCATCTTCATAGAAGAGCTCAACTCGTGGAGCATTATGAAGCAAGTCACTTGGTAGAACAGCTTCAGCTCCATAGACCAAGAAGAATGGAGTTCGACCAGTCGACCGATTAGGAGTTGTCCTCAATCCCCAGAGAACTGATAGAAGTTCATCAACCCAGGCGCCCGCTGCGTGCTTGAGATGTCGCATCAGTCGGGGTTTCAGTTCTTTGAGAATCAGGCCATTTTCTCTTTCTGCTTGTCCATTCAACTGGGGATGGGCGACTGAAGCATAGTCGACTTGTGTGCCTTGTGAGGCGCAGAAGGTTCTGAGCTCATCAGAATCGAAGTTTGATCCGTTGTCAGTGATGATGCTGTGAGGAAACCCATATCTGAAAATCAACTCTCTCATGAAGCTGACAGCAGTACTAGCTTCAAGATTCTTAATAGGCTTGGCTTTGATCCATTTGGTAAACTCGTCGACTGCTACAAGCACATGAGTGAAGCCGCTCCTACCAGTCCTCAGTGGACCAACCATGTCCAATCCCCAAACAGCAAAGGGCCAGACGAGTGGGATGGTCTTCAGGGTTGATGCAGGTTTGTGCGACATATTGGAGTAGAACTGGCAACCTTCACATCTGTCGACTATGTCTTTCGCCATTTCATTTGCTGGTGGCCAATAAAATCCAGCTTGGTATGCTTTAGCCACAATGGTCTGAGAGGACGCATGGTGACCACAGGTCCCCGAATGGATGTCGTGGAGGATCACTCGGCCTTCTTCTGGTGTTATGCATTTCTGGCTAACCCCAGTTGCACTTTCTCTGAACAGTTGTCCTCTTATTACAGTAAAGGCCTTGGATCGATGGACGATCTGTCGAGCCTCTTCTTCGTCTTCTGGGAGCTCTTTCCTAAGGATATATGCAATGTATGGTACTGTCCAGTCGGGGGTGATGACCAACACCTCCATGATCAAGTCGACCACGGCTGGGACCTCGACTTCAGTCGAATCTGTGGCACTCTTAGGCTATGGGGGTTCTTCATTGAAGGGATCTTCTTGAACTGAAGGTGCATGAATATGCTCCAGGAACACATTACTGGGAATGGCTTCTCTCTTGGAGCCTATCTTTGCTAAATCATCTGCTGCTTGGTTTTTCAGTCGGGGGATATGATGGAGCTCTAACCCCTCAAACTTCTTTTCCAACTTTCTCACTGCATTGCAGTAACCAGTCATGGCTGGGCTTCTGACGTCCCACTCCTTCATCACTTGATTGACTACCAAATCTGAGTCGCCATAGACCATGAGGCAGCGGACGCCAAGTGAAATGGCCATACGCAACCCATACAAGAGTGCTTCATATTCTGCTTCGTTATTGGAAGAATCAAAGTGAATCCGGAGGACATATCTGAGCTTGTCTCCTTGGGGGGATATCAGTACTACCCCAGCATTGGAACCATTCAGCATCTTGGAACCATCAAAGAACATGGTCCAATGCTCCGAGTGTACTTGAGTCGGCAGTTGTTGTTCTATCCACTCGGTGAGGAAATCTGCTATTGCTTGGTACTTGATAGCTTTCTTTGCCTCGAACTTGATATCTAAGGGAAGGAGTTCAATCGCCCACTTTGCCACTCGACCGGTTGCATCTCTATTGTTCAGAATCTCTAATAATGGAGCGTCGCTGACGACTATAATGGAGTGATCAGAGTAGTAATGTGCAACCTTCTTCATGGTCATATAGATCCCATAAACAAGCTTATGATAATGTGGATATCTTTGCTTTGATGGAGTCAAAACTTCAGAAACATAGTATACTGGGCGCTGAATTTTGTAAGCTTTTCCTTCTTCTTCCCGCTCGACCGTAAGTACTGTACTGACGACTTGTCCAGTGGCTGCGATGTAAAGCAGTAAAGGCTCTTTGCTGATTGGGGCAGCAAGCACAGGCTGGGTGGAAAGTAGGGCTTTAAGCTCTGCAAATGTTGCATCAGCTTCAGGAGTCCACTCGAACTTATCTGACTTCTTCATCAGTCGGTAAAGAGGCAGTGCCTTTTCACCGAGGCGAGAAATGAATCGACATAGGGTGGCCAAACAACCAGTAAGCTTCTGGACATCATGCACACGCACAGGGCATTTCATCCGGAGTATGGCACCCACTTTCTCTGGGTTAGCGTCGATCCCTTGTTTGGAAACGAGAAAACCAAGTAATTTTCCGCTTGGAACTCCAAATGTGCACTTTGATGGATTAAGCTTGATATAATACCTTCTGAGGTTGGCAAAGGTTTCAGCAAGGTCAGCCAGCAGGTCGGAACCTTTACGTGACTTGACCACAATGTCATCCATGTATGCTTCCACATTCCGACTGATCTGAGTGAGCAGGCACTTCTGAATCATCCGCATGAATGTGGCTCCAGCGTTCTTCAAACCGAATGGCATAGTGACATAATAGAAGCATCCAAATGGGGTGATGAAATCTGTTTTTATCTCATCGGGTCCGTACAGACGGATCTGATGGTACCCGGAATAAGCGTCCAAAAAGGACAAACGCTCGCACCCCGCAGTCGAGTCGACTATTTGGTCGATGCGAGGGAGAGGAAAGTGATCTTTCGGGCAGGCCCGATTGATATGTTTGAAGTCGATGCACATGCGAAGTGAATCGTCCTTCTTTGGGACCATGACAACATTAGCTAACCACTCGGAGTGGTAAATCTCTCGGATAAACTCAGCTGCCAGAAGCCGAGCCACTTCTTCACCGATTGCCTTCCTCTTCTGTACGGCGGACCGTCGAAGATGTTCTTTGACTGGTTTCACTTTTTGGTCGACTCGCAAACGATGCTCAGCCAGTCCCCTGGGAACACCTGGCATATCAGAAGGTTTCCATGCAAAGATGTCCCAGTTCTCATGGAGGAACTGGATGAGCGCTTCTTCCTATTTGGAGTCGAGTGTTGTTGAAATGTGGGTCGGAGCAGCATTGGGATCAGTTGGGTGAACATGAATCGGTTTCGTTTCACCGGACGACTGAAATGCTGAATTTATGGCAGGCTTCTTAGCTCGCAGCAAATCACCCGGATCTGCATTTTTCTGATATTCATGCAATTCCACTACTGCCATCTGCGCATCGGCGATCTTCGATCCCTTATGGAAGCATTCTTCTGCCTTCTTTCTATTGCCAGTGATAGTGATCACGCCCTTAGGACCAGGCATCTTCAGTTTCAGGTACACATAGCATGGTCGAGCCATAAAATGAGCATAAGCTGGCTTGCCCAGAATAGCGTGATAAGCACTCTGGAAATCCACAACTTGAAATGTCAACTTTTCTTTGCGGTAATTCTTGGAATCACCGAAAACCACGTCGAGAGCAATCTGGCCGAGTGATGCAGCCTTCTTGCCTGGAATGACTCCATGGAAACTCATATTGCTTTCACTGAGTCTGGACATCGGAATGCCCATTCCTTTCAACGTCTCCGCATACAGTATATTCAGGCCACTGCCACCATCCATCAGAACCTTAGTCAATCGGGTGCCTTCGACCACTGGGTCGACCACCAACGCTTGCCTCCCAGGGGTGGCTATGTGCTCTGGGTGATCGTACTGGTTGAATGTAATGGCAGTCTGAGACCACTTCAAATAACTGGGTGTCACCGGGGCGACCATGTTTACTTCTCTGTTGATGACTTTCAATCGACTCTTACTCTCAACATCAGCGAAAATCATCAGAGTGGAATTGATGTGGGGGTAACCATCATCGTCCTCCTCCTCATCCTCAACTTTGTCTGCTTCCTTCTCCTTTTCCTTGGGTTGTTTCTCCCGGAATTGCTGGATTAGGAGTCGACACTGTCGAGTGGTATGCTTTGGAAATTACCCTCCTCATCTTTCTTGGTGTGAATGTGGCATGGTAAATCCAGCACATCATTTCCATCTTGATCTTTTACCTTCTTGGGGTTCCACGGTCCTTTAGGTTTCCCCTTGAACTTCCCCTGAGTCACGGCTAAGGCTTCACCAGGAGCGACTGGCTCGGCTTTGCGCTTCTGCTTTCGACTGGAGCTTCCTCCTCCGGTTTCGTGGGCGACTGCTTTGTGCTTACCACTCCGGAGTCGGTCTTCTTCTTCACCATTGGCGTACTTGGTGGCAATCTCCATCATCTGAGTCAGAGTCATATCTCCTGTCCGACCGAATTTCAGATTCAACTCCCGATACTTAACGCCTTCTTTGAAGGCACAAATTTCTTGGTGATCTGACACATTCTCCACTGTGTGGTGCAACGTGATCCATCTCTGGATATAATCCCTCAAAGTTTCATTCGGTTTCTGAACGCAACACTGTAATTCTGTCAACCTTGCTGGCCGCTTGCAAGTACCTTCAAATGTTTTGACAAATACTCGAGCAAGATCTTCCCAAGTATAAATACTACCAGGAGCTAATTGATTCAGCCACGCCCTGGCCGAGCCCTCTAGCATCAAAGGAAGATGCTTCATGGCCAGTTCATCATTGCCGCCACCGATCTGTATAGCCACTCGGTAATCCTCGAGCCAAGTGTCTGGCTTGGACTCATCAGTGAACTTACGGACTCCAGTCGCCAATCTGAAGTTGGGAGGAATCACCGCACACCTGATGGTTCTGCTGAAGCACTCTGGGCCTGAGACATGCATTCTACTACTGGTTGGAAAATCTTTGTCAGGGCCTTCTCTGTGAGCTCTGTTTCTGTTGACCAGACCCTGAACGAGAATAGATCTCGCACCAAAGCTTGGTTCCCTGGGGTCGACTGGAATCCTTCGCCCACTAGTGTGAGGGCGTCTGTCATCCTGCTGCCGAGGCACGTATGATCCACTCCTTGGGGGAGGCGTGGGCCCTCGACGACGATCATCGTGATCGAGTCGGTGATCATACTGCTCACGGTTTCTGTACTGATCTCGTCGGTCTCCATGTCCCTCACGCCTCGGGGGCGATCTCGGGCTGTGAGCCGACTGGACTATGTCTGCAACTACGGATTTGCTGTGAATCCTATTCCGCGAATGAGATACTACTATATTCTGCTCTCCCGCGGCTCGGAGCAAAGCCTGGATCTGCACCAAACCTCGACCAGCTTCTGACTAGGAAGGTTGAATTGACTCCGCTATTCGGGCCGCAGCTGCAAGATTCTGGATTGGAGTTCGGTATACCCGAGTCGGAGGTGGAAAAAGTTGACGTCGACTCGATTCGGGAGCACGCTGCCGAGCACGCTCGTCGAGTGCACACTGGAGGTTCTCTAGTCGAGTGCGCTCAGCCAAGTTGGCCAGGCGCGCCTCCTCCAAGGCCTGGGCCTTAGGGGTTTCTCCAACGATAGGAGTGTGAAGTGCATCCATGTTCCAACGGCGAAGTTCTTCCCTCCTCTGTGAAGAGAGGGGTTCGGGTCGGTACTCTTCATAGACACGTGATGGATCGCCACCACCATCACCTCCGTCTTCACGGGTGAAGCCAGGAGGACTACGTGGTCCATTGACCATCAAAACTTCCGCCGCGGGGTCGCTGCTGTCGCACTCGCATGCAGTCTCTACGGAGCCAGTCGACAGGTCGAACATGCCATAGAGAGTTTCGTCGGGCTCGATCGCCGCGACCTGGGGGTGGCCGATTGGTGAGCCACCGCATGTCTCACCCACCGCTGAAGCCTCGACCGACCGGAACATTTGCTCCGGCGGGCTGCAGGGAGGGGGGAACCTACAGGAGCCGACCGATACTGGGTCGACGGCTGCCGCAGGAGGACGCCGCGGACGCATGCGCGGAAGTGCGTTGCCCCACAGACAGGGAGTGCCTCGACGTCGAGTCGAGCCTCCTGAAGCCAAGCGGAGTCGTCGGCGACAAACATGAGCGCGCCGAGACGGATCTCGCGGCCCTCAGCCAAACCTCCGCCTGAAACCATGATGAAGGGGATCGGAAAAATTGCAACTTCTCCAACAAATCGCTAAGACACCTGCCCCACGGTGGGCGCCAACTGTCGTGGTTCTAAGTCTGACAGTAGAATGGGGGGTAGGAATGTAGAGGCAAGATCCTAGCTATGGAGGAGTTGTACACGCAGGTTTAACGAGTTCAGGCCCTTCTCAGAGGAAGTAATAGCCCTACGTCTCGGAGCCCGGAGGCGGTCAACTGGATTATGAGCGTGTGTGTTACAGGGGGTGCGAACCCCTGTCCCAGAGGAGGGGGTGGCTTATATAGAGTGCGCCAGGACCCCAGCTCCCCTCCGTTACATAGGATTCAATGTACATAAAAGGGTGGCGTTACAGGTAACGCCTGTATTGAAGTGCTACAAATGATCATTAAATATATGAGTAAATACCCGACCGTTGCTGCGTAGAGCGGCTTTAGGTCTTCTTAAATGTCGAGTGGTTTCATGGTCGAGTGATGATGTCTACTACACAACCTTCTTCTTGTAGACGTTGTTGGGCCACCAAGTGCAGAGGTTTGTAGGACAGTAGCAAATTTCCCTCAAGTGGATGACCTAAGGTTTATCAATCCGTAGGAGGCGTAGGATGAAGATGGTCTCTCTCAAGCAACCCTGCAACCAAATAACAAAGAGTCTCTTGTGTCCCCAACACACCCAATACAATGGTAAATTGTATAGGTGCACTAGTTCGGCGAAGAGATGGTGATACAAGTGCAATATGGATGGTAGATAAAGGTATTTGTAATCTGAAATTATAAAAACAGCAAGGTAACTAATGATAAAAGTGAGCGTAAACGGTATTGTAATGCGTTGAAACAAGGCCTAGGGTTCATACTTTCACTAGTGTAAGTCCTCTCAACGACAATAACATAATTGGATCATATAACTATCCCTCAACATGCAACAAAGAGTCACTCCAAAGTCACTAATAGTGGAGAACGAACGAAGAGATTATGGTAGGGTACGAAACCACCTCAAAGTTATTCTTTCCAATCAATCCGTTGGGCTATTCCTATAAGTGTCACAAACAGCCCTAGAGTTTGTACTAGAATAACACCTTAAGACACAAATCAACCAAAACCCTAATGTCACCTAGATACTCCAATGTCACCTCAAGTATCCGTGGGTATGATTATACGATATGCATCATACAATCTCAGATTCATCTATTCAACTAACACATAGAACCTCAAAGAGTGCCCCAAAGTTTCTACCAGAGAATCACGACGAAAACGTGTGCCAACCCCTATGCATAGGTTCATGGGCGGAACCCGCAAGTTGGTCACCAAAACATACATCAAGTGAATCACGTGATATCCCATTGTCACCACAGATATCCACGGCAGGACATACATCAAGTGTTCTCAAATCTTTAAAGACTCAATCCGATAAGATAACTTCAAAGGGGAAACTCAATCCATTACAAGAGAGTAGAGGGGGGAAGAAACATCATAGGATCCAAATATAATAGCAAAGTTTGCGATACATCAAGATCGTGCCAAATCAAGAACACGAGAGAGAGAGAGAGATCAAACACATAGCTACTGGTACATACCCTCAGCCCCGAGGGAGAACTACTCCCTCCTCGTCATGGAGAGCACCGGGATGATGAAGATGGCCACCGGAGAAGGATTTCCCCCTCCGGCAGGGTGCCGGAACGGGTCTAGATTGGCTTTCGGTGGCTACGGAGGCTTCTGGCGACGGAACTCCCGATCTATTGTGCTCTCTGGAAGTTTTAGGATACGTGGGTATATATGGGTGAAAGGAGTACGTCGGTAGACCGAAGGGGGGGCCATGAGGCAGGGGCGCGCCCCAGGGGGGTGGGCGCGTCCCCTACCCTCGTGAGCTCCTCCTTCATCTTCTGACGTAGGGTCTAAGTCTATCCGGTAGGTTTCCTTCCAAAAATAACTTCTCCAGTTGATTTCGTTCCGTTTCGACTCTGTTTGATATTCCTTTTCTTCGAAACACTGAAATAGGCATAAAACAACAAATCCGGGCTGGGCCTCCGGTTAATAGGTTAGTCCCAAAAATAATATAAAAGTGGAAAATAAAGCCCAATATTTCCCAAAACAGTAGATAGTATAGCATGGAGCAATCAAAAATTATAGATATGTTGGATACATATCAAGCATCCCCAAGCTTAATTCCTGCTCGTTCTCGAGTAGGTAAATGATAAAAAAGATAATTTTTCATGTGGAATGCTAGTTGGCATAATTTCAATGTAATTCTTCTTACTTGTGATATGAATATTCGGATCCGAAAGATTCAAGACAAAAGTTCATATTGACATAAAAATAATAATACTTCAAGCATACTAACTAAGCAATCATGTCTTCTCAAAATAACATGGCCAAAGAAAGCTATCCCTACAAAATCATATATTCTGGCTATGCTCTATCTTCACCACACAAAATATTTAAATCATGCACAACCCCGATGACAAGCCAAGCAATTGTTTCATACTTTTGATGTTCTCAAACTTTTTCAATCTTCACGCAATACATGAGCGTGAGCCATGGATATAGCACTATAGGTGGAATAGAGTGGTGGTTGTGGAGAAGAAAAAAAGGGGAAGATAGTCTCACATCAACTAGGCGTATCAACGGGCTATGGAGATGCCCATCAATAGATATCAATGTGAGTGAGTAGGGATTGCCATGCAACGGATGCACTAGAGCTATAAATGTATGAAAGCTCAACAAAAGAAACTAGTGGGTGTGCATCCAACTCGCTTGCTCATGAAGACCTAGGGCATTTTGAGGAAGCCCATCATTGGAATATACAAGCCAAGTTCTATAATGAAAGATTCCCACTTGTATATGAAAGTGAGAACATAGGAGACTCTCTATCATGAATATCATGGTGCTACTTTGAAGCACAAGTGTGGTAAAAGGATAGTAGCATTGCCCCTTCTCTCTTTTTCTCTCATTTTTTTATTTTTTTATTTGGGCCTTCTCCTTTTTATGGCCTCTTTTTTTCTCCTTTATTTTATTTGGGTTTCTTTGGCCTCTTTTATTTATTTATTTATTTTCATCTGGAGTCTCATCCCGACTTGCGGGGGAATCATAGTCTCCATCATCCTTTCCTCACTGGGACAATGCTCTAATAATGATGATCATCACACTTTTATTTTTCTTACAACTCAAAAATTACAACTTGATACTTAGAACAAAATATGACTCTATATGAATGCCTCCAGCGGTGTACCGAGATGTGCAATGATGCATGAGTGACATGTATGAAAGAATTATGAATGGTGGCTTTGCCACAAATATGATGTCGACTATATGATCATGCAAAGCAGTATAAAAATGATGAAGCGTGTCATAATAACAGAACGGTGGAAAGTTGCATGGCAATATATCTTGGAATGGCCATGGAAATGCCATAATAGGTAGGTATGGTGGTTGTTTTTAGGAAGATATATGGTGGGTTTATGGTACCGGCAAAAGTTCCGCGGTACTAGAGAGGCTAGCAATGGTGGAAGGGTGAGAGTGCGTATAATCCATGGACTCAACATTAGTCATAAAGAACTCACATACTTATTGCAAAAATCTATTAGTTATCAAAACAAAGTACTACGCGCATGCTCCTAGGGGGATAGATTGGTAGGAAAAGACCATCGCTCGTCCCCGACCGCCACTCATAAGGAAGGCAATCAATAAATCAATCATGCTCCGACTTCATCACATAACGGTTCACCATACGTGCATGCTACGGGAATCACAAACTTCAAAACAAGTATCTCTCAAATTCACAACTACTCAACTAGCATGACTCTAATATCACCATCTCCATATCTCAAAACAATTATCAAGTATCAAACTTCTCATAGTATTCAGCACACTCATAAGAGAATTTTCTTATTCTTGAATACCTAGCATATTAGGATTTTAAGCAAATTACCATGCTATTTAAGATTCTCAAAATAATATAAGTGAAGCATGAGAGTCCATCTATTTCTTCAAAATAAAACTACCACCGTGCTCTAAAAGATATAAGTGAAGCACTAGAGCAAATGACAAACTACTCCGAAAGATATAAGTGAAGATCAATGAGTAGTCGAATAATTATGCAACTATGTGAAGACTCTCTAACATTTAATAATTTCAGATCTTGGTATTCTATTCAAACAGCAAGCAAAGCAAAATAAAATGACATCTAAGAATAGCAAACATCATGTGAAGAAGCAAAAACTTAGGATCAACCGAAACTAACCGATAGTTGTTGAAGAAGAAAGGTGGGATGCTAACCGGGGCATCCCAAGCTTAGATGATTGAGACTTCTTGAAATATTATCTTGGGGTGCCTTGGGCATCCCCAAGCTTGAGCTTTCGTGTCTCCTTAATTCCTCTCATATCATGGTCTCCCTAAATCTCAAAAGCTTCATCCACACAAAACTCAACAAGGACTCGTGAGATAAGTTAGTATAAACCATTGCAAAAACCTTATCATACCCTACTGTAGCAAATCACTAAAATTATTATTCAAAATTGCATACTAAATTCCTCTTCATATTTAATAGTCCTATCCTCAAATAGAATCATTAAAGAAGCAAACATATGCAAACAATGCAAACATAACAGCAATCTGCCTAAACAGGATAGTCTGTAAAGAATGCAGCAACATCCATACTTCCCTAGCTCCAAAAATTATTAAAGAAAACTCCCACTGTAGTAAATTTATCAGATCTTAATATTCAAAAGGTTTCAACATTTTATCACATTCTGACTTTTCTAGGGAATTATTGCAACAGCGGTAAAATTTCTGTTTTCAAACAGCAACACGAAGACTTGTAACATAGGCATAGTAAAGACTATTAATGCCACTTTTATTGAAATAAAAGATGCAAAACATTGTTCTAAATAACAGCAAGAAAATCCTAATAAATTGACTCTCCAAGCAAAACACATATCATGTGGCAAATAAAAATATAGCTCCAAGTAAAGTTACCGATGAACGAAGACGAAAGAGGGGATGCCTTCCGGGGCATCCCCAAGCTTAGGCTCTTGGCTATCCTTGAATATTACCTTGGGGTGCCTTGGGAATCCCCAAGCTTAGGCTCTTTCCACTCCTTATTCCATAGTCCATCGAATCCTTACCCAAAACTTGAAAACTTCACAACACAAAACTTAAAGTAGAAAACTCGTAAGCTCCGTTAGTATAAGAAATAAATCACCACTTCAAGGTACTGTAATGAACTCATCCTTAATTTATATTGGTGTTAAACCTACTGTATTCCAACTTCTCTATGGTTTATAAACTATTTTACTAGCCATAGATTCGTCAAAAGAAGTAAACAACACATGAAAAACAGAATCTGTCAAAAACAGAACAGTCTGTAGTAATCTGGGTCAAACGTATACGTCTTGAACTCATAAAATTCTCAAATAAATTTCTGGACCTGAGAAATTTATCTATTAATCATCTTCAAAAAGAATTAACTAAATATCACTCTCCAAATAAAAATGGCAGCAATTCTCGTGAGCGCTAAAGTTTCTGTTTTTGACAGCATGATCAACAAGACTTTCCCCAAGTCTTCCCAAAGGTTCTACTTGGACAAACACTAACTAAAAGCATAAAACTACATCTAAACAGAGGCTAGATGGATTATTTATTACTAAATAGTAACAAAAAGCAAGGAATAAAAATAAAATTGGGTTGCCTCCCAACAAGCGCTATCGTTTAACGCCCCTAGCTAGGCATGATGATTTCAATGATGCTCACATAAAAGATAAGGATTGAAACATAAAGAGAGCATCATGAAGAATATGACTAGCACATTTAAGTCTAACCCACTTCCTATGCATAGGTATTTTGTGAGCAAACAACTTATGGGAACAAGAATCAACTTGCATAGGAAGGTAAAACAAGCATAACTTCAAAATTTTAAGCACATAGAGAGGAAACTTGATATTATTGCAATTCCTACAAGCATATATTCCTCCCTCATAATAATTTTCAGTAGCATAATGAATGAATTCAAAAATATAACCAGCACCTAAAGCATTCTTTTCATGATCTACAAGCATATAAATTTTATTACTCTCCACATAAGCAAGATTCTTCTCATTCTGGACAATGGGAGTATCATAAGAGACTTGGATACTATAAATTGTTTCCACATTAAAAGAGTAATGTTCAGAAAAGTGGTAACCATAATCATGACAAGTTTTATAAATATAATACTCACTACTTTTTATAGCACATGTATCATCATAATAATTATCATAAGTAGGAGGCATGTTATCATCATTATAAACTTGCATATCAAAACTTGGGAGACTAAAAATATCATCTTCATTAATCATAGCTTCCCCAAGCTTGGGACAAACATTAATTGCAGCAAATATATTCTCAAAAACATCATCTTCATCAAACATAGCATCCCCAAGCTTGGGCCTTTTCATATCATAAGCATAATCACTCTCATCATTAATAGTATAGATAGCACCAATAGTATAGCAATTATAATATTCTTCCAAGCAAGTGCCAAAAAGATTTTCAAGATCATAAGAAGTGTCATTATCTTCCCAATCATAATCATCACAACAAGCAATAGGCATAACGAGATCATCATCAAGTGTATCATTTTCATGAGGCACAACAATAATAGGAGCAACTTTATTTGGGAGAGATACCTTTTTACCTCTCTTCCTTTTTCTTTTCTTCTTCTTCACCACATCATGTGTGGGTTCAATCCTCTTTTTGGAGCTCCTTATTAATGATATTGGTTGAATAGAGGGATCCTCTTCGTTACCTGATTCCTCATAAGAAATAATAGGAGAATATTGGGAAGTCTCTTCCCTTTCGTTAGCATTCTCTTCATCTTCTATTTGTTTTGTTTTCTTTATGCAATTGGCAATATAAGGATTTTCAATGCAATTCACCGTGCAATACATATAAATTTCCTCTAGATCAAAATGAAGAACTTTATCAAGGGAAAATTTTGGAATATCCTTAGTTCTAAGTTTAATTTCTTCATAACCCAAGGGCAAACTAAGTTCATTATGATGTGCAAGGGAAATCAAGTCATCACAATTTTTGGACACGATACGCTCATGAAACAATTTGCATTGGGTACTAAAATGATCACGTTCATTGCAAAGTTCACAAGTAGGGCTAAGAAAATATAAATTTTCAGCACATTCATCTAGCTCTTCCTGCAACAATTTGGTTTCTAAGTACTTATGCCTCTTGCAATATCTATCTTCCCTATTTGGTGCGTACTTGCAAACCCAGTCTACTCCACAAAATTGACATGTTTATAGGAGGCATTTTCATCATAACTAGTGCAATCATCATTAGCATCATGGATATTCAAAGAATTCGTACTAACAACATTGCTATCAAGCTCATCATTCAAATATTTAGTGCCAAACATTTTAGAGATCTCTTCTTCTAGCACTTGAGCACAATTATCCTTTCCATCATACTCACGAAAGATATTAAAAAGATGAAGCGTATGAGACAAACTCAATTCCATTTTTTTGTAGTTTTCTTTTATAAACTAAACTAGTGATAAAACAAGAAACTAAAAGACTCGATTGCAAGATCTAAAGATATACCTTCAAGCACTCACCTCCCCGGCAACGGCGCCAGAAAAGAGCTTGATGTCTACTACACAACCTTCTTCTTGTAGACGTTGTTGGGCCTCCAAGTGCGGAGGTTTGTAGGACAGTAGCAAATTTCCCTCAAGTGGATGACCTAAGGTTTATCAATCTGTAGGAGGCGTAGGATGAAGATGGTCTCTCTAAAGCAACCCTGCAACCAAATAAAAAAGAGTCTCTTGTGTCCCCAACACACCCAATACAATGGTAAATTGTATAGGTGCACTAGTTCGGCGAAGAGATGGTGATACAAGTGCAATATGGATGGTAGATAAAGGTATTTGTAATCTGAAAATATAAAAACAGCAAGGTAACTAATGATAAAAGTGAGCGTAAACGGTATTGCAATGCGTTGAAACAAGGCCTAGGGTTCATACTTTCACTAGTGTAAGTCCTCTCAACAATAATAACATAATTGGATCATATAACTATCCCTCAACATGCAATAAAGAGTCACTCCAAAGTCACTAATAGTGGAGAACGAACGAAGAGATTATGGTAGGGTACGAAACCACCTCAATGTTAATCTTTCCAATCAATCCATTGGGCTATTCCTATAAGAGTCACAAATAGCCCTAGAGTTCATACTAGAATAACACCTTAAGACACAAATCAACCAAAACCCTAATGTCACCTAGATACTCCAATGTCACCTCAAGTATCCGTGGGTATGATTATGCGATATGCATCACACAATCTCAGATTCATCTATTCAACCAACACATAGAACCTCAAAGAGTGCCCCAAAGTTTCTACCGGAGAATCACGACGAAAACGTGTGCCAACCTGAAGGAAATATGCCCTAGAGGCAATAATAATGTTATTATTTAATTTCCTTATATCATGATAAATGTTTATTATTCATGCTAGAATTGTATTATCCGGAAACATAATACTTGTGTGAATACATAGACAAACTAAACGTCACTAGTATGCCTCTACTTGACTAGCTCATTAATCAAAGATGGATATGTTTCCTAACCATAGACATGTGTTGTCATTTGATTAACGGGATCACATTATTAGGAGAATGATGTGATTGACATGACCCATTCCATTAGCTTAGCACCCGATCGTTTAGTATGTTGCTATTGCTTTCTTCATGACTTATACATGTTCCTATGACTATGAGATTATGCAACTCCCGTTTGTCGGAGGAACACTTTGTGAGCTACCAAACGTCACAACGTAACTGGGTGATTATAAAGGAGCTCTACAGGTGTCTCCAAAGGTAAATGTTGGGTTGACGTATTTCGAGATTAGGATTTGTCACTCCGATTGTCGGAGAGGTATCTCTGGGCCCTCTCGGTAATGCACATCACATAAGCCTTGCAAGCATTGCAACTAATAAGTTAGTTGCGAGATGATGTATTACAAAACGAGTAAAGAGACTTGCCGGTAATGAGATTGAACTAGGTATTGAGATACCGACGATCGAATCTCGGGCAAGTAACATACCGATGACAAAGGGAACAACGTATGTTGTTATGCGGTCTGACCGATAAAGATCTTCGTAGAATATGTGGGAGCCAATATGAGCATCCAGGTTCCGCTATTGGTTATTGACCGGAGACATGTCTCGGTCATGTCTACATTGTTCTCGAACCCGTAGGGTCCGCACGCTTAAGGTTTCGATGACAGTTATATTATGAGTTTATGAGTTTTGATGTACCGAAGTTAGTTCGGAGTCCCGGATGTGATCACGGACATGACGAGGAGTCTCGAAATGGTTGAGACATAAAGATTGATATATTGGACGGCTATATTCGGACACCGGAAGTGTTCCGGGTGATTTCGGAGAAAACCGGAGAGCCGGAGGGTTACCGGAACCCCCCGGGAGAAGTAATGGGCCATATGGGCCTTAGTGGAGAGAGAGAAGGGCAGCCAGGGTGGGCCGCGTGCCTCCTCCCCCTGGTCCGAATTGGACTAGGAGAGGGGGGGTGGCGCCCCCCTTTCCTTCTCCCTCCCCACTTCCTTCCCCCTCCTAGTAGGAGTCCTACTCCTACTAGGAGGAGGACTCCTCCTTGGTGCGCCATAGGGCCGGCCGGCCTCCTCCCCTTGCTCCTTTATATACGGGGGCAGGGGGCACCCCTAAACACACAAGTTGATCCACGTGATCATTTTCTTAGCCGTGTGCGGTGCCTCCTTCCACCATAATCCTCGATAATATTGTAGTGGTGCTTAGGCAAAGCCCTGCGACAGTTGAACATCAAGATCGTCACCACGCCGTCGTGCTGACGGAACTCTTCCCCGACACTTTGTTGGATCGGAGTCCGGGGATCATCATCGAGCTGAACGTGTGCTAAAACTCGAAGGTGCCGTAGTTTCGGTGCTTGATCGATCGGGCCGTGAGGACGTACGACTACTTCCTCTACGTTGTGTCAACACTTCCCTTGCCGGTCTATGAGGGTACGTAGACAACACTCTCCCCTCTCGTTGCTATGCATCACCATGATCTTGCGTGTGCGTAGGAATTTTTTTGAAATTACTACGTTCCCCAACAGTGGCATCCGAGCCTAGGTTTTATGTGTTGATGTTATATGCACGAGTAGAACACAAGTGAGTTGTGGGCGATATAAGTCATACTGCTTACCAGCATGTCATACTTTGGTTCGGCGGTATTGTTGGACGAAGCTGCCCGGACCAACATTACGCGTACGCTTACGCGAGCCCGGTTCTCCCGACGTGCTTTGCACAAAGGTGGCTAGCGGGTGTCAGTTTCTCCAACTTTAGTTGAACCAAGTGTGGCTACGCCCGGTCCTTGCGAAGGTTAAAACAACACCAACTTGACAAACTGTCGTTGTGGTTTTGATGCGTAGGTAAGATTGGTTCTTGCTTAAGCACGTAGCAGCCACGTAAAACTTGCAACAACAAAGTAGAGGACGTCTAAATTGTTTTTGCAGGGCATGTTGTGATGTGATATGGTCAAGACATGATGCTAAATTTTATTGTATGAGATGATCATGTTTTGTAACCGAGTTATCGACAACTGGCAGGAGCCATATGGTTGTCGCTTTATTATATGCAATGCAATTGCGCTGTAATGCTTTACTTTATCACTAAGCGGTAGCGATAGTCGTGGAAGCATAAGTTTGGCGAGACGACAACGATGCTACGATGGTGATCAAGGTGTCGCGCCGGTGACGATGGTGATCATGACGGTGCTTCGAAGATGGAGATCACAAGCACAAGATGATGATGGCCATATCATATCACTTATATTGATTGCATGTGATGTTTATCTTTTATGCATCTTATCTTGCTTTGTTTGACGGTAGCATTTTAAGATGATCTCTCACTAATTATCAAGAAGTGTTCTCCCTGAGTATGCACGGTTGCGAAAGTTCTTCGTGCTGAGACACCACGTGATGATCGGGTGTGATAGGCTCTACGTTCAAATATAACGGGTGCAAAATAGTTGCACACGCGGAATACTCAGGTTATACTTGAGGAGCCAAGCATATACAGATATGGCCTCGGAACACGGAGACTGAAAGGTCGAGCATGAATCATATAGTAGATATGATCAAAATAGTGATGTTCACCAATGAAACTACTCCATCTCACGTGATGATCGGACATGATTTAGTTGATTTGGATCACGTAATCACTTAGAGGATTAGAGGGATGTCTATCTAAGTGGGAGTTCTTTAGTAATATGATTAATTGAACCTAAATTTATCATGAAGTTAGTACCTGATAGTATCTTGCTTGTTTATGTTTGATTGTAGATAGATGGCCTGTGATGTTGTTCCGTTGAATTTTAATGCGTTCCTTGAGAAAGAAAAGTTGAAAGATGATGGTAGCAATTACACGGACTGGGTCCGTAACTTGAGGATTATCCTCATTGCTGCACAGAAGAATTACGTCCTGGAAGCACCGCTGGGTGCCAGGCCTGCTGCTGGAGCAACACCAGATGTTATGAACGTCTGGCAGAGCAAAGCTGATGACTACTCGATAGTTCAGTGTGCCATGCTTTACGGCTTGGAATCGGGACATATGAGATGTTCCAGGAGTTGAAGTTAATATTTCAAGAAAATGCCCAGATTGAGAGATATGAAGTCTCCAATAAGTTCTATAGCTGCAAGATGGAGGAGAACAGTTCTGTCAGTGAGCATATACTCAAAATGTCTGGGTATAATAATCACTTGATTCAATTGGGAGTTAATATTCCATATGATTGCGTCATTGACAGAATTCTCCAATCACTGCCACCTAGCTACAAGAGCTTCGTGATGAACTATAATATGCAAGGGATGAATAAGACTATTCCCGAGCTCTTCGCAATGCTGAAAGCTGCGGAGGTAGAAATCAAGAAGGAGCATCAAGTGTTGATGGTCAACAAGACCACTAGTTTCAAGAAAAAGGGCAAAGGGAAGAAGAAGGGGAACTTCAAAAAGAACAGCAAGCAAGTTGCTACTCAAGAGAAGAAACCCAAACCTGGACCTAAGCCTGAAACTAAGTGCTTATACTGCAAGCAGACTGGTCACTGGAAGCGGAACTGCCCCAAGTATTTGGCGGATAAGAAGGATGGCAAGGTGAACAAAGGTATATGTGATATACATGTTATTGATGTGTACCTTACTAATGCTCGCAGTAGTACCTGGGTATTTGATACTGGTTCTGTTGCTAATATTTGGCAACTCGAAACAGGGACTACGGATTAAGCGAAGATTGGCTAAGGACGAGGTGACGATGCGCGTGGGAAATGGTTCCAAAGTCGATATGATCGCGGTCGGCACGCTACCTCTACATATACCTTCGGGATTAGTATTAGACCTAAATAATTGTTATTTGGTGCCAGCGTTGAGCATGAACATTATATCTGGATCTTGTTTGATGCGAGACGGTTATTCATTTAAGTCAGAGAATAATAGTTGTTCTATTTATATGAGTAATATCTTTTATGGTCATGCACCCTTAAAGAGTGGTCTATTCTTATTAAATCTCGATAGTAGTGACACACATATTCATAATGTTGAAGCCAAAAGATGCAGAGTTGATAATGATAGTGCAACTTATTTGTGGCACTGCCGTTTGGGTCATATCGGTGTAAAGCGCATGAAGAAACTCCATACTGATGGACTTTTGGAACCACTTGATTATGAATCGCTTGGTACTTGCGAACCGTGCCTTATGGGTAAGATGACGAAAACACCGTTCTCCGGTACTATGGAGAGAGCAACAGATTTTTGTTGGAAATCATACATACAGATGTATGTGGTCCGATGAATGTTGAGGCTCGTGGAGGATATCGTTATTTTCTCACATTCACAGATGACTTAAGCAGATATGGGTATATCTACTTAATGAAACATAAGTCTGAAACTTTTGAAAAGTTCAAAGAATTTCAGAGTGAAGTTGAAAATCATCGTAACAAGAAAATAAAATTCCTACGATCTGATCGTGGAGGAGAATATTTGAGTTACGAGTTTGGTGTACATTTGAAACAATGCGGAATAGTTTCGCAACTCACGCCACCCGGAACACCACAGCGTAATGGTGTGTCCGAACGTCATAATCGTACTTTACTTGATATGGTGCGATCTATGATGTCTCTTACTGATTTACTGCTATCGTTTTGGGGTTATGCTCTAGAGACGGCCGCATTCATGTTAAATAGGGCACCATCAAAATCCGTTGAGACGATGCCTTATGAACTGTAGTTTGGCAAGAAACCAAAGTTGTCGTTTCTAAAAGTTTGGGGTTGCGATGCTTATGTGAAAAAACTTCAACCTGATAAGCTCGAACCCAAATTGGAGAAATGTGTCTTCATAGGATATCCAAAGGAAACTATTGGATACACCTTCTATCACAGATCCGAAGGCAAGACTTTTGTTGCCAAATTCGGAAACTTTCTAGAGAAGGAGTTTCTCTCGAAAGAAGTTAGTGGGAGGAAAGTAGAACTTGATGAGGTAACTGTACCTGCTCCCTTATTGGAAAGTAGTACAGCACAAAAACCAGTTTCTGTGACACCTACACCAATTAGTGAGGAAGCTAATGATGATGATCATGAAACTTCAGAACAAGATACTACTGAACCTCGTAGATCAACCAGAGTAAGATCTGCACCAGAGTGGTACGGTAATCCCGTTCTGGGAGTCATGTTACTAGATCATGATGAACCTACGAACTATGGAGAAGTGATGGTGAGCCCAGATTCCGCAAAATGGCTTGAAGCCATGAAATCTGAGATGGGATCCATGTATGAGAACAAAGTATGGACTTTGGTTGACTTGCCTAATGATCGGCAAGCAATTGAGAATAAATGGATCTTCAAGAAGAAGGCTGACGCTGACGGTAATGTTACTGTCTACAAAGCTCGACTTGTCGCAAAAGGTTTTCGACAAGTTCAAGGGATTGACTACGATGAGACCTTCTCTCCCGTAGCGATGCTTAAGTCTGTCCGAATCATGTTAGCAATTGCCGCATTTTATGATTATGAAATTTGGTAGATGGATGTCAAAACTGCATTCCTGAATGGATTTCTGGAAGAAGAGTTGTATATGATGCAGCCGGAAGGTTTTGTCGATCCAAAGGAAGCTAACAAAGTGTGAAAGATCCAGCGATCCATTTGTGGACTAGTGCAAGCCTCTCGGAGTTGGAATAAACGCTTTGATAGTGGGATCAAAGCATTTGGTTTTATACAGACTTTTGGAGAAGTCTGTATTTACAAGAAAGTGAGTGGGAGCTCTGTAGCATTTCTGATATTATATGTAGATGACA
The DNA here is from genome assembly GCF_003073215.2 of Triticum urartu. Classification (NCBI taxonomy): domain Eukaryota; kingdom Viridiplantae; phylum Streptophyta; class Magnoliopsida; order Poales; family Poaceae; genus Triticum; species Triticum urartu. The sequence continues at coordinate 545,458,613 of NC_053028.1, read as the reverse complement.
TATTACTAATCGGAAATGATATAGAATTTCTGGATAGCATAAAGGGATACTTGAATAAGAGTTTTTCAATGAAAGACCTCGGTGAAGCTGCCTACATATTGGGCATCAAGATCTATAGAGACAGATCAAGACACTTAATTGGACTTTCACAAAGCACATACCTTGACAAAGTTTTGAAAAAGTTCAAAATGGATCAAGCAAAGAAAGGATTCTTGCCTGTGTTACAAGGTGTGAAATTGAGTAAGACTCAATACCCGACCAATGCAGAAGATAGAGAGAAAATGAAAGATGTTCCCTATGCTTCAGCCATAGGCTCTATCATGTATGCAATGCTGTGTACCAGACCTGATGTGTGTCTTGCTATAAGTCTAGCAGGGAGGTACCAAAGTAATCCAGGAGTGGATCACTGGACAGCGGTCAAGAACATCCTGAAATACCTGAAAAGGACTAAGGATATGTTTCTCATATATGGAGGTGAGAAAGAGCTCATCGTAAATGGTTACGTTGATGCAAGCTTTGACACTGATCCGGACGATTCTAAATCGCAAACCGGATACGTGTTTATATTAAACGGTGGAGCTGTCAGTTGGTGCAGTTCTAAACAAAGCGTTGTGGCAGGATCTACATGTGAAGCGGAGTACATAGCTGCTTTGGAAGCAGCAAACGAAGGAGTCTGGATGAAGGAGTTCATATCCGATCTAGGTGTCATACCTAGTGCATCGGGTCCAATGAAAATCTTTTGTGACAATACTGGTGCAATTGCCTTGGCAAAGGAATCCAGATTTCACAAGAGAACCAAGCACATTAAGAGACGCTTCAATTCCATCCGGGATCTAGTCCAGGTGGGAGACATAGAGATTTGCAAGATACATACGGATCCGAATGTTGCAGACCCATTGACTAAGCCTCTTCCACGAGCAAAACATGATCAGCACCAAAGCTCCATGGGTGTTAGAATCATTACTGTGTAATCTAGATTATTGACTCTAGTGCAAGTGGGAGACTGAAGGAAATATGCCCTAGAGGCAATAATAATGTTATTATTTAATTTCCTTATATCATGATAAATGTTTATTATTCATGCTAGAATTGTATTATCCGGAAACATAATACTTGTGTGAATACATAGACAAACTAAACGTCACTAGTATGCCTCTACTTGACTAGCTTGTTAATCAAAGATGGTTATGTTTCCTAACCATAGACATGTGTTGTCATTTGATTAACGGGATCACATTATTAGGAGAATGATGTGATTGACATGACCCATTCCATTAGCTTAGCGCACCCGATCGTTTAGTATGTTGCTATTGCTTTCTTCATGACTTATACATGTTCCTATGACTATGAGATTATGCAACTCCCGTTTGCCAGGAACACTTTGTGTGCTACCAAACGTCACAACGTAACTGGGTGATTATAAAGGAGCTCTACAGGTGTCTCCAAAGGTAAATGTTGGGTTGGCGTATTTCGAGATTAGGATTTGTCACTCCGATTGTCGGAGAGGTATCTCTGGGCCCTCTCGGTAATGCACATCACATAAGCCTTGCAAGCATTGCAACTAATGAGTTAGTTGCGAGATGATGTATTACGAAACGAGTAAAGAGACTTGCCGGTAACGAGATTGAACTAGGTATTGAGATACCGACGATCGAATCTCGGGCAAGTAACATACCGATGACAAAGGGAACAACGTATGTTGTTATGCGGTCTGACCGATAAAGATCTTCGTAGAATATGTGGGAGCCAATATGAGCATCCAGGTTCCGCTATTGGTTATTGACCGGAGACATGTCTCGGTCATGTCTACATTGTTCTCGAACCCGTAGGGTCCGCACGCTTAAGTTTCGATGACGATAGTTATATTATGCGTTTATGATTTTTGATGTACCGAAGTTAGTTCGGAGTCCCGGATGTGATCACGGACATGACGAGGAGTCTCGAAATGGTCGAGACATAAAGATTGATATATTGGACGGCTATATTCGGACACCGGAAGTGTTCCGGGTGATTTCGGAGAAAACCGGAGAGCCGGAGGGTTACCGGACCCCCCCCCCCAGGAGAAGTAATGGGCCATATGGGCCTTAGTGGAGAGAGAGAAGGGCAGCCAGGGTGGGCCGCGCGCCTCCTCCCCTCCTGGTCCAAATTGGACTAGGAGAGGGGGCGGCGCCCCCATTTCCTTCTCCCTCCCCACTTCCTTCCCCCTCCTAGTAGGAGTCCTACTCCTACTAGGAGGAGGACTCTTCCTTGGTGCGCCATAGGGCCGGCTGGCCTCCTCCCCTTGCTCCTTTATATATGGGGGTAGGGGGCACCCCTAAACACACAACTTGATCCACGTGATCGTTTTCTTAGCCGTGTGCGGTGCCCCCTTCCACCATAATCCTCGATAATATTGTAGTGGTGCTTAGGCGAAGCCCTGCGACAGTTGAACATCAAGATCATCACCACCCCGTCGTGCTGACGGAACTCTTCCCCGACACTTTGCTGGATCGGAGTCCGGGGATCGTCATCAAGCTGAACGTGTGCTAGAACTCGGAGGTGCCGTACGTTCGGTGCTTGGATCGGTCGGATCGAGAAGACGTACGACTGCTTCGTCTACGTTGTGTCAACACTTCCGTTGCCGGTCTACGAGGGTACGTAGACAACACTCTCCCCTCTTGTTGCTATGCATCACCATGATCTTGCGTGTGCGTAGGAATTTTTTTGAAATTACTACGTTCCCCAACACAACCCCTATGCATAGGTTCACGGGCGAAACCCGCAAGTTGGTCACCAAAACATACATGAAGTGAATCACGTGATATCCCATTGTCACCACCGATATCCACGACAAGACATACATCAAGTGTTCTCAAATCTTTAAAGACTCAATCTGATAAGATAACTTCAAAGGGGAAACTCAATCCATTACAAGAGAGTAGAGGGGGGAAGAAACATCATAGGATCCAAATATAATAGCAAAGCTTGCGATACATCAAGATCGTGCCAAATCAAGAACACGGGAGAGAGAGAGAGATCAAACACATAGCTACTGTTACATACCCTCAGCCCCGAGGGAGAACTACTCCCTCCTTGTCATGGAGAGCACGGGGATGATGAAGATGGCCACCGGATAAGGATTGCCCCCTCCGGCAGGGTGCCGAAACGGGTCTAGATTGGCTTTCGGTGGCTACGGAGGCTTCTGGGGGCGGAACTCCCGATCTATTGTGCTCTCTGGAAGTTTTAGGATACGTGGGTATATATGGGTGAAAGGAGTATGTCGGTGGACCGAAGGGGCGCCACGAAGCAGGGGGCGCGCCCCAGGGGGGTGGGCGCGCCCCCTACCCTCTTGAGCTCCTCCTTCATCTTCTGACGTAGGGTCCAAGTCTATCCGGTAGGTTTCCTTCCAAAAATAACTTCTCCAGTTGATTTCGTTCCGTTTCGACTCCGTTTGATATTCCTTTTCTTCGAAACACTGAAATAGGCATAAAACAGCAAATCTGGGTTGGGCCTCCGGTTAATAGGTTAGTCCCAAAAATAATATATAAGTGGAAAATAAAGCCCAATATTGCCCAAAACAGTAGATAATATAGCATGGAGCAATCAAAAATTATAGATACGTTGGAGACGTATCAAGTGACCTGGATAAAGAGAGATCTCCGAGTGAATGGTAGGTCGAGTGGACTTCACTCGACACCTTTGCTGGATCCCTTCTTCTGATTCTTGAACTTCTTTTGTTCTTAGGACAAGGACGTTAGGTAGGACGTATAGGTCAGGCCTATTACCCTACCCCAGGTTCGTGTCCTCATCAGCTTGCCGATCATCGGGCAAGTCAACCAAAGTCCACACTTTGTTCTCATACATATATCCCATCTCAGATTTCATGGCCTCAAGCCATTTCGTGGAATCTGGGCTCATCATCGCTTCCTCATAGTTGATAGGTTCGTCATGGTCAAGTAACATGACTTCTAGAACAGGATTACCGTACCACTCTGGTGCGGATCTTACTCTGGTTGACCTACGAGGTTCGGTAGTAACTTCATCAGAAGTTTCATTATCATCATTATTAGCTTCCTCACTAATTGGTGTAGGAATCACATGAACTAATTGATGTGATGGACTACTTTCCAATAAGGGAGTAGGTACATGATACGTCTCCAACATATCTATAATTTTTGATTGCTCCATGCTATATTATCTACTGTTTTGGGCAATATTGGGCTTTATTATCCACTTTTATATTACTTTCGGGACTAACCTATTAACCGGAGGCCCAGCCCAGATTTGTTGTTTTATGCCTATTTCAGTGTTTTGAAGAAAAGGAATATCAGACGGAGTCGAAACGGAACGAAATCAACTAGAGAAGTTATTTTTAGAACGAAAGCCACCCGATGGACTTGGACCCTACGTCAAGGAAGGAAGGAGGAGCTCACGAGGGTAGGGGGCGCGCCCCCCTATCTCGTGGGCCCCCCGTGGCTCCTCCGACGTCCTCCCTACACCCATATATATATATCCACGTACCCTAAAACTTCCAGAACGCAGAATAGATCGGGAGTTCCGCCGCCAGAAGCCTCCGTAGCCACCGAAAACCAATCTAGACCCGTTCCGGCACCCTGCCGGAGGGGGCAATCCCTCTCCGGTGGCCATCTTCATCATCCCGGTGCTCTCCATGAAGAGGAGGGAGTAGTTCTCCCTCGGGGCTGAGGGTATGTAACAGTAGCTATGTGTTTGATCTCTCTCTCTCTCGTGTTCTTGATTTGGCACGATCTTGATGTATCGCGAGCTTTGCTATTATAGTTGGATCTTATGTTTCTCCTCCCCCTCTACTCTCTTGTAATGAATTGAGTTTCCCCTTTGAAGTAATCTTATCGGATTGAGTCTTTAAAGATTTGAGAACACTTGATGTATGTCTTGCCGTGGATATCTGTGGTGACAATGGGATATCACGTGATTCACTTGATGTATGTTTTGGTGATCAACTTGCGGGTTCCGCCCATGAACCTATGCATAGGGGTTGGCACACGTTTTCGTCGTGATTCTCCGGTAGAACTTTGGGGCACTCTTTGAGGTCCTATGTGTTGGTTGAATAGATGAATCTGAGATTGTGTGACGCATATCGTATAATCATACCCACGGATACTTGAGGTGACATTGGAGTATCTAGGTGACATTAGGGTTTTGGTTGATTTGTGTCTTAAGGTGTTATTCTAGTACGAACTCTAGGGCTGTTTGTGACACTTATAGGAATAGCCCAACCGATTGATTGGAAAGAATAACTTTGAGGTGGTTTCATACCCTACCATAATCTCTTCGTTCGTTCTCCGCTATTAGTGACTTTGGAGTGACTCTTTGTTGCATGTTGAGGGACTGTTTTATGATCCAATTATGTTAGTATTGTTGAGGGAACTTACACTAGCGAAAGTATGAACACTAGGCCTTGTTTCCTAGCATTGCAATACCGTTTACGCTCAATTTTATCATTAGTTACCTTGCTGTTTTTATATTTTCAGATTACAAATACCTTTATCTACCATCCATATACCACTTGTATCACCATCTCTTCGCCGAACTAGTGCACCTATACAATTTACCATTGTATTGGGTGTGTTGGGGACACAAGAGAATCTTTGTTATTTGGTTGAAGGGTTGCTTGAGAGAGACCATATTCATCCTACGCCTCCTACGGATTGATAAACCTTAGGTCATCCACTTAAGGGAAATTTGCTACTGTCCTACAAACCTCTGCACTTGGAGGCCCAACAATGTCTACAAGAAGAAGGTTGTGTAGTAGACATCAAGCTCTTTTCTGGCGCCGTTGCCGGGGGAGGTGAGTGCTTGAAGGTATATCTTTAGATCTTGCAATCGAGTCTTTTAGTTTCTTGTTTTATCACTAGTTTAGTTTATAAAAGAAAATTACAAAAAAATGGAATTGAGTTTGTCTCATACACTTCACCTTTTTAATATCTTTCGTGAGTATGATGGAAAGGATAATTGTGCTCAAGTGCTAGAAGAAGAAATCTATAAAATGTTTGGCACTAAATATTTGAATGATGAGCATGATTGCAATGTTGTTAGTATTAATTCCTTGAATATCCATGATGATAATGATATGCAAAGCCACAAGCTTGGGGAAGCTATGTTTGATGAAGATGATATTTTTTGTCCCCCAAGTTTTGATGAGCAAATTTATTATGATGAAAGTATGCCTCCTATCTATGATGATTATTGTGATGACACGTATGCTTTAAAGAATAATGATAACCATGAAACTTGTCATCTTGATCTTAATTTTCAATCACATGATAGCTATTTTGTTGAGTTAGCTCCCACCATTATTCATGAGAAGAATTTTGCTTATGTGGAGAGTAGTAAATTTTCTATGCTTGTAGATCATGAAAAGAATGCTTTAGGTGCTGGTTATATTGTTGAATTAATTCATGATGCTACTGAAAATTATTATGAGGGAGGAATATATGCTTGTAGGAATTGCAATAATATCAAGTTTTCTCTCTATGTGCTTAAAATTTTGGAGTTTTGCTTGCTTTACCTTCCTATGCAAGTTGATTCTTGTTCCCATAAGTTGTTTGCTCACAAAATCCCTATGCATAGGAAGTGGGTTATACTTAAATGTGCTAGTCATATTCTTCATGATGCTCTCTTTATGTTTCAGTTCTTATCCTTTATGTGAGCATCATTGAAATCATCATGCCTATCTAGGGGCATTAAACGATAGCGCTTGTTGGGAGGAAACCCAATTTTATTTTTGTTCCTTACTTTTTGCTCCTGTTTAGTAATAAATAATTCATCTAGACTCTGTTTAGATGTGGTTTTAGTTGTTTAATTAGTGTTTGTGCCAAGTATAACCGTTGGGAAGACTTGGGGAAAGTCTTGTTGATCATGCTGTAAAAAACAGAAACTTTAGTGCTCACGAGAATTGCTTCCATTTTTATTTGGAGAGTGCTATTTAGTTAATTCTTTTTGAAGATGATTAATAGATAAATTCCTAAGGTCGAGCAATTTATTTGAGAATTTTATGAGTTCATAAGTATACGTTTGATCCAGATTACTACAGACTGTTCTGTTTTTGACAGATTCTGTTTTTGATGTGTTGTTTCCTTATTTTGATGAATCTATGGCTAGTAAAATAGTTTATAAACCATAGAGAAGTTGGAATACAGTAAGTTTAACACCAATATAAATAAATAATGAGTTCATTATAGTACCTTGAAGTGGTGATTTATTTTCTTATACTAACGGAGCTCACGAGTTTTCTACTTTAAGTTTTGTGTTGTGAAGTTTTCAAGTTTTCGGTAAGGATTCGATGGACTATGGAATAGGGAGTGGCAAGAGCCTAAGCTTGGGGATGCTAAAGGCACCCCAAGGTAATATTCAATGATAGCAAAGAGCCTAAGCTTGGGGATGCCCCGGAAGGCATCCCCTCTTTCGTCTTTGTTCATCGGTAACTTTACTTGGAGCTATATTTTTATTCGCCACATGATATGTGTTTTGCTTGGAGCATCAATTTATTTTGTTAGGATTCGCTTGCTGTTATTTAGAAAAATATTTTGCATTTTTTATTTCAATAAAAGTGGCATTGATAGCCTTTACTATGCCTATGTTACAAGGATACATGTTGCTGTTTGAAAACAGAAAGTTTACTGCTGTTGCAATAATTCCCTAGAAAATTCAGAATGTGATAAAATGTTGAAATCTTTTGAATATTAAGCTCTGATAAATTTCCTACAGTGGAAATTTTCTTTCATAATTTTTGGAGCTAGGGAAGTATAGATGTTGCAGCATTCTTTATAGACTATCCTGTTTAGGCAGATTGTTGTTATGTTTGCATTGTTTGCATATGGTTGCTTCTTTAATGATTCTATTTAAGGATAGGACTATTAAATATGGAGAGGAATTTAGTATGCAATGTTGAATAATAATTTTAGTGATTTGCTACAGTAGAGTATGATAAGGTTTTGGCAATGGTTTATACTAACTTATCTCACGAGTCCTTGTTGAGTTTTGTGTGGATGAAGCTTTTGAGATTTAGGGAGACCTAGATATGAGAGGAATTAAGGAGACACAAAAGCTCAAGCTTGGGGATGCCCAAGGCACCCCAAGATAATATTTCAAGAAGTCTCAAGCGTCTAAGCTTGGGTGCCCCGGTTGGCATCCCACCTTTCTTCTTCAACAACTATCGGTTAGTATAGGTTGATCCTAAGTTTTTGCTTCTTCACATGATGTTTGCTATTCTTAGATGTCATTTTATTTAGCCTTGCTTGCTGTTTGGATAAAATACCAAGATCTGAAATTATTAAATGTTAGAGTGTCTTCACATAGTTGCATAATTATTCAACTACTCATTGATCTTCACTTATATCTTTTTAGAGCATGGTGGTAGTTTTATTTTGAAGAAATAGATGAACTCTCATGCTTCACTTATATCATTCTGAGAGTCTTAAATAGCATGGTAATTTGCTTAAAATCCTAACATGCTAGGTATTCAAGAATAATAGAACTTTCTTATGAGTGTGTTGAATACTATGAGAAGTTTGATGCTTGATAATTGTTTTGAGATATGAGGATGGCGATATTAGAGTCATGCTAGTTGAGTGGTTATGAATTTGAGAAATACTTGTGTTGAAGTTTGTGATTCCCGTAGCATGCACGTATGGTGAACCGTTATGTGATGAAGTTGGAGCATGATTTATTTATTGATTATCTTCCTTATGAGTGGCGGTCGGGGACGAGAGATGGTCTTTTCCTACCAATCTACCCCCCTAGGAGCATGCACGTAGTACTTTGTTTCGATAACTAATAGATTTTTGCAATAAGTATGTGAGTTCTTTATGACTAATGTTGAGTCCATGGATTATACGCACTCTCATCCTGCCACCATTGCTAGTGTAAGTGCATCTAGTGCCCCTTAGTGATTTTGGTGTATTGAAGACTTATAGGTTAAGGGACTAATGCGTGTGTGAGTGTACACAGGTCTATAAGTCTATGAGGAGTTTGATATTTACAGGAAAAGTCGACCCCTAAAAATGAATATCTTCGACTGAAGATTTTGGTATTTCTGAAGACTTTCATGAAGACTTTGAAAGTGAAGAAATTGGTGTGTCCGTGAAGACTTGATATTCATGCGAGGAATATGAAGCTTGAAGACTTTCATTTTCATAGTTTTGTTTTTCTCTTTCTTGAGTCATAGGAAACACTGTACTGTTAAAGGCGATCGAGGAAATACTAAGGAAAAATTTCCATGTGATGCTCAACTCAAAATCCTACACCTACCAATCCCTTCGAGTGAAGCCATTGGAAATCTCATACAGTTCAGTCAATTTCTTCAGTGGCAGAGACGAAGTTCTTCTGGTTTCCGAGGAATTTGTCCTAACTGAGGAGTTAGGAATTCGCCAGTGCGGATTGCCTACACAGTGAGGAACATGATAGCCCGGAGGATTTTGCCACTCAAAATTCCGACCGTTGCTGTGCTATGCGCCAGCTGTTCCAAAATATCTATCCACCTAATGGTCGTATCATTGAAGGGCATTTATGTCTTATCATGTCAGGCTGCTCCATAGGCTATAAATAGCCGCCCCCTACAACCACTAGCTAGGAGAGGCTGCTCCGAAAGAAACCGACACTTGTCAATTTAGAGCAACCCATCCTCCGAGGACTTTGAGAGAAAATCATCAAGTGAGGAAAAACCAAAAACCCAAAACCCAAACACCTACAAACCCCAAGTGATTGAGCATCACTGAAGAGATTGATCCTGAGTGGATCTGACGCTTGTTACCTTTGAAGACTGTGCTTCTTCCAGACGGTTAGGCGTCATGGTCTAGAGCATCCAAGAGGAATTGTGGATTGCCAGGTGACCAAGTTTGTGAAGGTTTGGAAGTCGCTTGAAGACTTACCACGAGTGATTGAACGAGGTCTGTGTGACCTTAGTTCAAGGAGAATACAGTGAAGACTGGGTGTCTTGGACTAAGTGTCCTTGACTGGGTGTCCGGGACTGTGTGTCCTCGAATTTAAATACTCAGCCGCTCCAACCAGACGTACAACTGAGACAGCAGTTGGAACTGGTCTACCAAATCATTGTCTTCACCGAGCTTACTGGTTCTATTTCCTCAACTCTTTCATTTCCTCATAACTGTGTTGTATGTTTGTTCATATCTGTGTTAGAAGACCTTGACTGAAGACTTTCTCAATTTTCTCAGTTCAATTTTTTCAGTCTGTTTGTCTTCATCCTGTGTTATTCTGTGATTATGCTTCCTGTACTCTGTGCCTATCTTCATTTCATCATGATGACTATGCTTGTATTCTGTTGTGTTTACCCTTGAGTACTTATTCCACTGCTAGTAGTTCTTTGCTAAAGAATTTCCTCACCGGCAAATTCCTCAGTGAAGAATTTCATAAAAATCGCCTATTCACCCCCCTCTAGTCGATATAACACACTTTCAATTGGTATCAGAGCAAGGTACTCCCTTGTTCTGTGTGATTTTGGTTTAACCGCCTGGAGTTTTAGTTATGTCGACCGCAGGTATGATCAAGGTCTCTGCTGGGTGTCCTACCTTCGATGGGACGGACTACCCCTACTGTAAGAATAAGATGCAAATGCATCTTGAAGCAATTGATAACAATCTCTGGTATGTTGTGGAAAATGGTGTTCCCTCGGTCACACCTTCTCTGAATGCTGCCGATGTGAAGAGATTCAAGCAACTCGACTCTCAAGCGAAGAATATCACATGTGGCCATTTGAGCAAAGGACAGTATGGCAGAGTGAGTGCTTTGAAAACAGCGAAGCTTATCTGGGATAGGTTGTCCAAAGTGAATGAAGGAGTCTCAACTCAGCGTGACTCTCGAGTTGATGTTCTTCGCAATCTCTTCAACCGCTTCAAAAGACTCAACAATGAAAATGTTCAACAAACCTTCGATCGCCTCACTGACATCTCAAATGAGCTTCAAGCACTTGGTGCCACTGACATCACTGACCATGAGGTGGTGAAGAAATTGCTGAGATCGCTTGATTCTTCATTTGACACTCTGGCATTGATGATACAAGAACGTGCTGATTACAAGTCACTTGATCCCGCTGATATTCTCGAGAGGCTAAATACTCATGAGTTCCAACTTGCTGAAAAGAGAGATCTCTATGGTTCAAGCTATGACAGAACACGTGCACTGAAGGCCAAGGCAGTATCTGAGTCCGAAGATGAAGACTCTGGTAGCAGCCTTGGTGATCCTGAAGAACTGAGCCATGATCTGGCTCTGCTCGTGAAGAAGTTCCAAAAGTTCTCAAGACGTGGTCGCCTTGGAAGATCCTCAAGGAGCAATGATTCCTCATCCAGTGACTACAAGAAGAGGCTCTGTCACAAGTGCAAGAAACCTGGACATTTCATTCAAGATTTCCCTCAGTGGGAAAAGGAATCAAAGAAGAAGAAATGCAAGGATTGCAGTTCTGATGATGCAAAGAAAAAGAAGAAATCCAGAAAATCCTCATCATCAAAATCCTCAAAGCCTTCATATCACAAGAAGAGCAGCTTCAAGAAGGCCAGGGCATTCATTGGCAAGGAAATGGACTCTGAGGCTGAATCTGAAGAAAATGAGGAATAGGAGTCATCTAAGGAGTCTGAATCCGGAGTGGCGAGCCTTGCTCTCGCTATTGCATTCGTCAGCAAGTCTATCTTCAACATTGAGGAAAATGACCTCACCAACAAGGCTGATGAAGGGGATGATGACTACGCTCCCACCTATTGCTTCATGGCAAAGGGTGCCAAGGTACTCAAATATACCTCCTCTGAATCAAGTGAGAATGAATCTGATGAAAACCTTAAGCCCAGCTATTCTAAACTTGCTAAGATTGCTATAAAACAACAAAGGGCTTTAGAAAAGGTTCAAAACATGCTAAATAAAAGTGATGATATGTTGGGTGAAGAAATGGATCGCACTGAAGCTTTGACTGAAAATCTTCACAGACTTCAGTCCAAGCTTGACAAACTTCAAAGTCATCATAACACTCTCTTATCGGATCATGAGAAGCTTTCTTATGAATTTCTTCAAAGAAAGCAAGACCTTGAGAAGCTAAGAGTGAGTTATGAAGATCTTCAGAAGGAGCGCGATTCATTACTTGCTCAACAAATCAGCGCATCTCAGGAAGAATTTGTTCCTCCATGCTTGAAGTGCATTGAACATGAATCTGCTAATTCTTCACCTGAATGTTCAAATGCTGCTAATGTTTCAAATTCTTCACATGCCTCTGCTATCACTAATTCCTCATCTGAGGACATTGCTAGTATCACTGACGATGCAGGGCTGAAGGAATTGTACACGACAGGCATGTACAAAAGCCTCAAAGGGCATCAGGCTCTTTGTGATGTGCTTAAAAAGCAAATCCTCAACAGGAACCCTAGGAAAGAGGGTATCGCCTTTGAGAGGAAACTCAATGCTGATGGTACATATTGGAAGCCTGAGCAGTACCCCAAAACTACGTGGGTTGCTACAAAGGGACCTCCAGTTAATCCATCTAACTTATCTGGATTTGCATGTGAATCTCCTCATTCTGATGATGAGTCAATTGACTCCAACTATAAACTATTCAAAAATCAGAATGGTGAAGTATTTGCTAGATATGTTGGGACTAACTGCAGGAACGGCTCCCCTGTGAAGAAAATATAGGTTCCCAAAAGATGCCTTGAAAATCTTCAGGTGAATGTCATCATGACGCCACCTGTGAAGAATAGGAACCCCATATCAAATTCTTCATATGGATCAAGGTCCTCATATGAACATCATCGTGCTAACCCGTCTGTTTCGCAGGGAAGATCTAAGGATTATGGATATGTGCATTATTCCTTAAATCATTATGTCCATAAGTCCTCGAAGAATTTCTCTGCTTACTCTTATGCTTACTCTAACCCCTCTTATGTGAAACAAAATGGACTGGCTTCTATGCCATCCTTCTCGTATGGAGCTCGCAGAATGATGAACTCTTTGCCACCCCTTCAGATGTGGGTGGTGAAGAAAAAGAACTAATCTCTTCTGCAGGGTCAGGTCTCCAGACGCACATAATCTTCTGAAGAATTTGCTGGAGACCTGAGCATGCCTGAAAGGACGCAGGCTAATCATGAAGAAATGAACTTTCATTTCTCACGTCCTCATATTGCTTTATCAGTTCTTTTATTTGATGAAATTGATCTGATGAATTGATGTCATATTCTTCACTGATGAAGTATATGAGTTTGTAAGTTGCACTAATTCATCTACAGGATGATCAACCCAAAGCCACTGAGTGGTTCCTCGATAGTGGGTGCACAAACCACATGACTGGTGACAAGAATCTATTGATGGATGCTCCATTATCACCGTCGCATCTGAAGCATATCATGTTTGCTGACAAAGGCAAAAGTCAGGTATTGGGTCTAGGTAAGGTTGCGATTACAAAGGATCGACACATGGACAAAGTCATGCTTGTTGAGTCCTTAGGATACAACCTTATGTCTGTCTCAATGCTTTGTGATCTTGATATGGTTGTTGTCTTCGGCAAGTACCGTTGTGTTGTGGTTATGGAAGCTGACAATTCCAAAGTCTTCGAAGGCTTTAGGAGAGGAGAGATGTATATTGTTGATTTCTCTACAGGACCACAACCAGCCGTGTGCTTACTTGCAAAAGCTTCAGAAGGCTGGCTCTGGCATCGACGACTTGGTCATGCAGGCATGAGGAATTTGCACACGCTTGCAAAGAAGAAGCATGTCATTGGCATCGAGAATGTCAAATTCCTCAAGGATCACCTATGCGGAGCCTGTGAAGCTGGGAAGATAACCAAGGCCAAGCATCCAGCGAAGACTATCATGACCACCACTCGCCCATTTGAATTGCTTCACATGGATCTCTTTGGTCCTAATCATTATTCTGCTATCTCAAATGAAGCATCTCAATATGGCTTTGTTATTGTTGATGATTATTCTCGTTACACATGGGTACACCTTGTTACTTACAAACATGAAGTGCAGGAAGTCTTCAAACGATTTTCCTCGAGGGCTTCAACCAACTTTGGTGTGAAGATCAAGCACATCAGAAGTGACAATGGCACTGAGTTCAAGAATTCTAGTCTCGATGACTATCTTGATGAACTTGGTATTACTCATGAGTTATCTGCTCCTTACACTCCTCAGCAGAACGATGTCGTGGAGCGCAAGAACATGACTCTTGCTGAGATGGCTCGCACTATGCTTGATGAATACAAAACGCCTCGTCGTTTCTGGACTGAGGCAATTGATACTGCGTGCCACATCATCAACAGAGTATATCTTCACAAATTCTTCAAAAAGACTGTCTATGAACTCCTCACTGATAAGAAACCCAATGTAAGTTATTTCAAAGTCTTCGGTGCTAAATGTTGGATTAGAGATCCTCATCACAACTCAAAATTTGCACCGAAAGCACATGAAGGTTTTATGCTTGGTTATGGAAAGGACTCGCACACCTACAGAGTCTTCAACAACGTTCTTCACAAAGTTGTTGAAACTGTAGATGTGAGGTTCGATGAAACTAATGGCTCACAAAGAGAGCACCTACCTACTGTGATAGATGAACAAGCACCTGAGGAAACTATCAAGTTCAAGGCTACTGAGGATGTCATTCCTACTGAAGAATCTGCTGAAGAATTCATTCCAGAACATGAAGAACATCGAGCTAATGCACCTGAAGAAAATGGTGCTGAAGAAAACGTTGATCAAACTCTTCAACGACAACCAGCTCATCCTCGCATTGCAAAAGAAGTGCAAGTTGAAAAGATCATCAATGACATCAAAGCGCCAGGTCCTCTCACACGCTCAAAAGCTTCACATTTGTCTAACTTTTGTGGGCAGTATGCTTTTGTCTCTATTACAGATCCCACTAAGGTAGATGAAGCATTTCTGGAGCCTGAGTGGATTCAGGCCATGCAAGAAGAATTACATCAGTTCGAGCTCAACAATGTCTGGGAACTGGTCAAACGCCCAGATCCTCGCAAGCACAATATCATCGGCACAAAGTGGATCTACCGCAACAAGCAAGATGAAAATGGCCTTGTTGTGAGGAATAAGGCACGGCTTGTAGCTCAAGGCCACACACAAGTTGAAGGAATTGATTTCGATGAAACTTTTGCACCTGTTGCTAGACTTGAGGCTATTCTCATATTACTTGCTTATACTAACCATCATGATATCACTCTATATCAAATGGATGTGAAAAGTGCATTCCTCAATGGTAAGCTTGAGGAAGAAGTATATGTTGCTCAACCCCCAGGTTTTGAAGATCCAAAGAATCCTGACAAAGTCTTCAGACTCAACAAGGCCCTCTATGGCCTCAAGCAGGCCCCACGGGCTTGGTATGATACTTTGAAGGAACTCTTCATGAAGAAAGGCTTCAAACCCGGTTCACTCGACCCTACTCTTTTCACTAAATCTTATGATGGTGAATTGTTTGTGTGCCAAGTATATGTTGATGATATTATCTTTGGCTGTACTGACCAACATTATAGTGATGAATTTGCCTATATGATGAGTGAAGAATATCAAATGTCTAGTATGGGAGAGTTGAAATTCTTCTTAGGTCTTCAAATTCGTCAACAACACAATGGCATATTCATATCTCAGGAGAAATACCTCAAGGATGTACTGAGAAAATTCGGCATGCAAGATTGCAAAGGCGTCAAAATTCCTATGCCCACAAATGGCCATCTGTGCACTGATGAAAATGATATTGACTTCAATCATAAGGTATACCGCTCCATTATAGGTTCCTTATTATACTTATGTGCATCTAGGCCAGATATAATGCTTAGTGTTTGCATGTGTGCCCGATTTCAAGCTGCACCGAAGGAATCACACCATAAGGCTGTGAAGCATATTCTTTGATATCTAGCTCACACACTAACACTTGGATTATGGTACCCCAAGGGATCGGCTTTTGACCTTGTTGGATATTCTGACTCTGACTATGCTGGTGATCGTGTGGATCGCAAGTCAACATTTGGTACATGTCATTTCCTCGGACGATCTTTGGTCTGTTGGTCCTCGAAGAAACAGAACTGCGTATCACTATCTACTGCTGAAGCTGAGTACATTGCCGCTGGTTCTTGCTGTGCCCAATTGCTATGGATGAAGCAAACTCTCAAGGACTACGGCGTCAACATGAAGAATGTACCTCTCTTCTGTGACAATGAGAGTTCCATCAAGATTGCTCACAACCCAGTTCAGCACTCGAAGACAAAGCACATTCAGATTCGTCATCATTTTCTTTGTGATCATGTGTTGAAGGGCGACATTTCTATTGAGCATGTGAAGACTGAAGAATAGCTAGCCGATATCTTCACAAAGCCCTTGGATGAGAAGAGATTTAGCAAGTTGCGGTGTGAGCTAAATATCCTAAAATCTTCGAATGTTCTTTGAAAAGGACACTCATCCTAACACTTATGCAAAATTGATGACTTAGATGTGCAACACATGAAGAAACGTTTTACTTCAATCAATGAAGAATAACACTCTTAGTGTGAAGAAATTAATGAAGAATTTGATTCTCAGAACCCTACGATAATTGTACGCGGTGTCTGAAATCATCATTCTTATACGGTGGGTCACGCCACCACCAAAAGTTGAAATTCCTCAAATTATTCATATTCTTCAACTTTGCATAGTCTTCACTGGTTCCGTTGTTTTTCTTCATTGGCTATATATATATATATATATATATATATATATATATATATATATATATATATGAGTTTATGTCCTCTACAGCATTCACTTATTGCTATTTCTTCAAGTTGGTTTTCTGCTAAGTGAATGTGATCGGACCCTTCCCCTCTATGCTATACTCAACCCAATCTGTTCACAAATTCTTCATGTGCGTTCTATTTGAAACTCGTTCAAAATCTTCACTGTGTCCTTGTCAGCTGAAGAAATTGCGAACGGAACTTTAAAACTAATCTTATCCAAATTTTCGGTTTTGCCGCTCAAATCGTTTCGCATCCCACGATAAATTTTTTAATTCACCCACGATCTTACACGATCTCCACTACACAGTACGTGGGTGACACATGTCGTGCGAAGGAGAAGGGTCAGGGGCACGTTCGTCCCAAATCTTCGAGCGAACAGTTTTTCACTGCTACTATAAATACCCCCTCATCCCTTCCTCACTTCCTTTACTCCGCTCGATCTCTCTCTCCCACTCGAGCTTCCCAAACCCTAGCGCCGCTGCTACTCCATCGTCGCCAGTGAGGAAGAGCTTCACTGCCTCGACCTCATCGTTGTCGTACTCGCGCCGACCTCGGAAATCTTCACCTCCGCCGCTGTCGTAGACGTCTTCCTCCGCCAAGTTAGGGCGTGGAAGATCTACACCGACGAACTCCACTGTTTCACCTCACTATTCGTCGTGTTCTTCATTCAGGGTAATTAAAAGTTACTTTTACTGCCCTCCTTGATTCGAAGTTCTCTATAAAATCTTCGAAGGTGTTTTATTCTTCAAATCTTCACACACTAAACACCTCACATGTCATATGTTCTTGATTCGTTTCTCTAAGCATCATTTTTCTTCAAGATTCCTCAATTGTGTGGATCTTCGATCTATACAACTCTGGAACCTAAGACAAAGAAAGCTTAGTGAAAATCTTCAAGACTCATCTGGTCAAATTCCTCAAACTTGTTCTTTTTGAAAAACCTTCTGAGAACGCATATGACCTCTCCAAATTCCTCGCAACTATACTCTGTTCACAGGTACACATGTCAGCTGCTGAATCACTAGGTTCTCATCAACTTAACTCATTTGCAGCGTTCCTTGAAGAAAAGTTGCATACTTCTTCAGAGAATTCGATTGTTCAAATTCCTCAAATGAAGAAATGGCTAATGGTAAAAGGCCACAGAAGGGAGGAAAGAGGCCTGAGGTAAATACAGCGTTTGAGATCCCTGATGACATATATGCTGGGTACTGCACACCTACTGAGGAAACCAAGAATGAGCGCAAAGTGCGCAAACAGAGGATAGAGAGGAGATGGGCAAGAGAATGGAGGGAGTACAGATATGTCACTCCTAAGTACATGAAGAAATTCACACTCAATCCTCCATGCCCAAGAGCTCCATTGGCACCTGGCCAAGTAGCAGATCCCACCAGCCTCAAGCGCGGTGAGGACTATCCTGATGAATGGGCCAAGCGCCAAGGCAAGTTGGCCAAGCAAGCCAGAGAAGCAATGAGGAAATTCAATGAAGACTCTGCTGTGGCTGCTACTGCCTCTGCTGAGGCCTCTGTCAAGCCGAGGAAATCCATGCCTAAGAAGCCTGCTCATAAGACAAGTGCTTCACCAACAGTGCCCTCACGGCCAAGTTCCTCAGCTGCGCCCTCACGGCCAGACTCTTCAAGGTCCTCACGACCAATCCCTCAAGCTGCTCCTTCAAAATCCTCAGCACCTCCTCCAAAGTCCTCAGCTATTCCGACAAAGTCCTCGGCACCTGCGCATCTAGCCTCGTGCCAAAGGACTACAGGCATCTCCATTGCCTCTGGTGTCTCAGCAAGCTCCTCAGCTGCACCAAATTCTTCATCTGGCCCCACTCTGATGAAGACCAAGGCAACTGCTGGACGAGGTCCTCGGCCAAGTCTTCAAAAGAAGCAAGTCGCTTTCCAAGTGCCATCTGAAGAAGATGAAGCTGATGATGATGAACTTGCAGAAATCATCAGAGACAGACAAGTTAGGGCCGCTAGAGCCAAAGGCACACCTGTGCCACTGCTTTTGGATCCCAAGCTGATCCTCGACTACATTGATCTCTGGAACAAGGACCCAAATACTCCTATGCCTGACTTCAAGCTAACGCCTGGTCAAAATCACATGCTGACTCATTTCATCCAAGAGGAGAAATGGAAATATGATCAGGCCAGGCTGATCAAGAAGGCCCAGTACAGAAAGGAGAAATACCTGAAGAACAACGTTGTCACTATGACCACTAATGAACTTGTAAAAATCCAATCTGAAATCAAAACCCTCAGCGATGACTTCCAAGCCTACTATGCTGATTGGCAAGGAGCCAAAGTTAGATTTGTAAAGATAACTGAACAGTTCACTTCAAATGTTGCTGACCCAACGCAACAGGAAATTCCTCAGGCTGAATCATCTGCTCAGCCGACTGAAGAACATGCCAGCACCGCTGATGACAATCAGGCTGCTGAAGAAAATGTGAGTTCCCGGGCTGATGACTGCATTCCAGCCACTGAAGAAATTGCCAGGGCACCCACTAGTGGTGTGCCTGAAGAAACTGAAACACTCAGGACAACTGCATCAGTTGTGCCTGAAGAAAATCAACCATATTCCTCAGCTGCTCCTGCACCAACTTCAACTCCAATCCTTCCATCTGCATCAGATGTGAAGAAGATCAAGGCTGCAGAGCGTGCTGCAGTGAAGAAAAGGAAAGCATCAGCTGCTTCAGATTCTTCAGCTCCGAAGAAAATGAAGCCTATGACAAGCTCATTTGCACATCCGATTGATGTTGTTCCCATCTCAACAAGGCCATCAAAGGACCTTGTTCCTTTTGATGAAGAATATGTGATCCCCGGCGGATCTGATGAAGAAACTCCTTCTGCTGCTTCGTCTAAACCGTTGGATGAAGAAATTGAAGTGGATGCGATCTCTTCAACACCTATCATCTCCTCGCCCATGCCTCAGTTCACAGCTGAAGAGGCTGGCGTTGAAGAAATGGAAGATGAAGATGTGGACATTGGCTGCTCCACACCCGTAATCAGTGATGAATTCTGGGAAAGTCAGCATCCAAACTCTCCAATGTTCACCCCTCTACAGCAAATTCCTCAGTCCCCCACACAAACTGTTCACATGGGCTCTGAAGAAACTCATCCCACTGCATCTGTCCATGAGGAAATTCTAGCCACTAGCGCTGAAGAAACTGCTGCTGCTGAACAACCAACTACGCAGACTACCACTGAGGAAGAACCAGAAATTCCTCAGCCTGAAGAACCTGCGATTGAGATTCCTGAGGTCGTGATGCAACTCACTGACACTCCTCTGCCAACTCACTGAGATTCCTGAGGATCCATTCTCACGCAAGCAAAAGTTCAAGGCTGATGATTTCTTCGGCGAGCACGTATTCTTCGAAGATTATAACCCATATGACTCTGCTCGCATTAGGAAGAGGCGTTTCTGGACTGCTAGTCAAGCCAATTTCTATTCCTCAGTGCTGTTCAACAAGGAGAAGATTTTCTACCATGAGCATATTCCTCACGTGGATATGGAATCTCTGCCGTGCTTCGCACCAGTCCTCGGTGTTCTTCACGACGCTGGACTGCTCAATTTTTGCTCTGACATCTGCGATTGGAATGAAGAACTGATTCTTCAATTCTATGCAACGCTACACATCACCGGAAATGCTGAAGTGTGAATTCATGGGTGCTGGACTGGATGTCTGAAAACACTCACTACACTGCACCAGCCTCTGAATTGCTTCGTGCTCTACCACTCAGTCCTCCCCTTGAAGAAGCTCGCTGCATCTACAGTGAACCTGAGCTCACACATCATTACATGCAAGTGCTGATGAAGCCTTTGTAACCAGGTCAGGTACCACGAACAAAATTCCTCGTGAAGGAATTGTTGTACGTGCCCAGAACTGTCTATTGTATTCTTACGAGGACAATCAGTCCTATCAAAGGCCACGACTCATCTGATGAGGAAATTGTTGGCATCATGAAGAATCTGGTATTCAACATCGTTCATGGCATTCCTGTCAACTATCACGATTTCTTCATGAGGACTATGGCCAATGTTGCACTGTCTCCGTTTGAGCTGAAGCCTTATGCACCTTGGATCATGAGATTCCTCAGGACAAGGTCTTCACTCAACTACAAAGCTGATTTTCAGAATCATCTCAGCTACTTGCCCCCAATTGAAGTCCTCAAGCAGACATATTCCTCAGTTGATGGGAAGGGCAAGGCACCAGCTGTAATTGATGAAGGCATTCGTCCATTGGATGGACAGTTTCGCAAAGCTGCATCTTATTCCACCAATGATGACTCTGCCACACATGACTCTGCCAATGCTCCCAAGTCCACTCCTCAAGCCACTGCTCCACGCGTGATGACAGACCGTGAACTTCTGCTTAGTCTTCACCAGAAGGTGGATCGAAATCACAAATGGGTTAAGCGTCAGTTTGGTTCACTTCTTCACAACATGACTGCCACACACAATGCAGTGAAGAAAAACCACTACTACCTCCATCAAGTCTTCGGTCACACATGGGCAATCCTGTCACATCTGTATGGTGAAGAAGATCTGAAGAACATGGGTCTTAATGAAGATTTTGACTGGTCTGCACCTCCACCGAAGAAATTCAAGAAGGTCAAGGTTCCTTCTCTGGTGGCCAGCTCATATTCTTCATCGCACGACACTGATGAACATGAAGATTTAGACGACACTGTGGCAGGCCCTACATCAACCAACGACCCCAACAACGCTGGCGCTCTTCATCAACTTGATTATCTTCAGGGGCTTTAGTCCTCAGTTTCAATCCTTTTGGTCATTTGATGACAAAGGGGGAGAAATTTGAGTTAGTCTTCAAGCGGGTCTATTTTATCGCCCATATACAACATTTTTTTTGCTAAGTTACAACTCTTGTTCTTCTGAAACTTTATTGGATCGAGTTGTAATCTTAAACCCGATGGTGCTCTGATACTTTTGATGCACTATGCTCTGATACTCTTTTCTGCATGCTTATTCCTCGTTAATATTATTGCACGCATGCTGAATTTCATCAGGCACCATATTTCATCATGCATTTCAAATTCTTCATATTATATGTTAAATGCGTGTATGAATTACAAGATATAGGGGGAGATCTCCATGATTCAACTCTTCAAGTGTGCATTGCTTCAATAGCAAATTCCTCACTATACACATCTTCAGGGGGAGTTCTTCTATATCTTGCAATCAAATTCCTCAATGTCAGTATTTACACTTCATATGTTTATCCTCGTTGAAAACTAACCTATATTGTCATCAATCACCAAAAAGGGGGAGATTGTAAGTGCATCTAGTGCCCCTTAGTGATTTTGGTGTATTGAAGACTTATAGGTTAAGGGACTAATGCGTGTGTGAGTGTACACAGGTCTATAAGTCTATGAGGAGTTTGATATTTACAGGAAAAGTTGACCCCTAAAAATGAATATCTTCGACTGAAGATTTTGGTATTTCTGAAGACTTTCATGAAGACTTTGAAAGTGAAGAAATTGGTGTGTCCGTGAAGACTTGATATTCATGCGAGGAATATGAAGCTTGAAGACTTTCGTTTTCATAGTTTTGTTTTTCTCTTTCTTGAGTCATACGAAACACCGTACTGTTAAAGGGGGTCGAGGAAATACTAAGGAAAAATTTCCATGTGATGCTCAACTCAAAATCCTACACCTATCAATCCCTTCGAGTGAAGCCATTGGAAATCTCATACAGTTCAGTCAATTTCTTCAGTGACAGAGACGAAGTTCTTCTGGTCTCTGAGGAATTTTTCCTGACTGAGGAGTTAGGAATTCGCCAGTGCGGATTGCCTACACAGTGAGGAACATGATAGCCCTGAGGATTTTGCCACTCAAAATTCCGACCGTTGCTGTGCTATGCACCAGCTATTCCAAAATATCTATCCACCTAATGGTCATATCATTGAAGGGCATTTATGTCTTATCATGTCAGGCTGCTCCCTAGGCTATAAATAGCTGCCCCCTAAAACCACTAGCTGGGAGAGGCTGCTCTGAAAGAAACCGACACTTGTCAATTTAGAGCAACCCATCCTCCGAGGACTTTGAGCGAAAATCATCAAGTGAGGAAAAACCAAAAACCCAAAATCCAAACACCTACAAACCCCAAGTGATCGAGCATCACTAAAGAGATTGATCCTGAGTGGATCCGACGCTTGTTACCTTTGAAGACTGTGCTTCTTCCAGATGGTTAGGCGTCATGGTCTAGAGCATCCAAGAGGAATTGTGGATCGCCGGGTGACCAAGTTTGTGAAGGTTTGGAAGTCGCCTAAAGACTTACCACGAGTGATTGGACGAGGTCTGTGTGACCTTAGTTCAAGGAGAATATGGTGAGGACTGGGTGTCTTGGACTAAGTGTCCTTGACTGGGTGTCCGGGACTGTGTGTCCTCGAGTTTAAATACTCAGCCGCTCCAACCAGACGTACAACTGAGATAGAAGTTGGAACTGGTCTACCAAATCATTGTCTTCACCGAGCTTACATGTTCTATTTCCTCAACTCTTTCATTTCCTCATAATTGTGATGTGTGTTTGTTCATATCTGTGTTAGAAGACCTTGACTGAAGACTTTCTCAATTTCCTCAGTTCAATTTCTTCAGTCTGTTTGTCTTCATCATGTGTTATTCTGTTATTACGCTTCCTGTACTTTGTGCCTGTCTTCATTTCATCATGATGACTATGCTTGTATTCTGTTGTGTTTACCCTTGAGTACTTATTCCGCTGCTAGTAGTTCTTTGCTAAGGAATTTCCTCACCGGCAAATTCCTCAGTGAAGAATTTCATAAAAATCGCCTATTCACCCCCCTCTAGTCGATATAACGCACTTTCAGCTAGCCTCTCTAGTACCGCACAACTTTCGCCGGTACCATAAACCCACCATATACCTTCCTCAAAACAGCCACCATACCTACCTATTATGGCATTTCCATAGCCATTCCGAGATATATTGCCATGCAACTTTCCACCATCCAGTTTATCATGACACATTCATCATTGTCATATTGCTAGCATGATCATGTAGTTGACATAGTATTTGTGGCAAAGCCACCATTCATAATTCTTTCATACGTGTCACTCTTGATTCATTGCATATCCCAGTACACCGCCGGAGGCATTCATATAGAGTCATACTTTGTTCTAGTATCGAGTTGTATCATTGAGTTGTAAATAAATAGAAGTGTGATGATCATCATTCAATAGAGCATTATCCCAAAAAAAGAGAAAGGCCATAAAAAAATAAAGGCCAAATAAATAAATAAAAATAAAGGCCAAATAAAAAAGAAGGGACAATGCTACTATCCTTTTACCACACTTGTGCTTCAAAGTAGCACCATGATCTTCATAGTAGAGAGTCTCTTGTTTTATCACTTCCATATACTAGTGGGAATCTTTCATTATAAAACTTGGCTTGTATATTCCAATGATGGGCTTCCTCAAAATGCCCTAGGTCTTCGTGAGCAAGCAAGTTGGATGCACACCCACTAGTTTGTTTTGTTGAGCTTTCATACACTTATAGCTCTAGTGCATCCGTTGCATGGCAATCCCTACTCACTCACATTGTTACCTATTGATGGGCATCTACATAGCCCGTTTATACGCCTAGTTGATGTGAGACTATACTCTCCCTTTTTGTCTTCTCCACGACCACCATTCTATTCCACCTATAGTGTTATGTCCATGGCTCACGCTCATGTATTGCGTGAAGATTGAAAAGGTATGGGAACATCAAAAGTATGAAACAATTGCTTGGCTTGTCATCGGGGTTGTGCATGATTTAAATATTTTGTGTGGTGAAGATGGAGCATAGCCAGACTATATGATTTTGTAGGGATAACTTTCTTTGGCCATGTTATTTTAAGAAGACATGATTGCTTTGTTAGTATGCTTGAAGTATTATTATTTTTATGTCAATATGAACTTTTGTCTTGAATCTTTCGGATCTGAATATTCATATCACAAGTAAGAAGAATTACATTGAAATTATGCCAACTAGCATTCCACATCAAAAATTATCTTTTTTTATTATTTACCTACTCGAGGACGAGCAGGAATTAAGCTTGGGGATGCTTGATACGTCTCCAACGTATCTATAATTTTTGATTGCTTCATGCTATATTATCTACTATTTTGGGCAATATTGGGCTTTATTATCCACTTTTATATTACTTTCGGGACTAACCTATTAACCGGAGGCCCAACCCAGATTTGCTGTTTTATGCCTATTTCAGTGTTTTGAAGAAAAGGAATATCAGACGGAGTCGAAACAGAATGAAATCAACTAGAGAAGTTATTTTTGGAACGAAAGCCACCCGATGGACTTGGACCCTACGTCAAGGAAGGAAGGAGGAGCTCACGAGGGTAGGGGCGCGCCCACCCCCCTAGGGCACGCCCCCTGTCTCGTGGGGCCCCGTGGCTCCTCCCACGTCCTCCCTGCACCCATATATATCCATGTACCCTAAAACTTCCAGAACGCAGAATAGATCGGGAGTTCCGCTGCCAGAAGCCTCCGTAGCCACCGAAAACCAATCTAGACCCGTTCCGGCACCCTGCTGGAGGGGGCAATCCCTCTTCGGTGGCCATCTTCATCATCCCGGTGCTCTCCATGATGAGGAGGGAGTAGTTCTCCCTCGGGGCTGAGCATATGTACCAGTAGCTATGTGTTTGATCTCTCTCTCTCTCTCTCATGTTCTTGATTTGGCATGATCTTGATGTATCGCGAGCTTTGCTATTATAGTTGGATCTTATGTTTCTCCTCCCCCTCTACTCTCTTGTAATGAATTGAGTTTCCCCTTTGAAGTAATCTTATCGGATTGAGTCTTTAAAGATTTGAGAACACTTGATGTATGTCTTGTCGTGGATATTTGTGGTGACAATGGGATATCACGTGATTCACTTGATGTATGTTTTGGTGATCAACTTGCGGGTTCCGCCCATGAACCTATGCATAGGGGTTGGCACACATTTTCTCGTGATTCTCCGGTAGAACTTTGGGGCACTCTTTGAGGTCCTATGTGTTGGTTGAATAGATGAATCTGAGATTGTGTGATGCATATCGTATAATCATACCCACGGATACTTGAGGTGACATTGGAGTATCTAGGTGACATTAGGGTTTTAGTTGATTTGTGTCTTAAGGTGTTATTCTAGTACGAACTCTAGGGCTGTTTGTGACACTTATAGGAATAGCCCAACGGATTGATTGGAAAGAATAACTTTGAGGTGGTTTCGTACCCTACCATAATCTCTTCGTTCGTTCTCCGCTATTAGTGACTTTGGAGTGACTCTTTGTTGCATGTTGAGGGATAGTTTTATGATCCAATTATGTTAGTATTGTTGAGGGAACTTACACTAGCAAAAGTATGAACCCTAGGCCTTGTTTCCTAGCATTGCAATACCGTTTACGCTCACTTTTATCATTAGTTACCTTACTGTTTTTATATTTTCAGATTACAAATACTTTTATCTACCATCCATATACCACTTGTATCACCATCTCTTCGCCGAACTAGTGCGCCTATACAATTTACCATTGTATTGGGTGTGTTGGGGACACAAGAGTCTCTTTGTTATTTGGTTGCAGGGTTGCTTGAGAGAGACCATCTTCATCCTACGCCTCCTACGGATTGATAAGCCTTAGGTCATCTACTCGAGGGAAATTTGCTACTGTCCTACAAACCTCTGCACTTGGAGGCCTAACAACGTCTACAAGAAGAAGGTTCTGTAGTAGACATCAGTACAATTGCCTCATCAAGTTCTACTTTCCTCCCACTCACTTCTTTCGAGAGAAACTCCTTCTCTAGAAAGGATCCATTTTTAGCAACGAATATCTTGCCTTCAGATCTGTGACAGAAGGTGTACCCAATAGTCGCTTTTGGGTATCCTATGAAGACACATTTTTCCGATTGGGGTTCGAGCTTATCAGGTTGAAACTTTTTCACATAAGCATCGCAGCCCCAAACTTTAAGAAACGACAACTTGGGTTTCTTGTCAAACCACGGTTCATAAGGTGTCGTCTCAACGGATTTAGATGGTGCCCTATTTAACATGAATGCATCCGTCTCTAAAGCATAACCCCAAAACGATAGCGGTAAATCGGTAAGAGACATCATAGATCGCACCATATCTAATAAAGTGTGGTTACGACGTTCAGACACACCATTACATTGTGGTGTTTCAGGTGGCGTGAGTTGCGAAACTATTCCGCATTGTTTCAAATGAAGACCAAACTCGTAACTCAAATATTCTCCTCCATGATCAGATCGTAGAAACTTTATTTTCTTGTTACGATGATTTTCCACTTCACTCTGAAATTCTTTGAACTTTTCAAATGTTTCAGACTTATGTTTCATCAAGTAGATATACCCATATCGGCTCAAATCATCTGTGAAGGTCAGAAAATAACGATACCCGCCACGAGCATCAATACTCATCAGACCGCATACATCACTATGTATTATTTCCAATAAGTCTGTTGCTCATTTCATTGTTCCGGAGAACGGAGTCTTCGTCATCTTACCCATGAGGCATGGTTCGTAAGCATCAAGTGAATCATAATCAAGTGATTCCAAAAGTCCACCAGCATGGAATTTCTTCATGCACTTTACACCAATATGACCTAAACGGCACTGCCACAAATAAGTTGCACTATCATTATTAAACTTATATCTTTTGGCTTCAATACTATGAATATGTGTATCGCTACTATCAAGATTTAGTAAAAATAAACCACTCATCAAGGGTGCATGACCATAAAATATATTACTCATATAAATAGAACAACCATTATTCTCTAATTTACATGAATAACCGTCTCGCATCAAACAAGATCCAGATATAATGTTCTTGCTTAACGCTGGCACCAAATAACAATTATTCAGGTCTAAAACTAATCCCGAAGGTAGATGTACAGGTAGCGTGCCGACGGTGATCACATCGACTTTGGAACCATTTCTCACGCGCATCGTCACCTCGTCCTTAGCCAATCTTCGCTTAATCCGTAGCCCCTGTTTCGAGTTGCAAATATTAGAAACAGAACTAGTATCAAATATCCAGGCGCTACTGCGAGCATTAGTAAGGTACACATTAATACCATGTATATCAAATATACCTTTCACTTTGCCATCCTTCTTATTCACCCAATACTTGGGGCAGTTCCGCTTCCAGTGACCAGTCCCTTTGCAGTAGAAGCACTCAGTCTCAGACTTAGGTCCAGTCTTGGGCTTCTTCACTTGAGCAGCAACTTGCTTGCTGTTCTTCTTGAAGTTCCCCTTCTTCCCTTTGCCCTTCTTCTTGAAACTGGTGGTCTTGTTGACCATCAACACTTGATGCTCCTTCTTGATTTCTACCTCCGCAACCTTTAGCATTGCGAAGAGCTCGGGAATTGTCTTATCCATCCCTTGCATATTATAGTTCATCACGAAGCTCTTGTAGCTTGGTGGCAGTGATTGAAAAACTCTGTCAATGACACTATCATCACAAAGATTAACTCCCAGCTGAATCAAGTGGTTGTGGCACCCATACATTCTGAGTATATGTTCATTGACAGAACTATTCTCCTCCATTTTGCACCTGTAGAACTTATTGGAGATTTCATATCTCTCAATCCGAGCATTTGCTTGAAATATTAACTTCAACTCCTGGAACATCTCATATGCTCCATGACGTTCAAAATGTCGTTGAAGTCCCGGTTCTAAGCCGTAAAGCATGGCACACTAAACTATCGAGTAGTCATCAGCTTTGCTTTGCCAGACGTTCTTAACGTCGTCAGCAGCATCTGCAGCAGGCTTGTCACCCAACGGTGCTTCCAAGACGTAATTCTTCTGTGCAGCAATGAGGATAATCCTCAAGTTACGGACCTAGTCCGTGTAATTGCTACCATCATCTTTCAACTTAGCTTTCTCTAGGAACGCATAAAATTCAACGGAACAACAGCACGGGCCATTTATCTACAACAACATAGACATGCAAAATACTATCAGGTACTAAGTTCATGACAAATAAAAGTTCAATTAATCATATTACTTAAGAACTCCCACTTAGATAGACATCCCTCTAATCATCTAAGTGATCACGTGATCCATATCAACTAAACCATGTCCGATCATCACGTGAGATGGAGTAATTTTCAATGGTGAACATCACTATGTTGATCATATCTACTATATGATTCACGCTCGACCTTTCGGTCTCAGTGTTCCGAGGCCATATCTGCATATGCTAGGCTCGTCAAGTTTAACCTGAGTATTCTGCGTGTGCAAAACTGGCTTGCACCCGTTGTATGTGAACGTAGAGCTTATCACACCCGATCATCACGTGGTGTCTCGACACGACAAACTGTAGCAACGGTGCATACTCAGGGAGAACACTTGTACCTTGAAATTTAGTGGGAGATCATCTTATAATGCTACCGCCGTACTAAGTAAAATAAGATGCATAAAGGATATTCATCACATGCAATAAAAAAAGTGATATGATATGGCCATCATCATCTTGTGTCTTTTGATCTCCATCTCCAAAGCACCATCATGATCACCATCGTCACCGGCTTGACACATTGATCTCCATCGAAGCATCGTTGTCGTCTCGCCAACTATTTCTTCTATGACTATCGCTACCGCTTCGTGATAAAGTAAAGTAATTACATGGCGATTGCATTTCATACAATAAAGCGACAACCATATGGCTCCTGCTAGTTGCCGATAACTGTGTTACAAAACATGATCATCTCATACAACAATTTATATAATCACGTCTTGACCATATCACATCACAACACGCCCTGCAAAAACAAGTTAGACGTCCTCTATTTTGTTGTTGCAAATTTTACGTGGCTGCTATGGGCTTAGCAAGAACCGTTCTTCCATACGCATCAAAAATCACAACGTGGTATAGTGATTGCTTTTTGATCTTTAGAAAGAACCCTGTTCATTGAAACCGATTCAACTAAAGTTGGAGAAACAGACACCCACTAGCCACCTATGAGTGAAGCACGTCAGTAGAACCAGTCTCGCATAAGCGTACGCGTAATGTCAGTCTAAGCCGCTTCATCCAACAATACCACTGAATCAAGAATAAACTAGTGAAGGCAAGCAATACGTATATACTCACGCCCACAACTCATTTGTGTTCTACTCGTGCATATAACATCTACGCATAGACCTTACTCGGATGCCACTGTTAGGGAACGTAGTATTTCAAAAAAATTCCTACGATCATGCAAGATCTATCTAGGAGATGCATAGCAATGAGAGGGGGAGAGTATGTCTACGTACCCTCATAGACCGAAAGTGGAAGCGTTAAGTAATGCGGTTGATGTAGTCGAACGTCTTCGCGATCCAACCGATCAAGTACCGAACGCACGACACCTCCGCGATCTGCACAGGTACAGCTTAGTGACGTCCCTCGTACTCTTGATCCAGTTGAGGCTGAGGGAGAGTTTTGTCAGCACAACGGCGTGATGACGGTGATGATGAAGTTACCGATGCAGGGCTTCGCCTAAGCACTACAACGATGTGACCGAGGTGGAAATCTATGGAGGGGGCACCGCACACGGCTAAGACAACTATCAACTTGTGTGTCTATGGGGTGCCCCCCTTCCCCGTATATAAAGGAGTGTAGGAGGGCAGGGCAGGGCCGGCCCTCTCTATGGCGCGCCCCAAGGGGGATTCCTACTCCTAGTTGGAGTAGGTTCCCCCCTTTTCCCTAGTTGGAGTAGGAGAAGAAGGAAGAGGGAGAAGGAGAGAAGGAAAGGGGGGCCGGCCCCTCCCCAATTTGGATTGGGCTTGGGGGGGCGCCCCCACTTGGCCACCTCCTCCTCTCTCCCACTATGGCCCATTAAGGCCCATTGACTCCCCGGGGGTTGCGGTAACCCCCCGGTACTCCGGTAATTGTCTGAACTTATCCGAAACCATTCTGGTGTCCAAACATAGCCTTCCAATATATCAATCTTTATGTCTCGACCATTTCGAGACTCCTCATCATGTCCATGATCACATCCGGGACTCCGAACCACCTTCGGTACATCAAAACAGATAAACTCATAATACTGATCGTCATCGAACGTTAAGCGTGCGGACCCTACGGGTTGGAGAACTATGTAGACATGACCGAGACTCATCTCTGGTCAATAACCAATAGCGGAACCTGGATGCTCATATTGGTTCCTACATATTCTACGAAGATCTTTATCGGTCAAACCGCATAACAAGATACGCTGTTCCCTTTGTCATCGGTATGTTGCTTGCCCGAGATTCGATCGTCGGTATCATCATACCTAGTTCAGTCTCGTTATCGGCAAGTCTCTTTACTCGTTCCGTAATGCATCATCTCGTAACTAACTCATTAGTCACACTGCTTGCAAGGCTTATAGTGATGTGCATTACCGAGAGGGCCCAGAGATACCTCTTTGACAATCGGAGTGACAAATCCTAATCTCGATCTATGCCAACTCAACAAACACCATCGGAGACACCTGTAGAGCATCTTTATAATCACCCAGTTACTTGTGACGTTTGATAGCACACTAAGTGTTCCTCCGGTATTCGGGAGTTGCATAATCTCATAGTCATAGGAACATGTATAAGTTATGTAGAAAGCAATGGCAACAAACTAAATGATCATAGTGCTAAGCTCACGGATGGGTTAGGTCAATCACATCATTCTCTAATGATGTGATCCCGTTCATCAAATGACAACTCTTATCCATGGCTAGGAAACTTAACCATCTTTGATTAATGAGCTAGTCAAGTAGAGGCATACTAGTGACTCTCTGTTTGTCTATGTATTCACACATGTACTAAGTTTCCGGTTAATACAATTCTAGCATGAATAATAAACATTTTTCATGATATAATAAAATATAAATAACAACTTTATTATTGCCTCTAGGGCATATTTCCTTCAGGGTGAACAAATTATTGTCGAGCAATTGATAGAAAAGCGCAAACTTATGACGATATCCAAGGCAATGATTATGAATATAGGCATCATGTCCGTGTCAAGTAGACCGACTCCTGCCTGCATCTACTACTATTACTCCACACATCGACCACTATCAAGCATGTATCTAGTGTATCAAGTTCATAAGAACGGAGTAACGCCTTAAGCAAGATGACATGATGTAGAGGGATAAACTCAAGCAATATGATGAAAACCCCATCTTTTTACCCTTGATGACAACAATACAATACGTGTCTTGCCACCCCTACTTTGTCACTCGGTGAGATCACCACAAGATTGAACCCAAAACTAAGCACCTCTCCCATTACAAGAAAAACCAATATAGTTGGACAAACCAAACCGATAATTCGAAGAGAAATACAAGGATATCAAATCATGCATATAAGAATTCAGAGAAGATTCAAATAATTTTCATAGATAAACTGATCATAAATGTACAATTCATCGGATCTTGACAAACACACCGCAAAAGAAGATTACATCATATAGATCTCAAGAACATCAAGGAGAACATGGTATTGAGGATCAAAGAGAGAGAAGAAGCAATCTAACTACTAGCTATGGACCCGTAGGTCTGTGGTAAACTATTCACGCTTCATTGGAAGGGCAATAGAGTTGATGTAGAAGCCCTCCGTGATCGAATCCCCCTCCCGACAGTGTGCCGGAAAAGGTCCCTAGATGGGATCTCACTGGTACATAATGTTACGGCGGCGGAAAAGTATTTTGGGGCATGCTTCTGGTCGTTTGGGAATATTTGTGAATTTATAGAGCTGGGAGGGAGGTTGGTGGACTCCCGAGGGGCCCACAAGCCAAGGGCGTCCCCCTAGGGCGCGCCCTGAGGGCTTGTGGAGCCCTCGTGACTCTTCTAACTTCATCTGCAAGTTATGTGGGTGTCTTCTAGTCCAAGAAAAATCATCGCGAAAGTTTTATTCGTTTGGACTCCGTTTGATATTCCTTTTCTGTAAAACTCAAAAATAAGGAAAAAATAGAAAGTGCCATTGGGTTAATACGCTAGTCCCAAAAATAATATAAAATAGCATACTAATGCATATAAAACATCCAAAATAGATAATATAGTAGCATGGAACAATAAAAAATTATAGATATATTGGAGACGTATCAGCTACCCTGCCTCTTGTCATCGCTGCTGCAGGAACCTCGTCGCGGCTTCGACCTCACTTCAGAAACCATCCCATATAGAACTAGCGAATACGCCGAAGAGTCTACTACTGCAACCCTACTATGACCAAGCCATCACACATCCACATAGCTGTTGGCGCACTAGTCGCCGACGACCACCACCACTCACCATGGATCCATCTATAGCTGAGACTAGCTCCAAAGCAATGTCCTCAAGTGGAAACCACAAAAAAGTGCCACCATCTCCCGGTCCGGGACAACCCGGTCCAAGTTTCCCTCGAAGCGACAAGGGCAACGCGACCAGGGCGGCATCGACGACACCTTCAGCAAGGAGACGACACCCGCAAATAGCACTGTCGTTGGCCTAGACCACATAGGTGCTCAACTTTCACCGACAGCCTCGCCTCATAGACCCATGGCTATCTGGCCCAGCTGAACCAGCACCCACGTCCTCTGCAATGCCGTAAAATGAGCATGCACCAGGAACGCCAGCATAGGACAACACAACTGCCGGGTCTAGGAATCCAGATCCAGAGCAACACTGTCCTACGCCTCGATGGGAGGACACCTGTCGAGGCCATCATCGGGAGGGACGCCACCCAGCATGCACTCAAGCGCGGAGACGCTTCACTGGCAGCAAGGACGACAGGATCTGATGCCTCACCGGGATCAACAAGGGCACTGGAAAATGGTGCCTCACCAGAAGCCTATGACGCGCCACAACACCATGGATGAGAAGGCCATGCGTCGTCGCATAGCCTGGGTTGCCGCATCTCTGGGAGGAGCACCGGCGCTAGGGACGGTCGTCGCCTCGTCCTTGAATTGAAGGGGGGAAACGCCATGCGCCGAGAGAGCTCGCCCGGACACCGCCGGCCGTGATGGCGAGGGGTTGAGAAGCGGAAGAGGTCTATGGTGGCTATCGGCTAGGGTTCCGCCGTGTCACCCGTGAGAGCGACGCTGGAGGTCGGGTGTGGCTTACGGGTTTTGATGACCAAAGGGGCCACTTGATATAGCTTAGTCCTATACAAGGCAAGATTTAATGGCATCATCAAACTTTGCTATCCGCAAGTTGATTAGGGAGGCAACTTAAAGCGGCATGGCAAACTGCTAGACACAATTGCTAGCACAAAAGACAACTATAGTCTAGATATTGTCCATTTGAAAGAGGGTAGAAGTCATCTTTATGAGTCACTGTGGAGCAGTGAGATCACCCTTGTTGGTGTCATTCCTTCCTCTTTTCTTGCCTTGTTATTGACGAGCATCTCTAGTGTGGTGTTTTTGGGTTTACCTTGCAATGAGAGGCATTTAAATGTTTGGCCACTTTGCTTGAGAATTCAGGTAGATCAGAAACCATATCATAAGGGGATTTGTGCCATGCATGTGCGAGAGACTGACCCATTATTTTTGGCTTTCGATTTTTAATCTCTCGTCTCTTAAACCAAATGTCCAAGGTAATTTAGGTTTTCATATTCGTGTTTATTGGTCGAGGGCTGTCATATAAGACCCATTTTGAATACGTCTTGACAAGTTTTTAAAACATTGTTAAATTTCATTTGCTGAAACTTGATACAACAAACGACAAAAATCGTAACTTTCAGCAACTAAAACTTAAAACTTGATGTGGCCCTGTGCGAAATTCAATGACTCTGCGGATCTCGAGGCAATCATGGGATTCCTTTTTTGTTACCGAGGTCGACCCCAAAGCCATAATGTCTCAAAACGAAGAGGCTATAGAGAAACTTTGATTTTTTTCCTTTGTCTCAAACTTCGTGAAGAACTCCGCTCTATATCTCCAACAAAAAAGTTGGGATGCGCCCCAGTTGTACACTCCCTTCGTTCGGAGAACCCTTGTTGATTCTGGACATGCATGGCTGAGCAGGTGCGTGCCCGTGCGAATTTCTAGGCATAATTGACTAACGTTTTTTAGAATATTTCTAATGATGTTATATGCATAGATGTGTTTCGTAGTAGTACTTCTTTAATTTAGTTTTAGAGGTGCATTTTAACTAAATACACATATTCTTTGGTGGGGTATTTTGTCTAAATATGCCTGCGCACTTATGTTTTGGGATCATAAATGCCATTATACAGAATTACCATATTACGTAGAAGTAGAGGTACTAATGCCAAAGATGTTTTTTTTTCAACTCAAGCCAAACATGTACTCCTTCCGTTCTAAAATTAGTGTCTTAACTTTGTACTAGCTTTAGTACAAAGTTAAGACACTTATTCGGAAAGAATGAAGTACTTGATTTGCATATTGTTTAATTTTCATGTACATTAAAAACATTTCTTATACATGTTTCACATTTTTCAAATGGGTGATTAATATTTTTCATATTTATATGTAAAGTGATTTTATAATACATATATTTAGAATATAAGCAAATTAAAAAATAATAGCAAATATTGTAAGCAAATATGTGAACAAAAAAGGATGAAAAGAAGGCGGAAGGCCTGTGTGGTTCACGCTGGACTGGCCCATTCTGCGACTTCTTGGGGGCGAAAAATGAGGGAGCAACTAGTTAACGAGCGCTCCTTCGGGAGCCTCACAACGATCAGCGCCATTTGGCGCGCTCTTAGCCATTTGCCATGTGTCGCGCTCTGGATGCTCCCTTTGAATTTTGTATTTTTTTTTATTTTTTCGCACGTGTTTTCGGCTTTTTAAACGCTTTTTTCCGGTTTTTTCCAACGTTTTGGTTTTCCTCCGGTCTTTCTTAGCTTTCCGAATTTTTTTTTGCGCGAAAAAACGCGTTTTTTTTCTTTCGTGAAAGTCACGGTTTTTCTTCCGCGAGAGGCACGGTTGTGCTTTAGCAAGAGTCACAGCCGTGCCTTTCGGAAACGAAAAAAACGCGTTTTCTGTTTTTTTTCTTTCGCGAGAGTCACGGTTTTGCTTCCGCGAGAGGCACGGTTGTATTTTCACGAGAGTCACGGCCATGCCTCTCGGTAAGGGAAAAACAAAACGCGTTTTTTGTTTTTTTTCTTTCGGGAGAGTCACGGTTTTGCTTCCGCGAGAGGCACAGTTGTGCTTTCGCGAAAGTCACGGCCATGCCTCTCGGAAAGGAAAAAAAATACGCGTTTTCTGTTTTTTTCTTTCGTGAGAGTCACGGTTTTGCTTTCGCGAGAGGCATGATTGTGCTTTCGCGAGAGTCACGGCCGTGCCTCTTGGAAACAGAAAAAAACGCATTTTCTGTTTTTTTTCCTTTCACAAGAGTCATGGTTTTGCTTCCATGAGAGGCACGGTTGTGATTTCGCGAGAGGCACGGACGTGCCTCTTTCGGAAAGGGAAAAAAACCATGCTTCTGGTCCGGTTTTTTCGTCCGGTTTTTTTTCATCCGGTTTTTTCGTTAAAAAAAGTTCGTCAAAACCTATCAACATGGGATCTAGTTTAAAAATCTCGACGCGAGGAATTCAACGGTGAAAACGGTTCGAGATTTGGACGCACGGTTTAAAAGATAAAACGTTTTGAATAAATGGATCTGTGAAAAAAGGGAAAACTCTCAGGTTGCGACAAATGGCGCGCTATATGTGCGCCACTTGTCGCGACCTGGGAAAGTAGAGTGCTCTTTGCAACAAGTACTCCTTAATTAGTGATTTCGGAAAAATGACCAGTGAGACTGTTTGCCGTCAAACGAGACATAGTGGCATCCCTGTGCGAAGCCCTGACTATGTGCTGCCTTGAGCGGCACGTATGATTTCCCCCCTAAGTCGGTACGCAAGTCTCACTGGTTACATGGTTCACGGCCTAGTGGGACGCAGCCCAGATAGTTAGAAGAAGCAGCCCACCCCCTCAAAAAAAAAAAAAGCAGCCACAGGGCAGGAACATGACAAATCGCTCATCCACCGAGCTGTCTCGTACGCTGTACGGCCGCAGACACGGATAATAAAAAATGTAGTACCTAGTTTCAAAAAAAAAAGTACCCCGCCTATCAGTATAAACGGGAAACGTGCACGTCAAAACTTGTCTCAAAAGTGCATGCGGCGGGTTGATTGAACAACTATGAAGTCGCGCTCGCGCGTACGCTTTCGCTGTGTGTTCGCCGGTGCACCACGTAGCGTTTCTTCCCGGGCGATCACGACGGCTAAAAGAGCACCCAAGATTGGACGACACGTCCACGTCCGTCCGTGGAACGGACGTGCCTGACCACGCTCGCGCGCAGAGACGCAGTGCTCGAGCTTATCGTTTCTGCACGTTTCAGATAATTCTTACAAGTACTTAGAACAATTGCAATGGATATTCTTACTGCTAACCACCTAGCATTGTACCCTCGTAATAAAAAAAACCCCACCTAGCACTGTAGCATGTGAAATAAATAATCTCACCCGAGTGGCTATTGCGGTATTCGAACCTAATATCGCAAAGGCATTTGCAGGCGTCGTTTTTCTTTACTGTTGGTTTAATACGGTTTTCAAGCTCAGATGGATGACATACAATCAAAAAAATAAGACTAGTATGCTTTTCTAATTAATTTTATTGTTTACTGGTCATTCTATGTCTAGTTATCTATCCATTGCATTGGTCTTTTTTTCTCGATAGATCTAAGATTCTCTCTAGGTGTCTTTGTTATCCAGTTATCTATCCATTGCATTGGCCTTTTTTTTTTCTCGATAGATCTAAGATTCTCTTTAGGTGTCTTTGTTAAAAGAAATACCGGAGGAATAATTACTAGAGATGGGACTAATCATGTAAAGAATGAAGTGCTATTGTTTTTTAATTTGCTTATATTCTAAATATATGTATTATAAAATCACTTTACATATAAATATGAAAAATGTTAATCACCCATTTGAAAAATGTGAAACATGTATAAGAAATGTTTTTAATGCACATGAAAATTAAACAATATGTATGGAAACAAAGTAGACATCAAAACATATGTATGAATGTTTTTGTTAATCATGTACCTGAAAAATATTAAATGTGTATGTAAAAAATATTCCTGTTGTATACAAAAAATATACAATGTGCATGAAAAAAGTAGACATAGAAAATATATGTTTTAAAAAATGTTAGTCATGTATTTGAAAAGTATTTAACATGAAACGACAAATGCACAATGTGTATGGAAAAAAAGTCAGAAGAAATATATGTTTTAAAGAATGTTAATCATGTATTTGAAAAGTACTAAAAGTGTATATAAAAATGTATAACGTGTAAGGAAAAATTAAAGATAAAAAATATAAGTTTTAAAAAATGTTAATGACATACTTTAAAAATGTTAAACATGTATCTGAAAAATGTACCTGCTGTATACGTAAAATATACTCCCTCTGTTCCTAAATATTTGTCTCTCTAGAGATTTAAACAAATGACCATATATGGAGCAAAATGAATGAATCTACACTCTAAAATATGTCTATATACATCCGTATGTTGTAGTCTATTTGAAATCTTTAAAAAGACAAATATTTAGGAACAGAGGGAGTAGAAGCTGTATGAAAAAAGTTGACACAAAAATATGTGTTTGAAAAAAATGTTAATCATATATTTGAAAAGTTGTTCAACGTGTACACAAAAAATGTTTATACAATGTAAAAAAATGCACGCATAGATTATAATTTTTTTATTGCCATTAAAAATGTACATGGAATTTTAAAGGAATATTCACGTGTTTCCAGAAAACGTCTGTGAATATTTTTTATATGTTTATACAGTGTTCAAAGTAGT
This sequence comes from Triticum urartu, assembly GCF_003073215.2. NCBI lineage: Eukaryota > Viridiplantae > Streptophyta > Magnoliopsida > Poales > Poaceae > Triticum > Triticum urartu. The sequence goes on along the minus strand of NC_053028.1, from coordinate 545,420,104 downwards.
TCACGTAGTTTAAAAAATGTTTATTGCCACAAAATATATGGTCAATGTGTATTTAATAATTTTTGACCAAGTATTAAAAAAAGTGGTCAAAAAATATATTAGAACAAAAATTTATATCGTGTATTTGAAAAAACATAAATTTTGTATTTAAAAAATAATCAATATTTATCAAAAATGTTTCACATGTACTCTAAAAACATATATTGTGTACCGAAAAATAGACATGTGTGAAAAAAGGAAACCAATGCAAACCGACAAATAAGAAAAGAAAAAAAAGAAAAATTTGTATTTTAAAAATGTCATCAGGTATTAAAAAATGAAAATGTTGTTAAAAAATGGTTCCTTATGTATACGAATAATGTACAATATATATAAGAAATAGACATCAAATTCACATATTTTTCAAACATACTAATAATGTATTGAGAAAACATTCAATATGTGGGAAAATGTTTCTGATGTATACGAAATATGTTTTATGTAATTTAAAAATATTAAATATGTATAGAAATATAATTCTTATTCTATGCGAAAAGAGAAAAGGAAAAAAACAACGAAAACAAAAATATGCAAAGCAAAGCCAGTAGTCTCTCCCTAATAATAAAGCAGCGATTGCTTCTGGTCGTCGCGTGCTTTTGCAAAAAGACCCTTCTCTTTTTCGGAAATTGAACCCACACTCCCTACCTAAGTGGCTCTAGGGAACACGATTCGGTAAAAAAAAACCTTTCGCGTATCCTCTGTTTCTTGGTATTCAGACCGGCAGTTGGAGGCCGCCGCGACGAACGGGATGGACGAGGTGGCGGAGCAGGGGCCCCGGCGAGTGGGGAGCTGGAGGCACAACGCATCCCGGCGTCGCACGGGGACTACGAGCCGGCGGCGCACCTGTCACCAACCAGCGCAGACCCCGAGGCCGTGACGACGAGGGGAGAATCAGAATGAGGAGGATGCCGCTGCGGCAGCGAAGGTAGCCAGCAGCCTGATGAAGCATCTACGGCCCAGCTTCTCCGGCGCGCCATCCGGAGATGGGACGGACGGATCGAGGCGGAGAACGATGGAGAGGTGGTCGGAGGCAGCGAGCTCCAAGGCAGGCGGGGTGATGCGCAGGGCCGGCCCTGGGCCAGGGCAGCGGGGGCGACGGCCTGGGGCCCAGCCAAACTAGGGGCCCCGACCCAGGCCATATATATATATGCTTGAGGTACAGCCATACAAGTGGAGAACCAACAAGGCCTGAGAGGCCCATCGTGATATGTATGTAGATAAGAAGCCCAAAGAATGCACACGCTGAATTCGTTCCGAATAACGATCGGTTGTAAGTATATGTACGTGTTTGCGCGGAGCCATGGCTGTCAGTTTTTTTTCCTTTTGACCTTTCCGTCGCTGTTAGTTTGATTGCTTCTTCAATTCTCCAAACCCAATCGATAGCAGTATTCACAAGCTCGGGGCCTATGGCTTCGTTTCCCATCATAAACGGAGGACGGAGTGGCCCAATGCCGTGAAACTCTGCCGCAGTCCGGAGCATTGCAACGGCTGCCGACTGCGCCTAGGGCGAGGAAAACCCGAACGAGTGAGGTAATTTATTTTATGAATCGTTTAGCCCTTAATTTTAATCTGATGGATGGAAATTAAGTTGTATTCTTGTTTTTATAACACTTGCACTCTTTGAGGAGATAGCTGGTCTTGGTCACGTGGTCTCAACGTTTTGCACTTGGATAGTTGTAGAGCACACCAGTGTTGGAGCACACATTATTGCTGCTAATTTACCCCAAGTTGAGGTGTTCTCCTTTTTGTTTTTACAAATATATTGCCTAAAACATTTATCTAATTCTGAGAAGAGAACAAGGAGAAAATGAGCACATCAGTTAACTAAATTTTAGAAGGAGATTATGAATAAATTTATTTTTTGGAATCACACTACTTTATAATCTAAAGCAATTAGATGCCAATATTATTGAAGCACCACAACCTATTATTATCATATACTTCCTCCGTAAAGAAATATAAAAATGTTTAGATCACTACTTTAGTGATCTAAATGCTTCTATATTTCTAAGAGCGTTTAGATCACTAAAGTAGTAACCTAGACGCTCTTGTATTTTTTTATAGAAGAAGTACTATTTACAAGGGGAAAATATATCATAGTTTATGGCTTTACCAGATTTTTTTCATATCAAAGTATGGAATTCTTTTTTTCCTCCACTGCGGCCGCTGGGCCCACTCATGGAGTCCGCCCTGGGGCCCTCGAAACTCCAGGGCCGGTCCTGGTGATGCGGTTCCAGATGGACGACGGCTTCGCGGGCGGCTGGGCCGAATCGGGCTGCCGTGGCCCAAGCGGCGGACGAACAGGCGCTCCTCTCGTCGTCCTCCTCCCGACGGCAGGCCAAGCAGGCGGCAGGAGCTTCTCCGTTCTGCTTGGCGACCTCAGGGTCCCGCTCTTCGGGGCGCTGCTCCAGCAGAGCAGCAGCACGCGCCTCGAATGGCAGGGGCGGCCGCCGTGGTTTGAGGACGTGCTGCGGGCGCCGACGGCTACCACGCCCCGGCGGTGGTGGACGCGCGGCGACACTCTCTGGGCGTGCTCTTGCTGGAGCTCCTCAACGGCAAGTCCCCGACGCACGCGTCGCTGCAGGATGGCGACGGCGGCACGCTGGATCTGCCGCGGTTGGTGCAGTCAGTGGTGCGCGAGGAGTGGACGGCCGAGGTGATTGGCGTGGAGCTGGCGCGACGCCGAGGAGAAGATGGACTCGCTACTGCAGGCACCAGGGAAGCTACAACATAGCACGCCGCTGGCCTCCAGCAACCGGCGCTCCGCACACATCCTTGCCTCCCACGGCCAGATGCTCGGACGGCCCCCCATCACATAGATACACAAACACAACAGCAAGCTTCAGTTATCTGAATTTTCGGTTCAGTGTCCACAACAGCGAGCTTCAGTTATCTGAATTTTTAGTGCAGTGTCGTGATTTGGATGGACGCCCGAACACAACAGCGAGGCCAGCTTCAGTTCTCTGAATCTTCAGTGTGCTGTCATGATTTGTATGGAATTGGAGACCGTGTCCTTCTCCAACATAAGTCAATTTCCAATGTAATCGAGTTCGAGTCTCTGTTCTTCTCCAACGCAAAAGCATGTAGTGCCCGACCCGGATTGGACTTGGCTGTCATAAGGAGGGATCCTCGACCAGAACGTCCATCAGGCCGCGTCCCTCGACCAGAATCTCCATTTCACATTGCAACTCTCAGAGGAGCATCCAATGTCGCTGGCGGAGGAAAATCATCCGTCCAGCCGTACTATGCCGAGTTCGCCGGCGGAAGAAGAACACCCGTCGAGCCCTCCATCGCCTGAGGTGGCTACACCAGAGGTATTTCTCCCCATGAAAGTTACTACACCTGAGGCTAGCATGTTTGCATCTCTGAATTTTTTTTAGAGATTTGTTCAGGATTGTTTGTTGTCTGAACAAGACACATATCTGAAGATTCAGTATTGACTTACACCTTGGAGTTTACATCCGTTGTGGTGTTTTTATATTCTAAACTGAACCATGCTAATCCGACCAAGTTTGGGCCTACACACAGCCAAAAGTTTGAGTGATAGTTATGTTCCAGTTGCATTTATATTCAGATTTCATAGAAGGAACAAAGTTCCAGGAAAAACAACCTGTTAGTGTGTTCCTTGACGTTATACACCTGAGCACCCCTACTGTTAGCACCAAAACTAGCATTATTCTTGGCATGTATATGAATGCTTTGTTTGCATGATTATTTGATTGAAGTAGGGCAGAATAACAGTAAACTGAACCATGAAATTTTAGAATCAGAAAGTAGGCATATACATCGTCATTAGCTCATTTTTCTGAAGTTGCTCCATGTTACTCCAGTTTTAGGTTCTGTCCAGTGATGTTCATCAGAAATGTCACAGTGCGTGTATGCTCTAAGCGATAGGCAACGGACTATGGGGAACATATTTGTTTTTTTATAATCATTTTCTGATTGTTGTTTTCCTGTAGGATATGTCATTACTTTTTTTAGTGGGTAGTGACTGCACTACCTAACCGACTATGATGTACTACCTCTGTTTCAACTGATTCCAGCTCAATGTGTCATCACTATTTAAATTATTTATTAGATGCTCGATGAAATTCAGAACTAAGCAATTTTTTCTTCTGTCTTTTCAGTGATGGGAGGTAGATTGAGCTGATAAATTTCTGCACCCACCTTGAGGTCCATAACGTTCTCCTAATTATATGCAGCCCAATTCGTATAGATGTATTTGTTTGAGGGAGAGGACTATCTGTGATCAGAAGCAACAGTATGTGATCATCATGAGTGCGAGAGATGGCAGGAGTATGTGATATGTATTTCTGTGTACACTACTAATATGTATTGACTGTTCATGTTGGTACAGTAGGTTCATGATTGCTTATGGAAACAATAAAATTACTTGAGGAGGATTTTATGAGTATGTACTTTGAGACTTGAGAGGCTGTTATTGACATGGATTCTCCGTCTACTAGAGAGGCTGGTGTCAAATCAATATCGGAACAAGGGCAATAGAAGTGGAATGAGGTGAAGTCCTATTGATACCTATAATTCATTGATTAACTCAAACAAATGATACTAGACATCAACTACTGCAATTGATCCATGAATATTTATTAGGTTGTAGTATCTATCTAACATCTTAGAAGGGAAAAATGCGATGAACACTTTTTTCTCAAGGTTATCTATATGAGTATATCTTTAAAATGTGGTACAGAGAGCAGAAGGTCTTAAATGCTTGCAAATCCTCAGTTTTAAGAGAATAAGATACAGTCTTAATTTATTTCCAAATTTATTTTTCTATTATTGGAATTCTGAACAGGAGAAGGTTGTTAGCTCGTCGTGTGGTCGATTTGGTTTCTGGAAATTCTTTCGCATACTATGTTTGAGCGCTTTTGTTCTTGAGTTCTTCTGGTGGAGGGAATCAGAAGTGATTCTTCTGCAATGTGAGGAGATCTCCAAATCAAGCCAGCCTCCAAGAGAAGAGAACAAGTAGTACATCTCTACCCAGACGAGCTGAATCTGAACGACTCAGATTGTCATGTTACCGTGTACCAGTCCGGCAGATGTGCAAGTGCAACTACATTGGTTGAGTGTAAGGAAGACTGATTCATCTGCGCGAAGCCAGTATGACAAGGCTAAGTCTGCACAAGGTAAAAAAACACAATAAATTTGGCCCCTTGATATTTCTGTTTATGGGTTGTTTTTCAGGGGAGCTCATAGTTTAGTAGTTCTCTTCTGTGCTAATCTGAATTGTAGGTGGCCCATTGTTTAATTGCTCATGCACATTATTAATTGTGGTTTGCATCGTCAATCTGCACTTTGGTAGGAGCACCTAGGAGTTCCTGACTATTCTCTGGGCAACCTCCTATATTTTATAGTAGTTCAACTTAGCCTTTATTTGTGGCAAACCGTGATTCCGTACTACACCTTGGAATCTTTTTTAAGTCTGAATTGCGTGGTTTACTGACTAAATTTACCCACTAGCTCAGCTGATTTATGCAAAGTACAGTAGTAACTTTGTTTGGATCTGAACTTATATCACTCTAAGAACTTCTACATAGAATGATTTATCATCACTAGAATATTTATGCCCCGTTGTAATGCACGGGCATGTTTTCTTGCAAAATTTATTTTAAATGTTTTTTGCTGGTTGATTATGTTTGGAGTTCCTTTCTTTGTTATTATCTTCATTGCATTGCTAGTTTCTTTTATCCGGTACCATTTTGTGGTTATATATGCTTTACTTATTCACTTAGAATATCAATGTCTTATCGGTGAATCGGTTCACTTGCACAAGGATCTTGCCAAAACATCAAGTTTCCCGAACATAAAAATTATGTCATTTCGGTGGAATAAAGAATTTATCTCTAGCACGGTGAAACAAATAATTTATCTCTAGCACTAAAATTATGTTTCTTACCAACAAGAATGTACACTGCAGTATTTTTATTATGTTACGGCTAATAGTTGGGTTGCTCCATTAGCAAGAAGTCAATTTGTCAGTGGAAACATAGCTGCAAGGATGCGATATTTCAACTTTGAGGTTACTTAAGCTTTTGGACTTCAGATTTAGTTGCCATCACGAAACTGGTATGCAATTGAGCTGCACTTGCGCGCACATGCTGATTTCTAAATATCGCACAGTACTATAGTTGTGATCCTCTAAATAGCTTATATTTGAGCACAGTCTTGCGGAATAGTTACAGTGAACAAAAAGCTTGCATTTGATTGATTTGATTTGTTAGTTTTTTGAATGGTGCTGCCCCTATTAGGCTAAGTAGAAGCACTATACTGGGCCTAAAGTACATCAGGTTACCTTTCATGAGGTCTGTGGAATTTTTGTAATTTGCGGTATGGTATTTTTGGAATTATTTTGGGTACAAGGAAAGAAGTGAGACAGAACTGCAATTTTTTGTGGTAAAATTTACTGAAATTGGTGTTTCTTTTCAAGATTGTATTACTGTTTGCCCATTTGATCCTTGGATGATCTACTAATTTTCTTTTCTATTTGTTGCGGATAATTTGCTTCAGTTCATCAGATTACCTGGAGAAACATGATCATTGTTTATCTAAAGATATATTGGGCATCAGTCCACCTGTCATGAGGTCTCTAAATTTTTGAGGCATGTTTATTTTCTGAATAATTTATTGGAGATACTATGCTTGGACTCACAAATGCATGTAGTGCTTCCACTAGAGGGATGTTCTTCATTTTTTCTGTGCTCTTTCAAGTTTTTGGTCCTTGAAAAGTAATAGTACTTGCTAGGTTTCTAGCTTTACTTTTTTTTGTAGTACAAGCTAAATGTATATGCCTGAATTTACATATCAGAGTGTTTGAGTTGATTAAGGGTATGAGAGAGAACAATTTTCATCCTCAAACAACACCCGACATCATTAATTTTCTTATTTACCAATTGAAACACGAGGCAATAATATCACAACTTAAGTGTGTGAACATATCAATATAAAATGATTGGCCGGATTATGTTTTTATGCATTCTAGAAGTGGCATTTTCGTGAAATTACAAACTAGCTTTACATTTTCTCGAAACACTTTGTGAAATTTTATTGGAGAATATTTTTCTTTTTTTCCATCGTTCGTTGCCCATTTGTCCCGTTCTGCTCCTGTTTGTCATGAGTAATGTGATGTGTTGAAATAGAGGGCGTAAACTTGTGGGGGCTTTTAGCCATGGGGCTATTGGGCTAGAGGCATGCGATATATTTTCCTCCCGTTACAACGCACGAGCCCTTTTGCTAGTAAACCAAATAAATCTTTCCCTAATAATAAAGCACAGATTGACTTTGTCGGGCTCACCGTTACAATACGCTTCTTTTCGTGAATTTACGCTTTCAGTTTTTTTCATCTATATTAGTTTCTACATCCGAGGTGGTACTATTTTACGTGCATATACTATTATCTATATCTATATGACGTGAGGGATGCGATATTTTTCTCGCACATTGCTCCGTTGGGCCTCGACTGGCTGCATCCTGGGCTGCATCCGTGGCCCAGAACAAGGCCGACAAGCCAACGAGGCGTTAAAAAAGATTTCGATGGGGACAGGACTCGAACCTGGGTATCTTCTTCTTCTTCTTCTAAACCGAATCGTTATTTTTCTAAGAAAAACTGCACGCCGTGCTTCTCTCGCTGCACGCTGCTCCTATCCCTCCCCCAGTCGCCATGGATCTTGCTTTTCTGGATCCACTCCTCCCCTCCCAGAGTGTCCGCTCCTCTCCCTCCGCGGGCCGCCAATTCTCTCCCTTCACGAGCTGATGTGGATCTCGCGATGCAGGTGGTGCCCGTTGTAATGGCCATGGCTGACTCGCCAGACGCCGCCGGAGGGAGCCCAATATACCCTAGCTCGATGGGCTCGCCAGCCGCCTAGGTAATAGGGAAAACATGTGTCGCATCGGCACATTTGATACAGAGCAGCAACTGTAAGTTCCTCTCCCTTCTCTAATTAGTATTGAGATTCGATTGCTATTTGATTCAGAGCAGCTACCAAAAGTTCCTCTTTTGATGCACCGAAAACAGCTCTCTCTCTCTCTCTCTCTCTCTCTCTCTCTCTCTCTCTAATTGATGCACAGCTACAGAATGACGTGTATCTATGCTACCTGCTAATGTGATGGCTAATGCACGCGGACTGATTCATGAATTAGCAAAATATTTTCTGCCAGATGTGCTAATATACAAATTTGATGTTCAGGGTGCCCTCCACTTGTTTGTTGTTATGCCTATAAGAGATGATTTTTCTTCATTTTTAAAAAATAAAAAAACCCACAGTGCGGTTGCTCTTATACAGCTTATAAAAAGCAATTACAAGTAAGAAGAGTGGTGTGTTCTCCATAAAACGGAATTGCAGAAGTTCTTGTTTTTGGGCAGGGTAAAATTGGAGGAGTTCACTATTTAAATTTTAGTAGTTCACTATTCAAATCCAGTCCACTTTAAAAGTTCAAAACAATTCATTATTATAATGTAAACAACATACAAATCATTCTTGGAACCTTTGAAGGTTCGCTGGAAAAAAACTTCACTATCACTATCTCTACCTATATGATAATATTGAAGAAAAGACTGTTTATTCTCCTTTTCTTTTTGTCCGCCGTCCACACAGACCTGGTTATTGAGGGCGTGCACCGGATGTGCATAGCAGCACCAGTGCCGACCAATTCGGCGGCGAACGCCATGTGGAGGTGCACGGGATGACGGTAAGATGAGCTTTCTCATTTGTTTTGCCTTCAACATCACGCTCGGATGGTTGTGGGGACTCAACTTTGTGTTGTGGATGCATTAGGCGACGCTGGCGAAGCTGATGTGGAGGTATGCGTGTGTGATGACCTGTTGTTCCTGGCTTCCGACGGTCCATGGTGGGGGAGGACCAAGTGGTGGCCTTCTTTGGTGACTTCATGGGCGTGTCAGCCCTCATCTCCACTTTGTCATCGACGACATCTACGGCCATGACCCTCCGCCATCCACTTACTTGGCACCTCGGTACGCAAATTAAATCCTTCTTCACCTGGCTGGGCCGTTTTTGTTCTGGAATTCGGATGCTTGAGCTGGTGGAGCAGGGTATGATTATGATCTGTGTAATGGGTGTAGAGTGGGAGGGGCTGCCGTTCCAGTTCAGCAGGGGCTGCACCTTCTACCGCAGTGATCCCAACCCGCATGGGCAGCAGCAGATTCAGATTGTGTAAGCATCATTCGCTCACTAGCTAGATCAATTCGAATTTTGTGTTCTGATTTTGCACGTTGCGAGCTTTGCTATATATCACATATCACAACTCTATTATCTTCCAGTAACTCTATCATCTTTCAGTACCATGATGTGTGTGCATATCTCTTTGGTTCTCAAACAAGAGCTGCATGTCTTTCAGTTTGCACTGTGGATGAAGTGCAGTGTACGGTCGGTGTTGTAAGCATAGAGTGTAGGCAGGTCAAGATGCAAGTTTGTTTGGTTTTGACTCCAAGCATGAATATTTGATAATTAGAGAAGGATCTTGGGTAAAGATCTTTGCCTAGATCAATGTAGTCATATAGGCCATGTTATCTTCTAGCAAAAATATAGCAATAATTTCTTCTTTGCCTGTTCCTCTTTTTTTCTTTTTTCTTTCTTTCTTTTCTCAATGCACTGTATGATGATTGTAATGGGCCACATTGGCAAAGACTGGACATTCTGGATTTGGAAGAATGCAATGATCATTTTTTTATGCAGCTCCAAATGCAACGCACAACGAAACAAAAAAATAGATACTCCTAGGCTCGATCTTTCTACTGCAACTAAAAATAAATACTTATTATGACACTTTTCTCGATCTGTTTGGCATGTTTTATTATCTTCTCTGGCCCATGAAGGTTTGGAGATGGTGGCCCATGACGAGGATTTCAGGGGAGATCATACTATGACTATAACAAGAGGCCGAGATTTGACTTGCATTGTATGCGTAAAGCAGGTTCAAGAGCTCCAAGCCAACAATCGCCAGAGCTTTGAAAAAGATGTAAGACTTCTACTTTCTACCTTCTGTCACAAAATTTGTTGTAGCCTGTGTTGAAAATATGCTCTAGAGGCAATAATAAAATAGTTATTATTATATTTCTTTGTTCATGATAATTGTCTATTGTTCATGCTATAATTGTGTTATCCGGAAATCGTAATACATGTGTGAATACATAGACCACAACACGTCCCTAGTGAGCCTCTAGTTGACTGGCTTGTTGATCAAAAGATAGTCATGGTTTCCTGACTATGGACATTAGATGTCATTGATAACGGGATCACATCATTAGGAGAATGATGTGATGGACACGACCCAATCCTAAGCATAGCTCAAAAATCATGTAGTTCGTTTGCTGTAGCTTTTCTGAATGTCAAGTATCATTTCCTTAGACCATGAGATTGTGCAACTCCCGGATACCGTAGGAGTGCCTTGGGTGTGCCAAACGTCACAATGTAACTGGGTGACTATAAAGGTACATTACAGGTATCTCCGAAAGTGTCTGTTGGGTTGGCATGAATCGAGACTGGGATTTGTCACTCCGTATGACAGAGAGGTATTTCTGGGCCCACTCGGTAATGCATCATCGTAATGAGCTCAATGTGATCAAGTGGTTGATCACGGGATCATGCATTACGGTACGAGTAAAGTGACTTACCGGTAACGAGACTGAACAAGGTATTGGGATACTCACGATCGAGTCTCGGGCAAGTAACGTATCGATTGACAAAGGGAATTGTATACGGATTGATTGAATCCTCGACATCGTGGTTCATCCGATGAGATCATCGTGGAGCATGTGGGAGCCAACATGGGTATCCAGATCCCGCTGTTGGTTATTGACCGGAGAGTCGTCTCGGTCATGTCTGCATGTCTCTCGAACCCGTAGGGTCTACACACTTAAGGTTCGGTGATGCTAGGGTTGTTAGGAAGACTTGTATGTGATTACCGAATGTTGTTCGGAGTCCCGGATGAGATCCCGGACGTCACGAGGAGTTCTGGAATGATCCGGAGGTAAAGATTTATATATGGGAAGTTGTCATACGGTCGCCGGAAAGGTTCGGGGGCATATCGGTATTGTACCGGGGCCACCGGAGGGGTTCTGGGGGTCCACCGGGAGGGGCCACCTCTTTCGGGGGGCCTTATGGGCTGTATGGAGAAGGGAACCAGCCCAAGTGGGCTGGGGCGCCACACCCCCCTAGGGCCCATGCGCCTAGGGTTGGGGGGAAACCCTAAGGGGGGCGCCCCCTTGCTTGGGGGCAAGCCCCCCCTTGGCCGCCGCCCCCCCTCTAGATCCCATCTAGAGGGGGCCGGCCCCCTTCCCCCTTCCCCTATAAATAGAGGGTGAGGGGAGGGCTGCACACAACATCAAAGGCGCACCCCCTCCCCTCCCCAACACCTCTCCTCCTCCATAAGAGCTTGGCGAAGCCCTGCCGGAGTACTGCAGCTTCACCACCACCACGCCGTCGTGCTGCTGTTGGAGCCCTCTTCCTCAACCTCTCCCTCCTCCTTGCTGGATCAAGGCGCGGGAGACGTCCTCGCTCCGTACGTGTGTTGAACGCGGAGGTGCCGTCCGTTCGGCGCTAGGATCTTCGGTGATTCGGATCACGTCGAGTACGACTCCATCAACCCCGCTCTCTTAACGCTTCCGCTCGTGATCTACAAGGGTATGTAGATGCACTCTTCTCTCCCTCGTTGCTAGATGACTCCATAGATTGATCTTGGTGATGCGTAGAAAATTTTAAAATTCTGCTACGTTCCCCAACAGTGGCACCATGAGCTAGGTTTATGCGTAGTTACTATGCACGAGTAGAACACAAAGTAGTTGTGGGCGTCGAAATTGTCAATTATCTTGCCGTTACTAGTCTTATCTTGATTCGGCGACATTGTGGGATGAAGCGGCCCGGACCAACCTTACACGTACGCTTACGTGAGACCGGTTCCACCGATTGACATGCACTAGTTGCATAAGGTGGCTGGCGGGTGTCTGTCTCTCCCACTTTAGTCGGATCAGATTCGATGAACAGAGTCCTTATGAAGGGTAAATAGAAATTGGCAATTCACGTTGTGGTTTTGGCGTAGGTAAGAAACGTTCTTGCTAGAAACCTATAGCAGCCACGTAAAAACTTGCAACAACAATTAGAGGACGTCTAACTTGTTTTTGCAGCAAGTGTTTTGTGATGTGATATGGCCAAAGGATGTGATGAATGATATATGTGATGTATGAGATGATCATGTTCTTGTAATAGGAATCCCGACTTGCATGTCGATGAGTATGACAACCGGCAGGAGCCATAGGAGTTGTCTTTATTTATTTATGACCTGCGTGTCAACATAAACGTCATGTAATTACTTTACTTTATTGCTAAAGCGTTAGCCATAGTAGTAGAAGTAATAGATGACGAGACAACTTCAAGAAGACACGATGATGGAGATCATGATGATGGAGATCATGGTGTCATGTCGGTGACAACGATGATCATGGAGCCCCGAAGATGGAGATCAAAAGGAGCAAATGATATTGGCCATATCATGTCACTATTTGATTGCATGTGATGTTTATCATGTTTTACATCTTATTTGCTTAGAACGACGGTAGCTTAAATAAGATGATCCCTCGCAATAATTTCAAGAAAGTGTCCCCCCTAACTGTGCACCGTTGCGAAGGTTTGTTGTTTCGAAGCACCACGTGATGATCGGGTGTGATAGATTCTAACGTTCGAATACAACGGGTGTAAGCCAGATTTACACGCGCAATACACTTAGGTTGACTTGACGAGCCTAGCATGTACAGACATGGCCTTGGAACACAGAAGACCGAAAGGTCGAGCATGAGTCGTATAGAAGATACGATCAACATGAAGATGTTCACCGATGTTGACTAGTCCGTCTCACGTGATGATCGGACACGGCCTAGTTAACTCAGATCATGTTATACTTAGATGACTGGAGGGATGTCTATCTGAGTGGGAGTTCATTGAATAATTTGATTAGATGAACTTAATTATCATGAACTTAGTCTAAAATCTTTACAATATGTCTTGTAGATCAAATGGCCCACGTTGTCCTCAACTTCAACGCGTTCCTAGAGAAAACCAAGCTGAAAGACGATGGCAGCAACTATACGGACTGGGTCCGGAACCTGAGGATCATCCTCATAGCTGCCAAGAAAGATTATGTCCTAGAAGCACCGCTAGGTGAAGCACCCGTCCCACAGAACCAAGACATTATGAACGCTTGGCAGACACGTGCTGATGATTACTCCCTCGTTCAGTGCGGCATGCTTTACAGCTTAGAACCGGGGCTCCAAAAGTGTTTTGAGAGACACGGAGCATATGAGATGTTCGAAGAGCTGAAAATGGTTTTCCAAGCTCATGCCCGGGTCGAAAGATATGAAGTCTCTGACAAGTTCTTCAGCTGTAAGATGGAGGAAAATAGTTCTGTCAGTGAGCACATACTCAAAATGTCTGAGTTGCATAACCGCTTGACTCAGCTGGGAGTTAATCTCCCGGATGACGCGGTCATTGACAGAATCATTCAGTCGCTTCCACCAAGCTATAAGAGCTTTGTGATGAACTTCAATATGCAGGGGATGGAAAAGACCATTCCTGAGGTATGTTCAATGCTGAAATCAGCAGAGGTAGAAGTCAAAAAGGAACATCAAGTGTTGATGGTGAATAAAACCACTAAGTTTAAGAAAGACAAGGGTAAGAAGAACTTCAAGAAGGACGGCAAGGGAGTTGCCGCGCCCGGTAAGCAAGCTGCCGGGAAGAAGCCAAAGAATGGACCAAGCCCGAGACTGAGTGCTTTTATTGCAAGGGAAGTGGTCACTGGAAGCGGAACTGCCCCAAATACTTAGCGGATAAGAAGGCCGACAACACTAAAGGTATATGTGATATACATGTAATTGATGTGTACCTTACCAGTACTCGTAGTAGCTCCTGGGTATTTGATACCGGTGCGGTTGCTCACATTTGTAACTCAAAGCAGGAGCTGCGGAATAAGCGGAGACTGGCGAAGGACGAGGTGACGATGCGCGTCGGGAATGGTTCCAAGGTCTATGTGATCGCCGTCGGCACGCTGCCTCTACATTTACCTACGGGATTAGTTTTAAACCTCAACAATTGTTATTTAGTGCCAGCTTTGAGCATGAACATTGTATTAGGATCTCGTTTAATTCGAGATGGCTACTCATTTAAATCCGAGAATAATGGTTGTTCTATTTATATGAGAGATATGTTTTATGGTCATGCTCCAATGGTGAATGGTTTATTCTTAATGAATCTCGAGCGTAATGCTACACATATTCATAGTGTGAATACCAAAAGATGTAAGGTTGATAATGATAGTCCCACATACTTGTGGCACTGCCGCCTTGGTCACATAGGTGTCAAACGCATGAAGAAGCTCCATGCAGATGGACTTTTAGAGTCTCTTGATTACGAATCATTTGACACGTGCGAACCATGCCTCATGGGTAAAATGACCAAGACTCTGTTCTCAGGAACAATGAAGCGAGCAACCAACTTATTGGAAATCATACATACTGATGTGTGTGGTCCAATGAGTGTTGAGGCTCGCGGTGGCTATCGTTATGTTCTCACCCTCACTGATGACTTGAGTAGATATGGGTATGTCTACTTAATGAAACACAAGTCTGAGACCTTTGAAAAGTTCAAGGAATTTCAGAGTGAGGTTGAGAATCAACGTGACAAGAAAATCAAGTTCTTGCGATCAGATCGTGGGGGAGAATACTTGAGTCACGAATTTGGCACACACTTAAGAAAATGTGGAATAGTTTCACAACTCACGCCGCCTGGAACACCTCAGCGAAATGGTGTGTCCGAACGTCGTAATCGCACTCTATTGGATATGGTGCGATCTATGATGTCTCTTACCGATCTACCGCTATCATTTTGGGGCTATGCTTTAGAGACTGCCGCATTCACTTTAAATAGGGCTCCGTCGAAATCCGTTGAGACGACACCGTATGAATTATGGTTTGGGAAGAAACCTAAGCTGTCGTTTCTAAAAGTTTGGGGATGCGATGCTTATGTCAAGAAACTTCAACCTGAAAAGCTCGAACCCAAATCGGAAAAATGCGTCTTCATAGGATACCCTAAAGAAAATGTTGGGTATACCTTCTACCTCAGATCCGAAGGCAAGATTTTTGTTGCCAAGAATGGGTCCTTTCTAGAGAAAGAGTTTTTCTCGAAAGAAATAAGTGGGAGGAAAGTAGAACTTGATGAAGTATTACCTCTTGAACCGGTAAGTGGCGCAGCTCAAGAAAATGTTCCTGAGGTGCCTGCACCGACTAGAGAGGAAGTTGATGATGATCATGAAACTTCAGATCAAGTTGCTACTGAACTTCGTAGGTCCACGAGGACACGTTCCGCACCAGAGTGGTATGACAACCCTGTCCTGGAAATCATGTTGTTAGACAACGGTGAACCTTCGAACTATGAAGAAGCGATGGCAGGCCCGGATTCCGACAAATGACTGGAAGCCATGAAATTCAAGATAGGATCCATGTATGAAAATGAAGTATGGACTTTGACTGACTTGCCCGATGATCGGCGAGCCATAGAAAATAAATGGATCTTTAAGAAGAAGACAGACGTGGATGGTAACATAACCATCTATAAAGCTCGGCTTTTCGCTAAGGGTAATCGACAAGTTCAAGGGGTTGACTACGATGAGACTTTCTCACCCGTAGCGAAGCTGAAGTCCGTCCGAATCATGTTAGCAATTGCCGCATTCTATGATTATGAAATATGGCAAATGGACGTCAAAACGAGATTCCTTAATGGTTTCCTTAAGGAAGAATTGTATATGATGCAGCCAGAAGGTTTTGTCGATCCTAAGAATGCTGACGAGGTGTGCAAGCTCCAACGCTCGATTTATGGGCTGGTGCAAGCATCTCGGAGTTGGAACATTCGTTTGGATGAGATGATCAAAGCGTTCGGGTTTATGCAGACTTATGGAGAAGGCTGCATTTACAAGAAAGTGAGTGGGAGCTCTGTAGCATTTCTCATATTGTATGACATACTGTTGATGGGAAGTGATATAGAATTCTTGGAAAGCATAAAGGCCTACTTGAACAAGTGTTTTTCAATGAAGGACCTTGGAGAAGCTGCTTATATATTAGGCATCAAGATCTATAGAGATAGATCTAGACGCCTCATTGGTCTTTCACAGAGTACGTACCTTGACAAGATATTGAAGAAGTTCAAAATGGATCAGTCAAAGAAGGGGTTCTTGCCTGTATTGCAAGGTACGAGATTGAGCACGGCTCAATGCCCGACCATGGCAGAAGATAGAGAAAAGATGAGTGTCGTCCCCTATGCCTCGGCCATAGGGTCTATCATGTATGCTATGCTGTATACCAGACCTGATGTAAACCTTGCCGTAAGTTTGGTAGGAAGGTACCAAAGTAATCCCGGCATGGAACACTGGACAGCGGTCAAGAATATCCTGAAGTACCTGAAAAGGACTAAGGACATGTTTCTCGTGTATGGAGGTGACGAAGAGCTCGTCGTAAGGGGTTACGTCGATGCTAACTTCGACACAGATCTGGATGACTCTAAGTCACAAACCGGATACGTGTATATTTTGAATGGTGGGGCAGTAAGCTGGTGCAGTTGCAAGCAAAGCGTTGTGGCAGGATCTACATGTGAAGCAGAGTACATGGCAGCCTCGGAGGCAGCACAAGAAGCAGTCTGGGTGAAGAAGTTCATTACCGACCTAGGAGTCATACCCAATGCGTCGGGCCCAATGACTCTCTTCTGTGACAACACTGGAGTTATTGCCCTTGCCAAGGAGCCCAGGTTTCACAGGAAGACCAGGCATATCAAGCGTCGCTTCAACTCCATTCGTGAAAGTGTTCAAAATGGAGACATAGAGATTTGTAAAGTACATACAGACCTGAATGTAGCAGATCCGTTGACTAAACCTCTCCCTAGAGCAAAACATGATCAACACCAGAACTGCATGGGTGTTCGATTCATCACAATGTAACTAGAATATTGACTCTAGCGCAAGTGGGAGACTGTTGGAAATATGCCCTAGAGGCAATAATAAAATGGTTATTATTATATTTCTTTGTTCATGATAATTGTCTATTGTTCATGCTATAATTATGTTATCCGGAAATCGTAATACATGTGTGAATACATAGACCACAACACGTCCCTAGTGAGCCTCTAGTTGACTGGCTCGTTGATCAAAAGATAGTCATGGTTTCCTGACTATGGACATTAGATGTCATTGATAGCGGGATCACATCATTAGGAGAATGATGTGATGGACAAGACCCAATCCTAAGCATAGCTCAAAGATCGTGTAGTTCGTTTGCTGTAGCTTTTCTGAATGTCAAGTATCATTTCCTTAGACCATGAGATTGTGCAACTCCCGGATACCGTAGGAGTGCCTTGGGTGTGCCAAACGTCACAACGTAACCAGGTGACTATAAAGGTACATTACAGGTATCTCCGAAAGTGTCTGTTGGGTTGGCATGAATCGAGACTGGGATTTGTCACTCCGTATGACGGAGAGGTATCTCTGGGCCCACTCGGTAATGCATCATCGTAATGAGCTCAATGTGATCAAGTGGTTGATCACGGGATCATGCATTACGGTACGAGTAAAGTGACTTACCGGTAACGAGACTGAACAAGGTATTGGGATACCGACGATCGAGTCTCGGGCAAGTAACGTACCGATTGACAAAGGGAATTGTATACGGATTGATTGAATCCTCGACATCGTGGTTCATCCGATGAGATCATCGTGGAGCATGTGGGAGCCAACATGGGTATCCAGATCCCGCTGTTGGTTATTGACCGGAGAGTCGTCTCGGTCATGTCTGCATGTCTCTCGAACCCGTAGGGTCTACACACTTAAGGTTCGGTGACGCTAGGGTTGTTAGGAAGACTTGTATGTGATTACCGAATGTTGTTCGGAGTCCCGGATGAGATCCCGAACGTCACGAGGAGTTCCAGAATGGTCCGAAGGTAAAGATTTATATATGGGAAGTTGTCATACGGTCGCCGGAAAGGTTCGGGGGCATATCGGTATTGTACCGGGGCCACCGGAGGGGTTCCGGGGGTCCACCAGGAGGGGCCACCTCTTCCCGGGGGGCTTATGGGCTGTATGGAGAAGGGAACCAGCCCAAGTGGGTTGGGGCGCCACACCCCCTAGGGCCCATGCGCCTAGGGTTGGGGGGAAACCCTAAGGGGGGCGCCCCCTTGCTTGGGGGGCAAGCCCCCTCCCCTTGGCCGCCGCCCCCCCTCTAGATCCCATCTAGAGGGGGCCGACCCCCTTCCCCCCTCCCCCCTCCCCCATAAATAGAGGGGGGGGGGGAGGGCCGCACACAACATCAAAGGCGCAGCCCCTCCCCTCCCCAACACCTCTCCTCCTCCATAAGGGCTTGGCGAAGCCCTGCCGGAGTACTGCAGCTTCACCACCACCACGCCGTCGTGCTGCTGTTGGAGCCCTCTTCCTCAACCTCTCCCTCCTCCTTGCTGGATCAAGGCGCGGGAGACGTCCTCGCTCCGTACGTGTGTTGAATGTGGAGGTGCCGTCCGTTCGGTGCTAGGATCTTCGGTGATTCAGATCATGTCGAGTATGACTCCATCAACCCCGTTCTCTTGAACGCTTCCGCTCGTGATCTACAAGGGTATCTAGATGCACTCTTCTCTCCCTCGTTGCTAGATGACTCCATAGATTGATCTTGGTGATGCGTAGAAAATTTTAAAATTCTGCTACGATCCCCAACAGCTTGTTATTTTGTATGGCAATCCGTTCTCATCCCACGCCGCCGCTTGGGGATGCATTTGTATAGTGTGACGCTCGGATAATCAAGTTACAGTAACCTCCGCTAATGATGCCACGCCACCTCCGTTACTGTCGCTAATCTCGTGTTAGTTCGAAACCGATTCAAATTCAAATTCAAAACAGAGGCAAACAATAAAAGTTTTCAAATATTAAAACTAAAATGTTCGGAGTAATCCAAATATTGCATAGGTAATTATGGCGGAGAAACCAAACTTTGATAAAGTGTTTAAAGGCTCTAAAATAAATAAAATAGTAGCTTAAACATTTAAATAAATGTCTTTCATAATTTATAGAGTATTAAACTATTTTAATTAGGTGTGAACTTTTGTGGCAATGGTAAAACTAGTCACACTAATTTAGGTGCTTTTGTATATATTTTGTAAAACAAAATTAAATGAGCATAAAGATAAATAAAGAAAAATTACTAAAAAAAGAAAACTAAAGAATAAAAGGAAAACAAACCCCCCTCCTCCTGACTCGGCCTTGGCCCAGTTGGCCGTACGGCCCAGCTAGCCTACCGGCCCAACCGGCCATCACCCCACCCCCCCTTATCCACTACCCCCCAACCCTAACCCCTGACCGCACCACTCCCCCACTCCTCCCTCTGCTCCCCCGATCCAGATTGGATCGGGAGCTCGACGGCGCCTCTCGCCGCGCCGGCCGCGTCGGCCATCGCCCTCGCCTCACCGTTGCCGGACATCCTCCCCGAACCCCCTCCGCGCGGGTCTCCACCACGCCTCGCCGCAGCCACCCGGAGCGCCTCCGCCTCGACCTTCCCGTCGCCGGAGCCCCCATGCCGGACTGCCTCCCCATCGCCCCGTCCTCGTCTCCCACTCGACGGCTCCACCGAGCCACGCCGATCCTCTGCCCGCCAACGCTGGTGAGGGCCTCGCCCTCCCCTCTCCCCCCTGTCCCGCACGCGCCCGGGCACCGTTCGGCCATGCCCGTTGCTCCGCATTGACACACCGCGCCACCGCCCTGTCCCCCCACTGCATCACGCGCGCCCGCGCCGCAGCTCGCACAGCAGCCGCCCCGCGGCGTGAGGTGCGCTCCCGCACGCGCCTGCGACCGGCGCCCGCTGCGCGTCGTCCCGCGGCGCTCCTCGCCCCTGATGCTCCTTCCCTGTGCGTCGTGTTCTCGCCTCTCCCCTTCCCGCGCCCTATCAGCCGCGGCCACCGCTCGGTTGGCCCGCGCCCGTCGCTACCCGCCGGCGAGTGCCATCCCTCGTCTCCGCCCGGTGTGGCCCCGGCTGGCCGCGCCGGCTTGCCCCGCCGTCGATGCCTCGACGGCCTCGTCCCGCCCTGCGGGTGAGTGCCCGCTCGGGTGCGCCCGCACCCAGCGCCCCAGCGCCCGCTGGCAACCGCCCCGCGGTGGCCCTGTGTGCGGGGCCCCACGCCCCCCTGAAACGAAAACGAAATAAAAAAATAATTTAAAAAATGAATGAATTAATAAATAATAATTAAAATTAGCTAAAATGATAATTAATTAATTAATTAAAGAATTAATTAAACGAATTAATCCTGATTAGATAAGCCTAATCAATCAACTAAACCCCAATTAACCTAACAGAGTATGACAGGTGGGTCCCACTGGACCCACGCGTCAGTTGACCCAGTCAACCCTGTTGACTGCTGACGTCAGCATGACATCATGCTGATGTCATAAGTCCAAATTTCGAATTAAATTAAATAATTAATTAAATTCCAGAAATTAGTAAAATCTTTAGAAAATCATATCTTTTAATCCGTAACTCGGATTAAATTATTTTCAACATGAAAGTTTCTCACAACGACGAGACGAACCCGGATACTCAACCCGTTCGTCCACCATGCCTCCCTAGCATACCGAACACGCAAATTTCCCCCTCTGGCTCCTCTGTCCGAAAATGCGAAACACCGCGAATACTTTCCCGGATGTTTCCCCCTTCACCGGTACCACCTCGTACCGCATTAGGGCACGCCTAGCATCACGCTTTGTCATGTCATGCATCGTCATGCATTTGTTTGCATTATATTTATTGTTTCTTCCCCCTTTTCTCTCGCTAGACACCGAGACCGACGCCGCTGCTACCCAGTACGACTACGGTGTTGACGACCACTCTCTCTTGCCAGAGCAACCAAGCAAGCCCCCCCCCTTGATCACCATATATCGCCTACTCTCCTCTATACTGCTTGCATTAGAGTAGTGTACCATGTTACTGCTTTCCGTTAATCCTATCCTGATGCATAACCTGTCATTGTTGCTACAACTATTGATACCTTACCTGCAATCCTAAATGCTTAGTATAGGATGCTAGTTTATCATCAATGGCCATACATTCTTGTCCGTCTGCCATGCTATACTATCGGGTCGTGATCACTCGGGAGTTGATCACGGGTATATACCTATACTTTATACATGATACATGTGATGACTAAAGTCGGGTTGGCTCGAGGAGTACCCGCGAGTGATTCACGGATTGGGGGCTGAAAGGACCTTTGTCCCGACGGCCCTCTGGGTGGATCTTTGTGGCGGAGCGACAGGGCAGGTTGAGACCACCTAGGAGAGAGGTGGGCCTGGCCCTGGTCGGCGTTCGCGGTGTCTTCAAGATAACACGTTTAACGAGATCTTGGTATTTGATCTGAGTCTGGCTACTGGCCTATACGCACTAACCATCTACGCGGGGACAGTTATGGGCACTCGACGTCGTGGTATCAGCCGAAGCCTTCGTGACGTCAGCGACTGAGCGGCGTGCGCCGGGTTGGACCGCGTAACGCAACTTCCTTTGTAATGGAGGTTGCTAGGTCTGCTCACCGGCCGCGTTCGCAACGTGCATGTGTGCAAAGGGCGATGGGCCCAGACCCCCGCGCCATAGGATTTAGACCGGCGTGCTGACCTCTTTGTTGTGCCTAGGTAGGGCTGCGACGTGTTGATCTTCCGAGGCCGGGCATGACCCAGAAAAGTGTGTTCGGCCAAATGGGATCGAGCGTGTTGGGTTATGTGGTGCACCCCTGCAGGGAAGTTAATCTATTCGAATAGCTGTGATCTTCGGTAACAGGACGACTTGGAGTTGTACCTTGACCTTATGGCAACTAGAACCGGATACTTAATAAAACACACCCTTCCAAGTGCCAGATACAATCGGTGATCGCTCTCTCACAGGGCGACGAGGGGAGGATCATCGGTTAGGATTATGCTACACGATGCTACTTGGTGAACTTACCATCTACTCTCTTCTTCTGCTGCAAGATGGAGGTTACCAGAAGCGTAGTCTTCGATATGACTAACTATCCCCCTCTTATTCCGGCATTTTGCAATTCAGTCCACATATGATAGCCTTATTCCATTTGATACCAATGCATACATATGTAGTGTAGCTCCTTGCTTGCGAGTACTTTGGATGAGTACTCACGGTTGCTTTGCCCTCTCTTTTCCCCCTTTCTATACCCGATTGCTGCGACCAGACGTTGGAGCCCAGGAGCCAGACGCCACCGTCGACGATGACTACTACTACGTGCAGCCCGCTGACGGCGACCAGGAGTAGTTAGGAGGATCCCAGGCAGGAGGCCTGCGCCTCTTTCGATCTGTATCCCACTTTGTGCTAGCCTTCTTAAGGCAACTTGTTTAACTTATGTCTGTACTCAGATATTGTTGCTTCCGCTGACTCGTCTATGATCGAGCTCTTGTATTCGAGCCCTCGAGGCCCCTGGCTTGTAATATGATGCTTGTATGACTTATTTTTATTTGTAGAGTTGTGTTGTGATATCTTCCCGTGAGTCCCCGATCTTGATCATACACGTTTGCGTGTATGATTAGTGTACGTTTGAATCGGGGGCGTCACAAGTTGGTATCAGAGCCGATTGCCTGTAGGAATCCCCCTTCCAAACTCCTTGGCCGAAGTCGAGTCTAGACATTACAAAACTTTTACTAACATGGTTGTGTGTCTTACGGGCCCATGTCGCCATTTGGGTGGTATTAGGATCTTTTACTCCTCGTCTATATTCTGGGACTCTGATCTCTCTTCTATTCAGGTAAATGATTTTTACTAACTCTGACTCTAGGTTCTCGTAACTACTTCCTCCCTGAGAGCCCCTCACTCTAGATGATTGCTTAGTGCCCCAGAAGATTCCGAAGATACTCTTCGATGTTCTCTCGAGGCCTTGTGCCATCACTTTTGCAATTCACTTCCATTGATTAACTTCTATGGATAACCATGTACATGTGCCATTCATACAGGCATTCCCCAGTGATCTTGTTATTACCCGATACCCCAAAATTCTCTCTATTGTACCGAGAATACTATGTGGCTACTACCTTACAGTTCTTTGCCACATGATACCCCTACGAATAATTCCTCGCACTTATCGAGTATCCTCTCATTCCCAGTTGTTCATATGTTTCACAAAAGTCTTCAAAAATACCATTCGATCTTCTGGAAATCCTAAGCAGCCTATTGCTCTTGAAATTCTTGTTTGCTTGCATTATGGTTAATCCCATAAGTCTCATAATCTTATTGGCATCCCTTGCCACTATCATTTTGAGCCCATTGATTCAATGAGTGCGAATGTTCGCAATCCTCAACCAGATCCTAGTATCCATCCTTCTGGCTCAAACACCATTTTAAACATGAGTTGGTTCTCGACCAATCAAATTGCCGACGATTGTACCTCTAAGACTATTCAACTTATCCATCCCTATTCAGAGCATTGCTTCTGATCCCTTATCTTGGAATCATAATCCCTGTGCAATTGAGCTTTGAGTTAGTCAGTTGTTTCTATCATCTGATCCCCTTGCATTCTTTCTTCTTCTGGTAGAGTACCGATACTCAGATCAGCTTCGTTGTGGATCGTCAGATCCATTGTTGGATTTCATCCGGCATCGTCCTTAATATTCAATAACCTTGTGAGCCTTTCAACAGGTATATAATTCCTTTGGTAAATTGTATCCTCTGCCTTGTCAACCATGCTCTACTTTTGAGCGTGTGTTATTTACTCCTGAAGTTTGTGATATATGTTCCTAAGATAACCGATGGGTTGAACTAATGCCTTCCCTAATCTGTGCAAACCCGGAAGATTTCACGGGTCATACTTCTGGTATTTTGCCAGATAAAATTTCAACACTACAACGTCTTCGAAAGTGAGAAGTGAATGAAAGGTTAGGCATTGGAGAAGCGGGAGTCGACCTTGAACTTTGTGTTCATGCCCATGGACACGATGTAGATCTTATCATTAAAGCTTCTCTTAAATTAATTATTCCTTTAGTATAAGTTCATCTTATATATGGGATCTGACCTTTTGCAATCGTGGTTCTGACCATGTTCTCCTTTAAATACCATTTCTCGTGCAAGTTTAAGCACTTGTCTTCTGTAATACCCCAGTCCAACCTCTACTTTGATTTGTCGTCGAGTATTACCCCCCTGGTATCTCAAGATTATCATGGAACTGCATAACTTCCTATGAGTTCTTCTTCAAGTATTATTTGACTTTCACTGCATCATCATTTGACTTTTTGTCATTGCCGACCGATTACATCTTCATGAAATCTCTCGACAAACGTGTCGTGGTCATCAGCAACATCCTGAGCTCTTCCAGGATATCGATCAAATTCATGATGAGAATTACCATCCTTGCCCCTCGATGATTGTGTTATCATCGACAACATTCTTGCCTTCCCACAACACAAACGTGTTCATGTTATGATTGCAACTTGCTGTCCAGCTTGTATGATGTTCCACCTTGAAGTATTAATGTCCTTTATGACAAGGATGTAGTGAGGATTGCTCCACCTCTTAAGAATTCTTGGTATATTGATGCTTCTCACCATCACCATTTTTTCTTGGTCTCCGTGTTGTTTCTAATCGGAATACCGACAAATGGTCTGTGATGTGTAAATTCTAAACTTCTAGCAACCCTATTGCTTTCAAGTTAATGGTCGATATTTCAATCTTAGACTATTGGTTGTTGGATCACCTTTCTGACATTGATCATGCTACCTAAGGCCATACCTTGGGAACCCTTTCCAACTAGTGTTTTATTGTGTATGTTTTTCCTTGAGCATACATCATTATATCATTTGATCCAACAAATGATATCTCCTTGTTCACATAACGGTGGAAATCCATCTTTTGGATACCACGTTGAATTATTGCTGAGTCCATCAGCCACCTCCTCATCCTCTCCTTGGCTTAATGATGAATCCCTTCATGTATCCAGAGTCTGACCTTTGATTGAAGACCGTGCCAATGCTATCTCGAAGCATGTCTATGGTATTCCAATTTTCAACAAGAACATTGAAGCTAATGCTAAATGTTTCATGCTCAATTATCCGAACACCGTTGTATGTGTAACGTCATGAAATTCCTCTCCCCTTACCTAAGTGGTTTTCTACCTTCTATCCGGTCTTGGATATCATACCCTGCTTGTTCTTGGGAAGGGTATACCCCTGAAATATGTGTTTAAACATGTTTTCCTTTCCATTGTTCGGTTTAATCTGAAGATCACCTTTTTCCTTTCCATTGTTTTGTTTAACATTTCTGGTGTTCTATATGATCTAAGTAGTACTATTCTTCTGCTTATGTAAACACCTAGGTGTACAATCGGTCGGTAAGACCCTGTTGCTATTGTTGATGACATTCCGGTAACCACCGATGGTCGAGAACTTTTCCTATTGGTCCGCCTCGTTCAACGAGCAGGAAGATGGTTCTCTTTGTCCCTTGCCCTTGATACCGACGTTGTTGCCGACATAATTGGCAGGCTACCCTCTGACATGCCTTGCTATCATGACCATGCAAGATGCCACCACTCCTCCTACTTTCAGCCCACATGGTGGGCCCATAACCCACAGGTCCCAGGATCGAAACCTGACTCTCCTGTACACCACAGCTCCTAAAGGCTATTCCTCATGCTTGGCTTCGTATGCAATTCACGAGCCACCTTCCTACTGCTCTATTCTGGTATCAGACGCAATGCTTACTCTCGCCGCTCTGAACCCCTTTCTCACTCTGGTTCAGACTTTGAGTAGCTATCTATCCGCTTGGACCCTTTCATTGTACCTTCGTATCGTACTCTCGATGTATTTTATATGTTCAACTCGAGAGATAATCTTATGCTCATTCATGGTTAACCCCAGATTGTTTCCCTCGTAAGCATGATGTCGTAGCCGAGCTGCCCCTTACCTATTCGTAAGTACGTTGGAGTTCCCGAAGAAAAGGATGATGACTCCCTCATGATGACCTGAAGTAGAGAAATGAAGACATCAATGTATTGGACCGGTCTCTTCGAGAAGAGCAAGACAGAATGAGAAGACCCGCTAGATTCGTTACCAAACCTTCCCCCCTTTCACTACCTCTTAAATCTCGGGACGAGATTTCTTGTAGTGGAGGAGAATTGTGACACCCGGATAATCAAGTTACAGTAACCTCTGCTAATGACGCCACGCCACCTCCGTTACTGTCGCTAATCTCGCGTTAGTTCGAAACCGATTCAAATTCAAATTCAAAACAGAGGCAAACAATAAAAGTTTTCAAATATTAAAACTAAAATGTTCGGAGTAATCCAAATATTGCATAGGTAATTGTGGCGGAGAAACCAAACTTTGATAAAGTGTTTAAAGGCTCTAAAATAAATAAAACAGTAGCTTAAACATTTAAATAAATGTCTTTCATAATTTATAGAGTATTAAACTATTTTAATTAGGTGTGAACTTTTGTGGCAATGGTAAAACTAGTCACACTAATTTAGGTGCTTTTGTATATATTTTGCAAAAACAAAATTAAATGAGCATAAAGATAAATAAAGAAAAATTGCTAAAAAAAGAAAATAAAAGAATAAAAGGAAAACAAACCCCCCTCCTCCCGACTCGGCCTTGGCCCAGTTGGCCGTGCGGCGCAGCTAGCCTACCGGCCCAACCGGCCATCACCCCACTCCCCCTTATCCACTACCCCCGAACCCTAATCCTTGACCGCACCACTCCCCCACTCCTTCCTCTGCTCCCCCGATCCAGATTGGATCGGGAGCTCGACGGCGCCTCTCGCCACGCCGGCCGCGTCGGCCATCGCCCCCGCCTCACCATTGCCGGACATCCTCCCCGAACCCCCTCCGCGCGGGTCTCCACCACGCCTCGCCGCAGCCACCCGGAGCGCCTCCGCCTCGACCTCCCCGTCGCCGGAGCCCCCACGCCGGACTGCCTCCCATCGCCCCGTCCTCATCTCCCCCTCGACGGCTCCACCGAGCCACGCCGATCCTCTGCCCGCCAACGCTGGTGAGGGCCTCGCCCTCCCCTCTCCCCCCTGTCCCGCACGCGCCCGGGCACCGTCCGGCCGTGCCCGTTGCTCCGCGTTGACGCACCGCGCCACCGCCCTGTCCCCCCCACTGCATCACGCGCGCCCGCGCCGCAGCTCGCACAGCAGCCGCCCCACCGCATGAGGTGCGCGCCCGCACGCGCCTGCGACCGGCGCCCGCTGCGCGCCGTCCCGCGGCGCTCCTCGCCCCTGATGCTCCTTCCCCGTGCGTCGCGTTCTCGCCTTTCCCCTTCCTGCGCCCTATCAGCCGCGGCCACCGCCCGGTTAGCCCGCGCCCGTCGCTGCCCGCCGGTGAGTGCCATCCCTCGTCTCCGCCCGGCGTGGCCCTGGCTGGCCGCGCCGGCTTGCCCCGCCGTCGATGCCTCGGCGGCCTCGTCCCGCCCTGCGGGCGAGTGCCCGCTCGGGTGCGCCCGAACCCAGCGCCCCAGCGCCCGCTGGCAACCGCCCCGCGGTGGCCCTGTGTGCGGGGCCCCACGCCCTCCTGAAACGAAAACGAAATAAAAAAATAATTTAAAAAATGAATGAATTAATAAATAATAATTAAAATTAGCTAAAATGATAATTAATTAATTAATTAAAGAATTAATTAAACGAATTAATCCTGATTAGATAAGCCTAATCAATTAACTAAACCCCAATTAACCTAACAGAGTATGACAGGTGGGTCCCACTGGACCCACGCGTCAGTTGACCCAGTCAACCCTGTTGACTGCTGACGTCAGCATGACATCATGCTGATGTCATAAATCCAAATTTCGAATTAAATTAAATAATTAATTAAATTCCAGAAATTAGTAAAATCTTTAGAAAATCATATCTTTTAATCCGTAACTCGGATTAAATTATTTTCAACATGAAAGTTGCTCAGAACAACGAGACGAACCCGGATACGCAACCCGTTCATCCACCACGCCTCCCTAGCATACCGAACACGCAACTTTCCCCCTCCGGCTCCTCTGTGCGAAAACACGAAACACCGGGAATACTTTCCCGGATGTTTCCCCTTCACCGGTACCACCTCGTACCGCGTTAGGGCACGCCTAGCATCATGCTTTGTCATGTCATGCATCGTCATGCATTTGTTTGCATTATATTTATTGTTTCTTCCCCCTCTTCTCTCGCTAGACACCGAGACTGACGCCGCTGCTACCCAGTACGACTACGGTGTTGACGACCACCCTCTCTTGCTAGAGCAACCAGGCAAGCCCCCCTGATCACCATATATCACCTACTCTCCTCTATACTGCTTGCATTAGAGTAGTGTAGCATGTTACTGCTTTCCGTTAATCCTATCCTGATGCATAGCCTGTCATTGTTGCTACAACTGTTGACACCTTACCTGCAATCCTAAATGCTTAGTATAGGATGCTAGTTTATCATTAGTGGCCATACATTCTTGTCCGTCTTCCATGCTATACTATCGGGCCGTGATCACTCGGGAGTTGATCACGGGTATATACCTATACTTTATACATGATACATGTGATGACTAAAGTCGGGTTGGCTCGAGGAGTACCCGCGAGTGATTCATGGATTGGGGGCTGAAAGGACCTTTGTCCCGACGGCCCTCTGGGTGGATCTTTGTGGCAGAGCGACAGGGCAGGTTGAGACCACCTAGGAGAGAGGTGGGCCTGGCGCTGGTCGGCGTTCGCGGTGTCTTCAAGATAACACGTTTAACGAGATCTTGGTATTTGATCTGAGTCTGGCTACTGGCCTATACGCACTAACCATCTACGCGGGGACAGTTATGGGCACTCGACGTCGTGGTATCAGCTGAAGCCTTCGTGACGTTAGCGACTGAGCGGCGCGCCGGGTTGGACCGCGTAACGCAACTTCCTTTGTAATGGAGGTTGCTAGGTCTGCTCACCGGCCGCGTTCGCAACGTGCAGGTGTGCAAAGGGCGATGGGCCCAGACCCCTGCGCCATAGGATTTAGACCGGCGTGCTGACCTCTCTATTGTGCCTAGGTAGGGCTGCGACGTGTTGATCTTCCGAGGCCGGGCATGACCCAGAAAAGTGTGTCCGGCCAAATGGGATCGAGCATGTTGGGTTATGTGGTGCACCCCTGCAGGGAAGTTAATCTATTCGAATAGCCGTGATCTTCGGTAATAGGACGACTTGGAGTTGTACCTTGACCTTATGACAACTAGAACCGGATACTTAATAAAACACACCCTTCCAAGTGCCAGATACAACCGGTGATCGCTCTCTCACAGGGCGATGAGGGGAGGATCATCGGTTAGGATTATGCTACACAATGCTACTTGGTGAACTTACCATCTACTCTCTTCTTCTGCTGCAAGATGGAGGTTACCAGAAGCGTAGTCTTCGATATGACTAGCTATCCCCCTCTTATTCAGGCATTCTGCAATTCAGTCCACATATGATAGCCTTATTCCATTTGATACCAATGCATACATATGTAGTGTAGCTCCTTGCTTGCGAGTACTTTGGATGAGTACTCACGGTTGCTTTGCCCTTTCTTTTCCCCCTTTCTATACCCGATTGCTGCGACCAGACGTTAGAGCCCAGGAGCCAGACGCCACCGTCGACGACTACTACTACTACTCGGGAGGTGCCTACTACTACGTGCAGCCCGCTGACGGCGACCAGGAGTAGTTAGGAGGATCCCAGGCAGGAGGCTTGCTCCTCTTTCGATCTGTATCCTAGTTTGTGCTAGCCTTCTTAAGGCAACTTGTTTAACTTATGTCTGTACTCAGATATTGTTGCTTCCGCTGACTCGTCTATGATCAAGCTCTTGTATTCGAGCCCTCGAGGCCCCTGGCTTGTAATATGATGCTTGTATGACTTATTTTTATTTGTAGAGTTGTGTTGTGATATCTTCCCGTGAGTCCCTGATCTTGATCGTACACGTTTGCATGTATGATTAGTGTACGATTGAATCGGGGGCATCACATATAGCATGGGGGCAACTTCACGGACGTACTGGCCGTGTATCCAGCGGTCCTCCCAGAACAGGGCCGTGAGGCCATCGCCGAGCACCATATGGTGGAGGCGAACAATAGCGCGCACTCCTCTTTGTAAAATTGAAGATCCAGTCCCTGCCAAGCGTGATCGACGTCCGTGTGCAAACCAGATCCATCACAGCCGTAGTGCGAGGCCGGCACGCTCCAGGTCGCGGATCCCTAGGCTGTCGGCTCTGGCTAAGCATAATATATTGCTCCCTCCATCCTACAATATAAGATGTTTTTGCAAACTAAAACATCTTGCAAAAACTACTTATTTTACGAGACAGATAGATTACTTTACTAATGGCACCTACTTATATTGCCATAGTTGTTGTTGTCTTTGATAGTCTAAAAGATATGAAGTGATTCAGCCATCATTGCTCTTGTTTGTTGGTAGATTTGGCAAACCTTCATTTTTGACCAGAAATATTGTTTGTAACACTGGTTAGAATTAATATATTTATATAAGTAGGTGCAATATCCAAAGTCTTTTTATACTGATATAAGTTCAGGATTTGTAATACCATTCTACTATTTACACAAGATCTTTGTGGTTAATCATACTTGATCTTGTGTGCTGTCATCTGTAGGGCTTTCACATAGTTGACAATTTTGATATGTTTCATAGTATGAATGATGCTTTAGATTCTTCTAAAAGTTCCACTATTCAGTATGTATATGTTTCAACCTTAATTTATGACCGTCATGCATTCATTATCTTCATTTTTTGATGTTCGATCCACTTTTAGCTTTGCTCCTCTTGAAGACGCCCTCCCTGGACAACTTGGATTCAGTCATCAGGTTCATGAATCATGATAGGTTTCTGCTGGATGCCTCCTTCTCTGTCTCCAGCATCCGCTTGCGCTTTGAGAGAGGAGTAGATTTACCTCAAGCTCATGAAGCAGCGAATTGAGGGACTTGATTTTTGGTGATGCCAGTGGGGCATCCCATATTGCCTGCATTTCCTCTTCAGTATTCCTACCCCGATCTCTAGAGTCAGGTATGCTTCTATGATTGAGAGATGAAAATATTGAGCACGTGCCTTTTTCTCCTCCCGTTGCAACGCACGGGCCTTTTTGCTAGTCAAAATAAATATAATAAGAGAAAACCCAATAGAAAAGAGTGGAAATAGTATGAACCAACAAAGAAACAAAGAAAATAAAGAAAACCAAAAGGGAAACAAAGAAAATTGAAAAAAGAGTAGGATTAAGCTAATCCACACGGCCAAGAAACAAAGAAAAAAGAAAGAACATTGAAAACCAAAGAAAAGTGTAAACCAACAAAGAAACAAAGAAAAATAAAGAAAACCAAAAGGGAAACAAAGAAAATTGAAAAAAAGAGAGTAGGATTAAGCCAATCCACAAGACCAAGAAAGAAAGAAAAAAGAAAGAACAATGAAAACCAAAGAAAACAACGAAAAACAAAATAATAAAAGAAAGAAAGAAAGAAAAAAGGATACAATCAGACCAATCTAACCAATATTTAGGAACAGAGGTAACATCACGTTCCGAGCATACGGGAGAATCAAAAATATAAGCAATTCAGGCTCGCCTAGTAGCCACGCTACCAAATGACTCCATCTACTAAGAGCTCCATTCAACTTGCGATAAGCAAGATATACATCTCGCTTTCGCATAGGGAACCCGTTTTTTGAGGGGCAAGGTCCATTTTATTGATCAAACTCCACAAGAGTTGGGATACAAATTAGATCAAGGCAGTGGACCAGCCATACATGGCGCCCCTGATCTAACGAAAGCGAGTACCTAGCTATACTAGAAGAACGCCTGTGCGTTGCAACGGGGCCACATTAACTTTAAGAGTTCAATATCAATTATGTTAATATTACATTTAATGTTCTCATACATATTAAGTGACATTGACGACCTTTTTTACCATCAAATTCTCACATATGTGATGCAGTAAAGCACATGAAAGAGATGACGCCGCTAATGAGATCTTGACGATTATATGTAGCATAATCAAGCGGCGCTAGCTCAACTTTAGTGCCAATCAGCATAGCCTATTTAGCCGATATATTTAGATCAAGTCCAGCACCCCCGCATCGACGTCGCTGCCGTCTTCCTCAACCTTGGGACACCGCGACATTGCCATTCGATCCGCGCCGCCCCGAGCTCCCATGTCTTACCCTAGGGCGCCATTGACACCGCCATGATCTCCTCTTGCCTTTCCCCTGTTTCCCCTCTCGTTTGCTATCGTTAGGTATTTTGCCGTGGCCGAGAATCGCCGTCCGCCATGGCCATTGCAGGGGTAGCTGTAGGATCGAAAGTATGTATAGAGGGGGGGGGGTGATTAGACTACTTGACCAAATAAAAGTCTAGCCTTTTCCCAATTTTAGTTCCTGGCAGATTTTAACAACTTTGGACAAGTCAAGCAATCTTAACACAATTCAAGCAAGCATCCCAAGAGTATATGAGCAGCGGAAAGTAAAGCATGTAACTTGCAAGAATGTAAAGGGAAGGGTTTGGAGGATTCAAACGCAATTGGAGACACAGAT
The DNA here is from genome assembly GCF_003073215.2 of Triticum urartu. Lineage (NCBI taxonomy): Eukaryota > Viridiplantae > Streptophyta > Magnoliopsida > Poales > Poaceae > Triticum > Triticum urartu. The sequence goes on along the minus strand of NC_053028.1, from coordinate 545,387,482 downwards.
GTTTTTGTCGTGGTTCCGGTAGGTGGTGCTATCGTACATCCAGATTGATGGAGACTTCAACCCACGGAGGGTAACGGTTGCATGAGTCCACGGAGGGCTCCACCCACGAAGGGTCCACGAAGAAGCAACCTTGTCTATCCCACCATGGCCATCGCCCATGAAGGACTTGCCTCACTAGTGGTAGATGTTCATGAAGTAGGCGATCTCCTTGCCCTTACAAACTCCTTGGTTCAATTCCACAATCTTGTCGGAGGCTCCCAAGTGACACCTAGCCAATCTAGGAGACACCACTCTCCAAGAAGTAACAAATGGTGTGTTGATGATGAAGTCCTTGCTCTTGTGCTTCAAATGATAGTCTCCCCAACACTCAACTCTCTCTCACAGGATTTGGATTTGGTGAAAAGAATATTTGAGTGGAAAGCAACTTGGGGAAGGCTAGAGATCAAGATTCATATGGTAGGAATGGAATATCTTGGTCTCAACACAAGTGTAGGTGGTTCTTTCTCAGAAAAAGTAAGTTGGAAGTGTAGGTTTGTTCTGATGGCTCTCTCCCCGAATGAAGAGGAGGTGGAGGGGTATTTATAGCCTCCACACAAAATCTAACCGGTACACATAACTTCCCAAACTCAGTGGGACCGAATGGTTAAACTCGGTCTGACCGATTTAGCAAAGCTAGTGACCGTTAGCGTTTTCGGTGGGACCGACATGCAACTCGGTAGGACCGATATGATTAGGGTTAGGGCATAACGTAATCTCGGTGAGACCGATTACACAAACTCGGTGAGACCGATTTTGGTAATAAGCTAACCAGAGAGTTGGTCAGGTAAACTCGGTGAGACCGATCGCTCATTTCGGTGAGACCGATATGTCATGAAGGCAAAACAGAGAGTTTACATTGCAATCTCGGTGGGACCGATCACTCATCTCGGTGATACCGAAACGTTACGAAGGAAAACAGAGAGATTACAACCCCATCTTGGTGAGACCGAGATCCCTATCAGTGAGACCGTTTTTCCTAGGGTTTGTGGCAGTGGCTAAGACATTTGAAACTCGGTGGCGTCGGATAGGAAAAATCGGTGGGGCTGAGTTTGACTTTTGGTTTAGGTCATATGTGGATGTGAGAAAGTAGTTGAGGGTTTTGGAGCATATCACTAAGAATTTTGAGCAAGAACCTCATTAAGCAACACCTCATCCCTCCTTGATAGTATTGGCTTTTCCTATAGACTCAATGTGATCTTGGATCACTAAAATAGAAAATGTAGAGTCTTGAGCTTTGAGCTTGAGCCAATCCTTCGTCCTTAGCATTTTGAGGGGTCCACTTTTCTCATCCATGCCATGCCAATCATTGAGCTTTCCTGAGATATTAATCTTCAAATAGCATTAGCTCAATGAGCTATATGTTGTTAGGAATTACCAAAACCACCTAGGGATAGTTGCACTTTCAATCTCCCCCCCTTTTGGTAATTGATGACAACATATAGATCAAAGCTTCGACAAATGTAATAAGAGTGAAAAACATTGTCGCTTTGAGAAGTATGTGAAAAGCAAGAGCTCCCCCTAAGTTTGTGCATAGTTTAAGATTTGCTTTGGACTACAAATGCACAAAGAGTTAGGATCATGTGTTACTCTTCCATGTCACATACATCTTGGTGGAGCGCTCAAAATGATAATAATTAAAATACATGCACTCATCACCAAGCAAAGTGAGTGATCACATAAAAAGGATAATGTCATCCAACAAGCATTAAGGTAGCATATGATCAAACACATGATCATCCAAGTATCACAAAGGCATAAAGTATCTCAACCAAGAAAATAAACAAAGTTTAACCACCAAATAAAAAGAGAGAATAAAAAGAAACGCTCTCTCTCGAAGCCTATGATCTATACATTTTATCCCCCTTTGGCAACAAGTTACCAAAAACTTCATAAAAAATGCATAGTGCTAAATCGACTCTCAGGCTTGGTCTTCAGGTGGTGGTGTAGACAGAACTCCAAGGACGAAGGCATGAGTTGATGTAGATGGAGCGGGTGGAGTAGGTGCTGGAGCTGGTGGCACTGAAGCTGTAGCTGGTGTAGATGAAGTTGCTCTGGTGTCTGGAACATGCACTGCAGCAGACCTCTGACCTTTGGGCACTCTAGCAAAAGCATCAGTGGTTGTCTTGCCCTTCTTCTCCTGCACTTCATCCTGGAGTTGCTCAACGACTGACTGGATCTCAGTGACCTTCACATCTAGGTCATAGAACTTCTGCTCCACGATCCTCTCCAAGCTCTCCTGGTTTTGAGTCAGGGTAGCCAATCCCTTCTCAATCCTCAGAGTTGAGGCAATCAAGTAGCCAAGCTGTTCATGCGTGCTCTTCAGTGGTTGGCATCTTTGCAGCCTTTTCAGCCCTTGCCTTCTCCTTCTTGGCTTGTGCGTGCACAGAACATGGTTCATTTTCATCCATCACCACAGTGTTGTACTCAAAGTCTAGGTAGATGGGCAGGTGCTCCTTGTCCAGCAGATATGTGCCAGTGCCCATCTTGGAGTTAATCAGCTCCTGGATCCGTGGGGCATATCCACAACTCCTCTTCTGATCTGCAGTTGTCCTCTTTATGGTTTCCACAATTAGGCTCATGACTTTGAACTTCTGTGGGACATCAAAGATGTGAAGCAAGTTAATTGCATGGCCTCTGATCATCTTGTGATCACCTGACTTTGGCAAGAGAGTGTGCCTGAGGATCCAGTTGATTGTTGGCAAGCCTGACAGAAGGTAATGTACTAATCCAAACTTGTGTGTCTCAAGAGCAGCATCTGGGATCTCCTTGTACATGCGTGCCATCGTGTTATGATCCTTCTTCTTCTTGGCATAGACATCCAAGTCATCTTCACTCTCTTCTGGGGCATTGATCAACTTAGCCCATTCTGCAACTGTTGACTGGTACCTAGTACCTTCAGACATCCAGACAATCCTTCCATCTGGGTAGAAGTGAGCTGTGGAGTAGAACTGCATGATGAGCTCATCATTCCACTTTGTGAGCTTCTGAGCCACAAACTCATCAACTCCACAAGCCTTGAAGCTGTCATATACACCATGGAAGTGATCCTCATTCTCCTCAATTAATGTCCAATCGACCCATCTCATGTCACACACTATGGGCTTCTTGTCAAGCAAGATAGTCTCATATAAGTCCCGTTGTTCCTTTGTATGGAACCTGTAGTCCACGTCAGTCCTTCTCCTGGTGGCATATGGATCAGACTCTCTCCATAGCCTTAGAACAAAGTCCTTCCCGACTTTCATGTTCTCTGCAACTGGATGAGCATCATTGTGGTCTGGAATTTTTGGCTTCAATTTCCTCAAGACAACAGAATCATCATCTTCTTCCATTGCAGCTTCAGGCATTGGGGCCTTGTTCTTCTCTGCTGCCGGGATGTTCCTGGTGCTCCTCTTGGGTGCAGTTTTGGGTTTTGGAGCAGCTGGCTTAGAAGTTCCTTTGGGCTTAGATGGAGCAGCCCCTGATCTTATGGCATCTCCCATAAGCTTCTGAGCTTTAGGTGCTGGTGCTGCATCCTCTTCCTCTTCCTCTTCTTCAGAGTCTTTCATTATTGAAGATCTCCCAAGCATTCTGGCAGTGGTCTTCTTGACCCTTTCCTTTCTTTTCTTTTCTGCCACAGCCTACTCTTGGGGTGCAGATCCCAAAGTCTCTTGAGTAGATGTTCTGGCTTTTGACATTGGAGCTCTCTTGGCAGGAACCTTTTGCTTCATCCTTGGCTTAGTGGCAGCAGCTGTGCCATATTCCTTTTTCAGGACTTTCCTCTTTGAGGTGGCTTCTTCCTCCTCAGCCACATAGTCCTCATCCTCTGACTCTGAGGTTCTTTTCTTGCTGGCCCTGGTGACAGCCTTTGGCAGATTGCTTGGTGTGCTCCTGCTGCCATCATCTAAGCTGCTAGAGGGACTAGTGCCCTCACTCAAGTGAACCTGTTCCTCTGACTTGTTCTGACTGTCACTCTGATCTGACATGATGCAAACACTGACAGCAGACCCTGTGAACAGATTATAGATGAGGTAGAGTGGATGAGCATCACAAAGTGCAGAGGTTTTTGCAAAAGAATGAATTAAAAACTTAGTTTTAGTTTTCCACAGAAAGCATTTTGGATCTACCAATTTGTAAACTCGGTGATACCGAAGCAGTTTTTGGAACCTAAACTAGTGAACTTGGTCAGACCGAGTCACAGTTCGTGTGACACTCCAAAATTTTTATTTGGTTTTCAGCAAAAACTTTGTTGGTTTTTGAAAAGAGGCCATTTAAATTTTTTCCAGAAAACCTTCCTCTAAAAAACTTCTTTGGCAAGGATTTTTTTTATCTTCTTCAAACTATGGTGTTTGATCATTTAAAACTCTTTCTCTGATGGTTCCCTCCTCAAAGTATATTTTTGGAAATTATTCTTTTTCTTATAAAAAGAACTCTATGAATTTTGAGGTTTTTCTTATCTTGAAAACCACCCATAGTTTTACCATGTCTCCTATAGTAAATCTTCTCAAAATCCCTCCCTCCACCTTTCAACAATCTAAATTCTCTGTCTCAACAAGTCCAAACAAGTTTTGGATTTTATTTCAATTATTTTATCTCCCAAAACAATTCTGTCCTGTCTTTCATTTGAGCCTAAGTAATTTTTCAAAGCAAGTACCTCATTGCCTTTGAGTTTTTATCTCAAACCAACTCCTCTGGATTGTCCTTAGCATCCACAACCCAGAACCATCTTGATCCACTCTCCCTCTTTTCAAATTTTTCAAATTTCAGTCTCTGCAAGTTTGGACCAGATTTGCCAAATTTGGTGAAATTCATATCTCCTCTCTCCAAAAATTCCACAAAAATTCAGGCAGCCCTGGTGCAATGAGAGGCCACCCCACCAAGTTTACTCAAGGAAAAATCCCTACATGCCTAGATCATTCATTCTGTCAAACACCTTGCATGCACTGTTTCTGTTCATCTTCAGTTAAGTTCAGAGTTTCAGTGTCGATCTTCGTCAGAAATTCAGTCACATGTCCACAGTGCCCTTGGCACATTGCTCGCCGCCTAGCCTGCTTGTCCGGAGCTCCACACGCGCGCTTGGCGCCTTCCTGGCGTCGGTGGCACCCTGGCCCGCCTGCGCCGGCATGTCTTGCGGCGGCCGAACCACCATAACGGCCGACAGGGAGCAGAACGGCGGCTCAACGCCGTTCGGCGCCGCCCAATCCTCCTGGTAGCTCCGCGTGGCCATCTCCTTGCCAGCACACGCATGCGGCACCGTCGCCGTGGCGCGCCACGCACAGAGCGTGCTCCCTGCCACCGACGGGCCCGCGCCGCCCCGTTCCGTCGAGCTCCCCCTAAGCAACCAAATCCCGACGCGGTTAGCACCTAAACGGAACCAGGGAATGCCCACGACGACGCTCAACCTCAAAACCCTCCCATGCAACCACGACACCGCCGTAATCACCTCGCCGGACTTATTCGTTCGCGGCAACCGACTCGGGCCGGCTATATATAGCACCCCCGAGCCTGCTCTCGCCCCCGCACAACTCCACCATCTCACTAGACCCTGCCTGGCCACTGGAGGAGCCTCGAGGGGCCCTTCTTCCCTGACTCCGGCCGCCCCGTTCCGCCTCGGCCTACACCTCGATTCGCTCCGGTGAGGCCGTCTCCGGCGCCCCAACTTCGTCAGCAACCCTCTCGAGCAACTAAGAGTCTAACCCCCACTCCAATTTGATCTTCACAGCTCTCTCCGACGAGGTCCACAACCACCCGAATCGCCGTCCGCCGGAGCCAGCGTCGCCGCCGACGTGGTACTCGCCGGCGACCACCACCACCTCCCACAGACGCAGAATGGCGCCCTGAACATGGAGGTACTCTCTGATCTCCCTGCCTCGCCGTGGATCGCCGCCGGCGACCACCGCGGCTCTCGGGCGCTGACGAGCTTCGTCCCCCGTTTGAAAATTCAAACCTGACGGGTGGGACCCGCCCGTCAGCCTCTCAGTTCTTTTTAAACAAACCGTTTTCTGAAGGCGTCTTCTGCCAAAGTACGTCACCCCTCTGGGCCGGCGTATTTTCAATTGAATCGTTTTCTGTTTTTATAAGTTAGCCCCTGGAAGTTTTCTGTTTCATTACAGATGGGTCCTTGGGTTAAAACCCTTATAACTTTTTAACAGAAAGGAATTTTTGATTGATTCTTTTTCTGCCCTCTTTGAAATTTTTTCTAGTTTTTTATCAGATTTATTTGAAAAATATTTGGAGAAATTTTTGTGCACCTCACGGTATTCACGATAGCGCGTATATTTTCTTTATACCGTAGATACCGAAGGAGGTGACGGGACCGCAAACTTCACCGAGCTAGGCTCCGACTACTCTGAACCAGGCAAGCATGTTTGAACTTTTGATATGATGATTGTTTTGGCATGTTTGCATTAAGTAGTTTCATGGCATGTTGATGAGCATACCGACGAATGTCATGTTACATGCAACGATGAGGCAAGTGAGTTTCGAAAATCCATAAGTGGATGGATGTGAGTATGCATGGCCATGTGTTGGCATGAGGATGGGTAAGATGGCAGTGTTGTAGCATGCCAGTCTTATGCCAGACTATATGACTTCAGCGTCAACCCGTATCGGTCCAGTTCCTTCCATTTTCCCTTCCCTGTACTACCACATGTTTTCCGCAAGGAATATGGCTTAGTAAGTTGCAAACCGCTTTCTTGGTACACACCAAAAGGAGAGGCCGTGATGATGGTTCCATGGCCCTGGATTAAAGCCAGTCATCCGGTCAGGGGGCATGGGTGTTTCCGGTTGGGACCGAGAGGGGGGCACCCCTTAGAGCGCGCGTATATAAATTTGATCCCATGCTATTCAAGATTGTGATCTCCCCGTCTCAAAAGTTTTTCTTGGACGATGTCTAGGGTGATTCCTGGCATCAAGAGGTAGGATGGGTGTGTACTGGCTAGCTGTGTTTTCTTCCGAAAGACCGTAAACGGAACTAGTCCTTCGTGACTACGGAAATCCGTTGGCTGTGGGAAAAATTTTCGTACAAACTCTGCAGAGTCATATATTCCTTTGAATCATCTATTCCATGTCCAAGTTCGGTATTATCTTATCCTGACAAATGTCAGTATTGATGACAGAGACTCCGGTGAATCACATGAATGCTAAGTCCGGTTAAATGTTTATTCCTGTGGATGGACTAACCCGTTTATTATCATGAATTGAATATTTATTATGAGTATTATTTACTTGTGAATAAAATCCCTTTCTGCGATGTCGCTCAGACGTCCGACTGTGGCATTGTTATTATTTACTTTCAATAAAAGCCCTTTCTGCGATGTCGCTCAGACGTCCGACTGTGGCATTGTTATTATTTACTTTCAATAAAAGCCCTTTCTGCGATGTCGCTCATACGTCCGACTGTGGCATTGTTATTATTTACTTCCAATAAAAGCCCTTTCTGCGATGTCGCTCAGACGTCCGACTGTGGCATTGTTATTATTTACTTTCAATAAAAAGCCCTTTCTGCGATGTCGCTCAGACGTCCGACTGCGGCAGTACTGTTATTTACTTCCAATATAAGCCCTTTCTGTGATGTCGCCCCGACGTCTGACTGTGGCACGCATGTCTTTTATTTCCAGTTTAAGCCCTTTACGTGGTGTCGCTTAGACGCCCGACTGCGGCATGATCTTTATTTAATTGTTCACCTTTCGAGGCGTCGCTTCAGACACCCGATCGGTTTCCTATTATTTCTTTTTGTTGGGTTTTCAGGCGGACTACCGCCGATTCCCTTTTTACTTACCTTGCTTGCTAAATTTTGAATGTGCATTGGTAAATTAATCATGACGCATCCATGCATGCATTTGTTATATATTACGTCCAAACTGTCTTGCGAGTACTTTCAAAGTACTCACCTGGCTTGTTGATTTGGCCAGATGCTGATGAAGGCGATCTCATGGATGAAGAATTTGATATCGAGTCCGACGCCTAGAGGAATCCCAGTCAGTCTCGTACGACCCTGGATTTGGTCACTGTATTATATCCGCTTCCGCTACCAAATAAATTCATCGAGCCTCACCTCGACGCTCGATGAGATGCCAGTTTTAGAGTCATGTATCTCACTCCCCGCTGTGATTTTCCACCACCACCCTATCCTCGAGTCAGTAGTATGCCTCCACACCACTGTTTCATATCCGCCATTATGTATAATTATTGGCGTGCTTGTAATAATTTGGTTGAGCAACCGTAGCTCGACCCTGTAATATATTTTATGCTACTGGCTTATTGTATCAAGAATTTGTCTACCAGTGAGGAGGATTTTTCTCATACTGGACTCAAAAGATTGGTTTCTCAATAAACATTTTTATTGGAAAACCGGTCGTGACAAGCTTGGTACCAGAGCCAGGCTGACTGTAGGAAGCCACTAGGTGCGATCGCTAATCGGTTATTAGCATAAGAGTTAATTCGTGTGGTTCCGCCCCTGGCACGCGCTACATCTACTCGGCGCAGCGCTACACGTCTGGAGCCTATTAGCGAGGAGGAAGTCGAGTCCCCAGCCTCGCTACGCCTCACCCTCGGCAGGGCAAAGGAGATCGTCAACATCTCCGACTAAGTACGCTTAGCCGTCATGCGATGTACCGCCGTGTAAGATATGGGAAGTAGCTTGTTTGCGCATCATGTAGGAACTGGGAGAAGTGCACTAGCCTAAATAACATGTCAGGATTATGTGCGCATATCCTGAGTGATGTATTGTATAATTACCGCCCGCGTGTAAGATATGTAATGAGCAGTCCTTCTCCGTGCGCAAATTGATTTGTTTTTCTTGAGTGATCTTGGTCATTTAAATTATTTGCCAACCTTGTGCATTTATGGAATTGTTTTTGCGACCCTTTTCGCTTTTCTTATGGGTTTTACAAAATATATCCCCAGAGTGAAAAATGTCTCGTCCTTGGACTCGCTCCATGCCAACTCCACCAGAGGAAAATTATGACACTCAACCAGGCAACAATTTCGCACAAGAGCAGTCGAGTCAACCGGTCAGTGAAACGGCATTTTCCCAAATGTGCCGCCTTTATGAGCAGAGTCAGCAACAACATCGGGAAATGATGAACCAAGTCATCAACATGGGAAATCACCATGGACAGTATCAGCAGCATTCCAAGTTATCTGAGCTACAGAAGACACGTCCCCAAACATTTTCTCATACTGACAAGCCTCTTGAAGACGAGGATTGGCTTCGAGATATGGAGAGAAAATTAATTATTGCAAAATGTTCAGACCCCGAGAAGGTACTATATGCCCCACACTATCTCACAGGAGCAGCTGCATCATGGTGGGAGAATTTTCTGCACATGCACCCCAACGAAAATGATATAACCTGGGATGATTTCAAGGAAGGTTTCCGTGGTGCACACATTCCCAAGAGTATTATAATCAAGAAGAGAGAGTTTGATGACCTCAAACAAAGGAACATGACAGTGTCAGATTACAACGGTCAATTTACTCTATTGTCTCGCTACGCCAATGAAGAGCGTATGACTGAAAGCAAGAAGATGGAGAAATTCCTTGACGGTCTGGCGCCCGCGCTTAAATGCCAACTGGTCGTGCACACTTTTCCAGATTTTAAGACACTAGTGGACAAAGCCATTACTCTGGAAAATGAGAGACGTAGCTTGGAGGATTTCCGCAAGCGAAAAAGAGACCAGACTACTCTTGCGCGCAACCACCGAAGCAAGACAGATTTTCAGAAAGGTGGGACACACAAACCTACGACAAACATCTCACGCCCAACCAAGAATTTCCATACAAGGGACAAGGAGTTCACATATCGCCCAGGCGTTACTTGCTACGCTTGTGGAGAGGAAGGGCACTATGCCAAGCAGTGCCCCAAGCCAAGGAACTCGACCCCAAAGCCGAACAACGGTGGCAATAATTCAGCACCCAAGCGAAACAATTTCAACCCCAACAACAACCACAGGAAGGGTCATCTGAACCACGTGACCAAAGAAGAAGCACAGAACGCCCCGGATATCGTACTCGGTACGTTTCCTGTCAACACAATACCTACCATGGTTTTGTTTGATTCTGGAGCTTCTCACTCATTCATCTCGAAAAGTTTTGCTTTGCAAAATAATTTTTCGATGTTTCCCTTGGAAAAATCCATGATCATCAAGTCCCTGGGATTGAGCAAGTTACTCAGAGTTACTGTCAAGATGTGGTTATTGAGTTCGAAGGATTTAAGTTTCACGCCAATCTTATTGTATTGGAAAATAAAGGACTGGATGTCATCCTAGGGATGGACTGGTTAACCACCAACAAAGGTTTTATTGACTGTTTCAACCGGACCGTAATTCTCACACACCACCACGGGAAGACAATAAGAGTGTCAGCCAAAGAAAGAAAAATACCCCGGCAACCGAGATTGAATAAGGTGGACGTTTCTGAGCTAAACAAGGTTCCAGTAGTGTGTGAATTTCCAGACGTATTCCCCGAAGAACTACCAGGCATGCCACCAGACCGAGAGATAGAATTCAACATTGAGCTAGCACCAGGAACCACCCCCATATACAAGAAACCATACAGAATGGCACCATCCGAGTTGATTGAGTTGAAGAAACAAATAAAGGAATTGCTGGACAAGGGATACATTCGAGCCAGCTCCTCACCTTGGGGATCACCAATTTTATTTGCCAAAAAGAAGGATGGAACACTGAGATTGTGCATAGACTACCGAGCACTTAACATGGTCACAGTCAAGAACAAATACCCGATGCCCCGGATAAATGATTTGTTTGATCAACTCGCTCAGGCCAAGGTATTCTCAAAAATTGACTTAAGGTCAGGATACCATCAATTAAAAGTGCGAACAGAAGATATCCCCAAAACAGCCTTCACCTCCAGATATGGACTATATGAGTTCACAGTAATGCCATTTGGATTAACGAACGCCCCCGCATATTTTGTTCACCTCATGAACAAAGTATTTATGAAGTTTATGGACAAGTTCGTTGTGGTATTCATCGACGATATTCTGGTATACTCCAAGACACCAGAAGAGCACGCGGAACATCTCAGGATTGTGCTAGGAGAACTCAGGAAACACCAATTGTACGCCAAGTTCAGCAAGTGTGAATTTTGGCTAAAACAAGTAGGGTTTCTGGGCCACATACTGACCCAAGAAGGTATTGCCGTAGACCCGGAAAAAGTCAAGCTAATCAGGGAACGACTCAAGGCAGCTCAAAGTCGACAAAAGAGCTATTACGACCAGAAGCACCGTGAAGTCAGCTTTGAACCCGGTGAATATGTGTACCTACGAGTGTCCCCTATGAGGGGCCTGCAACGATTCAAGGTTAAAGGAAAGCTAGCACCAAGATTCATCGGACCATTCTGTATAGTGGCACGAAGAGGCACTGTAGCCTACCAGCTAGACTTACCCGAAGAATTATCCGATGTCCACGACGTGTTCCATGTCTCGCAATTGAGGAAGTGCGTAAGCAACCTAGAGAAACAAGTATCCCATGAGAACATTGACGTGCAGCCAGACCTCACCTATCGGGAATGTCCAGTAAAATTATTAGAGGAGTCTGAAAGGAGGACCCGACAGAAAACCATCAAGTTTTTCAAAGTTCAGTGGAGCAACCACCCCGAAAGTGAAGCAACCTGGGAAAGGGAGGATTTCCTTCGGACAGGGCATCCATACTTATTTAAGGATCAGCTGAAATCTCGGGGACGAGATTTTTCCTAAGGGGGTAGGTGTTGTGACTCTCCAAAATTTTTATTTGGTTTTCAGCAAAAACTTTGTTGGTTTTTGAAAAGAGGCCATTTAAATTTTTTCCAGAAAACCTTCCTCTTAAAAACTTCTTTGGCAAGGATTTTTTTTGTATCTTCTTCAAACTATGGTGTTTGATCATTTAAAACTCTTTCTCTGATGGTTCCCTCCTCAAAGTATATTTTTGGAAATTATTCTTTTTCTTATAAAAAGAACTCTATGAATTTTGAGGTTTCTCTTATCTTGAAAACCACCCATGGTTTTACCATGTCTCCTATAGTAAATCTTCTCAAAATCCCTCCCTCCACCTTTCAACAATCTAAATTCTCTGTCTCAACAAGTCCAAACAAGTTTTGGATTTTATTTCAATTATTTTATCTCCCAAAACAATTTTGTCTTTCATTATGAGCCTAAGTAATTTTCAAAGCAAGTACCTCATTGCCTTTGAGTTTTTATCTCAAACCAACTCCTCTGGATTGTCCTTAGCATCCACAACCCAGAACCATCTTGATCCACTCTCCCTCTTTTCAAATTTTTCAAATTTCAGTCTCTGCAAGTTTGGACCAGAATTGCCAAATTTGGTGAAATTCATATCTCCTCTGCTCCAAAAATTCCACAAAAATTCAGGCAGCCCCCCTGTGCAATGAGAGGCCACCACCAAGTTCAAACTCAAGGAAATCCCTACATGCCTAGATCATTCTGTCAAACACCTTGCATGCACTGTTTCTGTCATCTTCAGTTAGTCAGAGTTTCAGTGTCGATCTTCGTCAGAAATTCCAGTCACATGTCCACAGTTGCCCTTGCACATGCTCGCCCTGGCCTGCTTGTCCGGAGCTCCACACGCGCGCTTGGCGCCTTTCCTGCGTCGGGGCAACCCTGGCCCGCCTGCGCCGGCAGTCTTGCGGCCGCCGAACCACCTAACGGCGACAGGAGCAGAACGGCGGCTCAACGCCGTTCCGCCGCCCAATCCTCCTGGTAGCTCCGCGATGGCCATCTCCTTGCCAGCACACGCATGCGGCACCGTCGCCGTGCGCGGCCACGCACAGAGCGTTGCCCCCTACCGACGGGCCCGCCCCCCGTTCCGTCGAGCTCCCCCTAAGCAAACCAAATCCCGACGCGGTTAGCACCTAAACGGAACCAGGGAACGCCCACGACGACGCTCAACCCTCCAAACCCTCCCTGCACCACGACACCGCCGTAATCACCTCGCCGACTTATTCGTCGCGGCAACCGACTCGGGCCGTATATATAGCACCCCCCGAGCCTGCTCTCGCCCCCGCACAAAACTCCACCCATCTCACTAGACCCTGCCTGGCCACTGAGGAGCCTCGAGGCCCTCTTCCCGACTCCGGCCGCCCCGTTCCGCCTCGGCCTTACACTCGATTCGCTCCGTGAGGCCGTCTCGCGCCCCCAACTCGTCAGCAACCCTCTCGAGCAACTAAGAGTCTACCCCCACTCCCAATTTGATCTTCACAGCTCTCTCCGACGAGGTCCCACAACCACCCGAATCGCGTCCGCCGGGCCAAGCGTCGCCCGCCGATCGTGGTACTCGCCGCGACCACCACCCCTCCCACAGACGCAGAATGCGCCTGAACATGGAGTACTCTCTGATCTCCCTGCCTCGCCTGGATCGCCGCCGGCGACCACCGCGGCTCTCGGGCGCTGACGAGCTTCGTCCCCCGTTTGAAAATTCAAACCTGACGGGTGGGACCCGCCCGTCAGCCTCTCAGTTCTTTTTAAACAAACCGTTTTCTGAAGGCGTCTTCTGCCAAAGTACGTCACCCCTCTGGGCCGGCGTATTTTCAATTGAATCGTTTTCTGTTTTTATAAGTTAGCCCCTGGAAGTTTTCTGTTTCATTACAGATGGGTCCTTGGGTTAAAACCCTTATAACTTTTTAACAGAAAGGAATTTTTGATTGATTCTTTTTCTGCCCTCTTTGAAATTTTTTCTAGTTTTTTATCAGATTTATTTGAAAAATATTTGGAGAAATTTTTGTGCACCTCACGGTATTCACGATAGCGCGTATATTTTCTTTATACCGTAGATACCGAAGGAGGTGACGGGACCGCAAACTTCACCGAGCTAGGCTCTGACTACTCTGAACCAGGCAAGCATGTTTGAACTTTTGATATGATGATTGTTTTGGCATGTTTGCATTAAGTAGTTTCATGGCATGTTGATGAGCATACCGACGAATGTCATGTTACATGCAACGATGAGGCAAGTGAGTTTCGAAAATCCATAAGTGGATGGATGTGAGTATGCATGGCCATGTGTTGGCATGAGGATGGGTAAGATGGCAGTGTTGTAGCATGCCAGTCTTATGCCAGACTATATGACTTCAGCGTCAACCCGTATCGGTCCAGTTCCTTCCATTTTCCCTTCCCTGTACTACCACATGTTTTTCGCAAGGAATATGGCTTAGTAAGTTGCAAACCGCTTTCTTGGTACACACCAAAAGGAGAGGCCGTGATGATGGTTCCATGGCCCTGGATTAAAGCCAGTCATCCGGTCAGGGGGCATGGGTGTTTCCGGTTGGGACCGAGAGGGGGGCACCCCTTAGAGCGCGCGTATATAAATTTGATCCCATGCTATTCGAGATTGTGATCTCCCCGTCTCAAAAGTTTTTCTTGGACGATGTCTAGGGTGATTCCTGGCATCAAGAGGTAGGATGGGTGTGTACTGGCTAGCTGCGTTTTCTTCCGAAAGACCGTAAACGGAACTAGTCCTTCGTGACTACGGAAATCCGTTGGCTGTGGGAAAAATTTTCGTACAAACTCTGCAGAGTCATATATTCATTTGAATCATCTATTCCATGTCCAAGTTCGGTATTATCTTATCCCGACAAATGTCAGTTTTGATGACAAAGACTCCGGTGAATCACATGAATGCTAAGTCCAGTTAAATGTTTATTCCTGTGGATGGACTAACCCGTTTATTATCATGAATTGAATATTTATTATGAGTATTATTTACTTGTGAAGAAAAGCCCTTTCTGCGATGTCGCTCAGACGTCCGACTATGGCATTGTTATTATTTACTTTGAATAAAAGCCCTTTCTGCGATGTCGCTCAGACGTCCGACTGTGGCATTGTTATTATTTACTTTCAATAAAAGTCCTTTCTGCGATGTCGCTCAGACGTCCGACTGCGGCAGTACTGTTATTTACTTCCAATATAAGCCCTTCTCTGATGTCGCCCCGACGTCTGACTGTGGCACGCATGTCTTTTATTTTCAGTTTAAGCCCTTTACGTGGTGTCGCTTAGACGCCCGACTGCGGCATGATCTTTATTTAATTGTTCACCCTTCGAGGCGTCGCTTTAGACACCCGATCGGTTTCCTATTATTTCTTTTTGTTGGGTTTTCAGGCGGACTACCGCCGATTCCCTTTTTACTTACCTTGCTTGTTAAATTTTGAATGTGCATTGGTAAATTAATCATGACGCATCCATGCATGCATTTGTTATATCTTATGTCCGAACTGTCTTGCGAGTACTTTCAAAGTACTCACCTGGCTTGTTGATTTGGCCAGATGCTGACGAAGGCGATCTCATGGATGAAGAATTTGATAGCGAGTCCGACGCCTAGAGGAATCCCAGTCAGTCTCGTACGACCCTGGATTTGGTCATTGTATTATATCCGCTTCCGCTACCAAATAAATTCATCGAGCCTCACCTCGACGCTCGATGAGATGCCAGTTTTAGAGTCATGTATCTCACTCCCCGCTGTGATTTTCCACCACCACCCTATCCTTGAGTCAGTAGTATGCCTCCACACCACAGTGTCATATCCGCCATTATGTATAATTATTGGCGTGCTTGTAATAATTTGGTTGAGCAACCGTAGCTCGACCCTGTAATATATTCTATGCTACTGGCTTATTGTATCAAGAATTTGTCTACCAGTGAGGAGGATTTTTCTCATACTGGACTCAAAAGATTAGTTTCTCAATAAACATTTTTATTAGAAAACCGGTCGTGACAGTTCGGTGGCACCGAGACTGCTAGGGTTTCACAAAGTGCTGAACTCGGTCACACCAATTTGCAATTCTCGGTCAGACCGAGAATCACATGTGCAATGGCCTGAGCCAAACCGGTGGAACCGATTTCATCAACTCGGTCGGTCCAAGATGGTTTCGGCGGAGACCTAACCCTAAATTTTCAATTCACGACTAAACTACGGAGTGTTTTCGATGGATAGAATGATCTCAATCATGGCAAGATACATGGCAAAGCAATGTGCTGGGGAATCAGAGTAAGAACAGCACAAAGATCAAGTCCATACCCTATTTCGGCAATGAACTTGCTACAGCGGCAACGACGGAGACGATCCCGTTGACGGCGGCGGAGACCAGCGATAGGAGGCGGCTGGCGACGAGGAGGATGATCCGGAGACCCAGGGAGGCAGAGCAGGCTAAGCGCGGGCGAAGAGGTTCGAAAAGTTTTCCCAAATTTGGGCAGCGGATATATATAGCCTGACTCTGTCGGTGTGACCTAGTGGAACAACTCGGTGGCACCGAGATTCATAACTGCAAGCAGTTACTGAAACTCGGTGTGACCGAAAAGTTCAAATCGGTTGCACCGAGATTGAAAACCTAGATCGACTTAGTGATCTCGGTATGACCGAAATGGATGAATCGGTCAGACTAAAACGCACAAAGAAGTTTTGGATTTTTAAGTCTATGACGAATCGGGGACTCTGAGTGCTCCTCACACAAAGTGGTTCGAATCTGACTTGATCAAACTTTGTGATGCAGCATGAATAGAGTTTGAGACGAGAAAAGCATAGATAGCTAGAGAAGGCTCTTAGGCATTCTTGTCCATCCACTTGGCAAAAGAAAAAGAAACCAACCAATCAAAACAACAAGTGGATGTCCTCGAATGAGTAAATTATGCAACCAACATGCTCACACAATAAAATGACAAATGAAATATGTGGCAAAGCATGCACAAACAATTCTAGCATCTATCAAGCAATTGGCGATGACTAGGTCATCTATATATGAGTATATTGACTTAGGAGTCAAATGAGAACATTTGATCGTAGGTCATACTCATCATTTAAGCACAAGTGGGGTTACCACTTTTACATAAAGCGTTGTTGTGTTCACACCATTAGAGTTGCTTTAGCTCAATTCTTAGAGTAAAGCTCCCCCTAGATGTGAGATCCCCCCTAAGAGGGATGAACTAACCTTGGGTTTTGTCGATGATGACTTCATGTAGGTGTTGAAGATGTGGATGCTCTAAGTTGATGTAGATCATTCGGAGCTATCCTTTGGAGTGAATTGCACTTTCAATACCTACACGGGTTAGTCCCACAAGGAACAAACAAGGATATCCATAGACATAGAGTGATGCACACACAATATGATGTCCATGAAAGCATTAGGTTACCTTGTCCCTTGTCTTACCAACAAGAGGGTTTGTGACTCCTTGAACTAGTGCAAGATGTGGAAGTTGATTGCACTTGTTCTTGCCAAAATGATAAGAGTGAAGTATGTTGGCGGAGTCACCCTCAAGAACTCTCTAGTTCTTCTTCTTCGGGATCCACACCATCTTGATGGGAATCCTCGGAGTTGTAGTTGTAGTTGATGAAGTGGAACTTGATGTAGTCTTGGGAACCCACTTGACCAAGGCCTTAGGAGCTTCTTCAAATGCATCAATTTCCTCTTGAAGCTTGCCCTTGCCTTTTTCCTTGTGGTCTTGTGGTGGAAGATCATCTTGAGCTTGTGTCCCCTTGAAAGAAGTAGGATCATACTTCTCTTGTTGAGGAACAAACTTCGTCTTGGGGTATTGATCTTCTTCCCACTCAACCATTGGCATTGAACTTTTGTTCAAAACCAATACCTTGATTCTTCTGGTGCCTTCCTTGCTTGCGTACAATTTTCTCGAATTGCTTACTCCCAGCAAGGCTCTTGTAAACACCTTTCTCTATGATTCCCTTCAATAAGCTATTTTCTTTCTCAAGTGTAACTTGGCTAAGAGAATCATTAGTGGAATCAAGAGAACTACTAGAAGCAACAATATTGGATTTAACATGATTATTGTTACTACTAGAAGAAGAATCCTTGTTCTTGTTACTAGACTTGACTTGAGGCATGTAAGTGGATAAGAGTAAACGCTTGGCAATGTAAGAAGAACTTTTCTTGCGAAGATCATCATTGATTGCCTTTAAGAACTCATGCTCTTGCTCAAGATTGAGCTTCTCAAAACGTAATTTCTCATGAGTCCTTAAAAGTTCTCGATGATCTCCTAAGATAGTTTCATGAGCTAACTTAAGAGTGTTTAGTTCTTTAGTTAGAGACTCGATCTTCTCCTTATCATTGTCATTCATTTCATCTTGATTAGCATGATTAATTGACGTTTCATCATAGTATTCATCACTACAGTTGTCAACAAGTAAATCATCATCACCTAACAAGTCATCTTCATCACTATTGAAATCAACATACTCGGAGTGTGATACATTTGGGCCTTTAGCCATGAAGCATCTTCCAATTCCTTCATTTGGTGAATCAAATATGTCGTAGGAGTTGGTTGACACAAGTGCTAGACTGGCAAAATCCTTCATCTTGAGTATATTCGGAGTCGGAGTGTTAGCTTCTCTCAGAGTGACTGTCGGAGTCGGAGCCGGATACCCATTCACCAACATGAGCTTGATGTCTTCGTTTTGTGTAGCTCCTTGACGACTTGTCCTTCCTTTCCGAATCCTTGCTTCTCCGGGAGGGTCTTCATTCATAACGATCATCCATACTCCTTCTCTCCCACGATGGTGATTCTTCTCTTCTACTTCTTCTTTTGGGAGAATCTTCTCTTCTCTTGTGGGGGGTCGTACACTCATTGGAATAGTGTCCGGGTCTTCCACAATTGTAGCAGTTTCGCTCTCGACTAGAAGATATTTTGTCATTGTAGGACCTTGACTTGGAACTTCTCTCTTTGCTTCTACTCTTGTAGAACTTGTTGAAGTTCTTCACCATTAGGCTCAATTCTTCATTGAAGGTTTGTTTCTCACTTGATGATGTGGGAGCTTCACATGAGGCTTTGTAAGCACCACTTGACTTGTTATGGAGCTCCTCCTTATCCTTGAGTGACATCTCATGAGCAACAATTCTTTCAATGACTTCCATTGGCTTGAGATCTTTGTAATTTGGCATCATTTGTATCAATGTGCATACGGTATCATATTTTCCATCCAAGGCTCTTAGGATTTTCTTGATGATGAATTTGTCGGTCATCTCTTCACTTCCTAAGCCGGCAATCTCATTTGTGATAAGAGCAAGCCTAGAGTACATTTCAGCGACACCTTGACCATCCTTCATTTTGAACTTGTCAAGTTGACTTTGAAGCACATCCAACCTGGATTCCTTGACAGAGTCGGTACCTTCGTGCATATCAATCAAAGTATCCCAAATTTCCTTTGCATTCTTAAGACGGCTGATTTTGTTGAATTCTTCGGGGCACAATCCGTTGAAGAGGATATCACAAGCTTGAGCATTGTATTGTAGCATCTTCAACTCTTCCGCGGTAGCTTCATGGTTCGGTTCTCTCCCATCAAAGAATTCACCTTGCAAGCCAACACACACAATAGCCCAAACGGCGAGGTTATGTCCAAGAATGCATCTTCATCTTATGCTTCCAACTAGCAAAATTAGTGCCATCAAAGTAAGGACCTCTACGGTGGTAATTTCCCTCGCTAGACGCCATACTCTCCTAGGTTGCGAAACCAAGGCTATGACTTCCAAAAGCTATGAAAATCAAAGCAAATGGAGACCAAAGCTCTGATACCACTTGTAGGATCAAAAGTATGTCTAGAGGGGCGGGTGATTAGACTACTTGACCAAATAAAAGTCTAGCCTTTTTCCAATTTTAGTTCCTGGCAGATTTTAGCAACTTTGGACAAGTCAAGCAATCTTAACACAATTCAAGCAAGCATGCAAAGAGTATATGAGCAGCGGAAAGTAAAGCATGTAACTTGCAAGAATGTAAAGGGAAGGGTTTGGAGGATTCAAACGCAATTGGAGACACGGATGTTTTTGTCGTGGTTCCGATAGGTGGTGCTATCGTACATCCACGTTGATGGAGACTTCAACCCACGAAGGGTAACGGTTGCGCGAGTCCACGGAGGGCTCCACCCACGAAGGGTCCACGAAGAAGCAACCTTGTCTATCCCACCATGGCCATCGCCCATGAAGGACTTGCCTCACTAGCGGTAGATCTTCACGAAGTAGGCGATCTCCTTGCCCTTACAAACTCCTTGGTTCAACTCCACAATCTTGTCGGAGGCTCCCAAGTGACACCTAGCCAATCTAGGAGACACCACTCTCCAAGAAGTAACAAATGGTGTGTTGATGATGAACTCCTTGCTCTTGTGCTTCAAATGGTAGTCTCCCCAACACTCAACTCTCTCTCACATGATTTGGATTTGGTGGAAAGAAGATTTGAGTGGAAAGCAACTTGGGGAAGGCTAGAGATCAAGATTCATATGGTAGGAATGGAATATCTTGGTCTCAACACAAGTGTAGGTGGTTCTTTCTCCAGAAAATATAAGTTGGAAGTGTAGGTTTGTTCTGATGGCTCTCTCGATGAGTGAAGATGAGGTGGAGGGGTATTTATAGCCTCCACACAAAATCTAACCGTTACACATAACTTTCCAAACTCGATGGGACCGAATGGTTAAACTCGGTCTGACCTATTTAGCAAAGCTAGTGACCGTTAGGGTTTTCGGTGGGACCAACATGCAACTTGGTAGGACCAATATGATTAGGGTTAGGGCATACGTAATCTCGGTGAGACTGATTTTGTAAATAAGCTAACCAGAGAGTTGGTCAGGTAAACTCGGTGAGACCGAAATGTTATGAAGGCAAAACAAAGAGTTTACATTGCAATCTCGGTGGGACCGATCGCTCATCTCGGTGCGACCGAAACGTTATGAAGGGAAACAGAGAGATTACAACCCCATGTCGGTGAGACCGAGATCCCTATCGGTGGGACCGATTTTCCTAGGGTTTGTGGCAGTGGCTAAGATATTTGAAACTCAGTGGCGCCGGATAGGAAAAATCGGTGGGGCCGAGTTTGACTTTTGGTATAGGTCATATGTGGATGTTAGAAAGTAGTTGAGGATTTTGGAGCATATCACTAAGCATTTTGAGCAAGAACCTCATTAAGCAACACCTCATCCCTCCTTGATAGTATTGGCTTTTCCTATAGACTCAATGTGATCTTGGATCACTAAAATAGAAAATGTAGAGTCTTGAGCTTTGAGCTTGAGCCAATCCTTTGTCCTTAGCATTTTGAGGGGTCCACTTTTCTCATCCATGCCATGCCAATCATTGAGCTTTTTTGAGATATTAATCTTGAAATAGCATTAGCTCAATGAGCTATATGTTGTTAGGAATTACCAAAACCACCTAGGGATAATTGCTCTTTCTGTAGCCACCGAGCTCCTCGGATTGACCCCGTGGCACATGCCTGCTCCTATGCACGCCCATGCCCGACCCTGCTGCTCTTCTTCCGTGCCCGCGGGGCCACTCCCTCTCCATGCCCACGCCCCTGCTACACCGCGTCGGTCGCGCCCGCCACTGCCGTCGCGCTCGCCGCAGCCACCGCACCACTATGCCCCGCGCGACACACACCCTGGCCGCGCGCCACACTCTCGCTGGCTGCATTCACCCCATCTGTTGCCGCCTATCCCTTCGCTCGCCCCGCTGTCGCACCCCTGCCTCGCGCCACCTCCAGTCGTGGCCATCTTCTGCCGGCCGCCGCCTCAGCCACGCCAGCCGCATCTCTGCCCTCCACCTTCGGCCGCTCGCCTCGCCTATTGCATGCTACTTCTGTTGGAAATATGCCCTAGAGGCAATAATAAATAAGTTATTATTATATTTCCTTGTTCATGATAATCGTTTATTATCCATGCTATAATTGTATTGATTTGTTCATGATAATCGTTTATTATCCATGCTATAATTGTATTGATAGGAAACTCAGATACATGTGTGGATACATAGACAACACCATGTCCCTGGTAAGCCTCTAGTTGACTAGCTCGTTGATCAATAGATGGTTACGGTTTCCTGACCATGGACATTGGATGTCGTTGATAACGGGATCACATCATTAGGAGAATGATGTGATGGACAAGACCCAATCCTAAGCATAGCACTAGATCGTGTAGTTCGTATGCTATAGCTTTTCTAATGTCAAGTATCATTTCCTTAGACCATGAGATTGTGCAACTCCCGGATACCGTAGGAGTGCTTTGGGTGTGCCAAACGTCACAACGTAACTGGGTGGCTATAAAGGTACATTACAGGTATCTCCGAAAGTGTCTGTTGGGTTGGCACGAATCGAGACTGGGATTTGTCACTCCGTGTAAGCGGAGAGGTATATCTGGGCCCACTCGGTAGGACATCATCATAATGTGCACAATGTGATCAAGGAGTTGATCACGGGATGATGTGTTACGGAACGAGTAAAGAGACTTGCCGGTAACGAGATTGAACAAGGTATAGGGATACCGACGATCGAATCTCGGGCAAGTATCGTACCGCTAGACAAAGGGAATTGTATACGGGATTGATTAAGTCCTTGACATCGTGGTTCATCCGATGAGATCATCGTGGAACATGTGGGAGCCAACATGGGTATCCAGATCCCGCTGTTGGTTATTGACCGGAGAACGTCTCGGTCATGTCTGCATGTCTCCCGAACCCGTAGGGTCTACACACTTAAGGTTCGATGACGCTGGGGTTATAAAGGAAGTTTGTATGTGGTTACCGAATGTTGTTCGGAGTCCCGGATGAGATCCCGGACGTCACGAGGAGTTCCGGAATGGTCCGGAGGTAAAGATTTATATATGGGAAGTCCTGTTTTGGTCACCGGAAAGGTTTCGGGGTTTATCGGTAATGTACCGGGACCACCGGGAGGGTCCCGGGGGTCCACCAAGTGGGGCCACCTGCCCCGGGGGGCCACATGGGCTATAGGGGGTGCGCCTTGGCCTACATGGGCTAAGGGCACCAGCCCCAAGGGGCCCATGCGCCTAGGGTTTCACAAAAGGGAAGAGTCCCAATAGTGGAAGGCACCTCCTAGGTGCCTTGGGGGGGAGGGAAACCTCCCTGGCCGCCGCCCCCCCTAGGAGATTGGATCTCCTAGGTCCGGCGCCCCCCCTTGGCCCTCCTATATATAGTGGGGGAAGGAGGGCTCTTTCATCCATGCCTTTGGTTGCCTCCTTCTCCCTTCTCCAACATCTCCTCCTCTCCCGTGGTGCTTGGCGAAGCCCTGCAGGATAGCCACGCTCCTCCATCACCACCACACCGTTGTGCTGCTGCTGGATGGAGTCTTCCTCAACCTCTCCCTCTCTCCTTGCTGGATCAAGGCATGGGAGACGTCACCGGGCTGTACGTGTGTTGAACGCGGAGGTGCCGTCCGTTCGGCACTTGGTCATCGGTGATTTGGATCACGACGAGTACGACTCCATCAACCCCGTTCTCTTGAACGCTTCCGCTTAGCAATCTACAAGGGTATGTAGATGCACTATCCTTCCCCTCGTTGCTAGTTTCTCCATAGATAGATCTTGGTGACACGTAGGAAAATTTTGAATTTCTGCTACGTTCCCCAACAGTGGCATCATGAGCTAGGTCTATTGCGTAGATTCTATGCACGAGTAGAACACAAAGTAGTTGTGGGCGTTGATTTTGTTCAATATGCTTGCCGTTACTAGTCTTATCTTGATTCGGCGGCATCGTGGGATGAAGCGGCCCGGACCAACCTTACACGTACGCTTACGTGAGACCGGTTCCACCGACAAACATGCACTAGTTGCATAAGGTGGCTGGCGGGTGTCTGTCTCTCCCACTTTAGTCGGATCGGATTCGATGAACAGGGTCCTTATGAAGGGTAAATAGCAATTGGCATATCACGTTATGGTCTTTGCGTAGGTAAGAAACGTTCTTGCTAGAAACCCATAGCAGCCACGTAAAACATGCAAACAACAATTAGAGGACGTCTAACTTGTTTTTGCAGGGTATGCTATGTGATGTGATATGGCCAAAAGGATGTGATGAATGATATATGTGATGTATGAGATTGATCATGTTCTTGTAATAGGTATCACGACTTGCATGTCGATGAGTATGACAACCGGCAGGAGCCATAGGAGTTGTCTTTATTTATTTATGACCTGCGTGTCAACTTAAACGTCATGTAATTACTTTACTTTATTGCTAAAGCGTTAGCCATAGTAGTAGAAGTAATAGATGACGAGACAACTTCAAGAAGACACGATGATGGAGATCATGGTGTCATGCCGGTGACAAGATGATCATGGAGCCCCAAGATGGAGATCAAAGGAGCTATATGATATTGGCCATATCATGTCACTATTATTTGATTGCATGTGATGTTTATCATGTTTATACATCTTGTTTACTTAGAACGACGGTAGTAAATAAGATGATCCCTCACTAAAATTTCAAGAAGGTGTTCCCCCTAACTGTAAACCGTTGCGAAAGTTCATCGTTTCGAAGCACCACGTGATGATCGGGTGTGATAGATCCTTACGTTCACATACAACGGGTGTAAGCCATATTTACACACGGGAAACACTTAGGTTGACTTGACGAGCCTAGCATGTACAGACATGGCCTCGGAACACAGAAGACCGAAAGGTCGAGCATGAGTCGTATGGTAGATACGATCAACATGAAGATGTTCACCGATGATGACTAGTCCGTCTCACGTGATGATCGGACACGGCCTAGTTGATTCGGATCATGTAATCACTTAGATAGCTAGAGGGATGTTTATCTAAGTGGGAGTTCATAAGATGAACTTAATTATCCTAAACATAGTCAAAAGGTCTTCGCAAATTATGTCGAAGCTCGCGCTTTATTTCTACTGTTTAGATATGTTCCTAGAGAAAATTTAGTTGAAAGTTGATAGTAGCAATTATGCGGACTAGGTCCGTAAACTGAGGATTGTCCTCATTGCTTCATAGAAGGCTTATGTCCTTAATGCACCGCTCAGTGTGCTGAACCTCGAACGTCGTCTGTGGATGTTGCGAACATCTGACATACACGTTTTGATAACTACGTGATAGTTCAGTTAAACGGCTTAGAGTTGAGGCACCGAAGACGTTTTTGAAACGTCGCGAAACATATGAGATGTTTTGAGGACTGAAATTGGGATTTCAGGCTCGTGCCCACGTCAAGAGGTATAAGACCTTCGACGATTTTCTTAGCCTGCAAACTAAGGGAGAAAAGCTCAATTGTTGAGCTTGTGCTCAGATTGTCTGAGTACAGCAATCATTTGAATCAAGTGGGAGTTGATCTTATAGATGAGATAGTGATGTTTCTCCGAAGTCATTACCAGCAAGCTGCTAGAGCTTCGTGATGAACTATAATACATCAGGGACATATATGATGATCCTTGAGATATTCGCGATGTTTGACACCACAAAAGTAGAAATCAAGAAGGAGCATCAATTGTTGATGGTTGAAGAAACCACTAGTTTCAAGAAGGGCAAGGGCAAGAAGGGATACTTCATGAAACGGCAATTCAGCTGCCGCTCTAGTGAAGAAACCCAAGGTTGAACACAAGCCCGAGACTAAGTGCTTCTGTAATAAGGGGAACAGCCGCCGGAGCAGAATTACCCTAGATACTTGGTAGATTAGAAGGCTGGCAAGGTCGATAGAAGTATATTGGATATACATTGTGTTGATGTGTACTTTACTAGTACTCCTAGTAGCACCAGGGTATTAGATACCGGTTCGGTTGCTAAGTGTTAGTAACTCGAAATAAAAGCTACGGAATAAACGGAGACTAGCTAAAGGTGAGCTGACGATATGTGTTGGAAGTGTTTCCAATGTTGATATGATCAAGCATCGCACGCTCCCTCTACCATCGAGATTGGTGTTTGCGTTGAGCATTGACATGATTGGATTATGTCTATCGCAATACGGTTATTCATTTAAGGAGAATAACGGTTACTCTGTTTATTTGAATAATACCTTCAATGGTCTTACACCTAAAATGAATGGTTCATTGAATCTCGATCGTAGTGATACACATGTTCATGCCAAAAGATATAAGATAGTACCACCTACTTGTGGCACTGCCACTTAAGTCATATCGGTATAAAACACATGAAGAAGCTCCATGTTGATGGATCTTTGGGCTCACTCGTTTTTGAAAAGTTTGAGACATGCGAACCATGTCTATTGGTGTATATGCATGAAGAAACTCCATGCAAATGGACCGTTTGAACTCACTTGATCTTGAATCACTTGAGACATGCAAATCATACCACATGGGCAAGATGACTGAAATCCTCGGTTTCAGTAAAATGGAACTAGAAAGCAACTTGTTGGAAGAAATACATTTTGATGTGTGCAGTCCAATGAGTGCTGAGGCGTGTAGTGGATATCGTTATGTTCTTACTTCACAGATGATTTGAGTAGATGTTGAGTACATTTACTTGATAAATCACGAGTCTGAATTATTGAAAGGTTCAAGTAATTTCAGGGTGAAGTTGAAAGATCGTCGTGAAAAGAGGATAAAATATCTATGATATGATCATAGAGATGAATATCTGAATTACGAGTTTGGCACAGAATTAAGACATTGTGGAAATTGTTTCACAACTAATACAGCCTGGAACACCATAGTGTGATGGTGTGTCCGAACATCATAACTGCACCTTATTGGATATGATGCATACCATGATGTCTCTTATCGAATTACCACGATAGTTTATGGGTTAGGCATTAGAGACAACCACATTCACTTTAAATAGGGCACCACGTAATTCCGATGAGATGACACCGTATGAACTATGGTTTAGGGAAACCTAAGCTGTCATTTCTTAAAAGTTTGGGGCTGCGACGCTTATGTGAAAAAGTTTCAGGCTGATAAGCTCGAACCCAAAGCGGATAAATGCATCTTCATAGGACACCCAAAACAGTTGGGTATACCTCCTATCTCAGAACCGAAAGCAATAAGGGATTGTTTCTAGAATTGGGTCCTTTCTCGAGGAAAAGTTTCTCTCGAAAGAATTGAGTGGGAGGATGGTGGAGACTTGATGAGGTTATTGAACCGTCTCTTCAACTAGTGTATAGCAGGGCACAAAGAGTTGTTCCTGTGGAACCTACACCAATTGAAGTGGAAGCTTATGATAGTGATCATGAAACTTCGGATCAAGTCACTCCCAAACCTCGTAGGATGACAAGGATGCGTACTACTTCAGAGTGGTACGTAATCCTGTCTTAGAAGGCATGTTGCTAGACAACAATGAACCTACGAGCTATGGAGAAGCGATGGTGGGCCCGGATTCCGATAAATGGCTTGAGGCCATAAAATCCGAGAGAGGATCCATGTATGAAAACAAAGTGTAGACTTTGGCAGAATGGCTCGATGGTCGTAAGGCTGTTGAGTACAGATGGATTTTAAAAGGAAGACGGACAATGATGGTAAGTATCACCATTAAGAAAGCTCGACTTGTTGTTAAGATGTTTTCCGACAAGTTCAAGGAGTTGACTACGATGAGACTTTCTCACTCGTAGCGATGCTAAGAGTCTGTTGGAATTATATTAGCGATTACTGCATTATTTATGAAATCTTGCAGATAGGATGTCAAAACATTGTTTCCTCGACGATTTTCTTAAGGAAAGGTTGTATGTGATACAACCGGAAGGTTTTGTCAATCCTGAAAGATGCTAATAAGTATGCAAAGCTCCAGCTATCCTTCTGAGGACTGGAGTAAGCATCTCGGAGTTGGAATGTATGCTTTGATGAGATGATCAAAGATTTTGGGTGTATACAAAGTTTATGAGAAACTTGTATTTCCAAAGAAGTGAGTGGGAGCACTATAGAATTTCTGATAAGTATATGTTATTGACATATTGTGGATCAGAAATGACGTAGAATTTCTTGAAAGCATATAGGGTTATTTGGAAAGTGTTTTTCAATGGAAAGCCTGGATTAAGCTATTTGAACATTGAGCATCAAGATCTATAAGGATAGATCAAAACGCTTAATGGTACTTTCAAATGAGCACATACCTTGATATGATCTTGAAGGTGTTCAAGATGGATCAGTCAAAGAAGGAGTTCTTGCCTGAGTTGTAAGGTATGAAGTTAAGACTTAAAGCTCGACCACGGCAGAATAGAGAGAAAGGACGAAGGTCGTCCCCTATGCTTAAGACATAGGCTCTACAGTATGCTATGCTGTGTACCGCACCTGAAGTGTGCCTTGCCATGAGTCAGTCAAGGGGTACAAGAGTGATCCAAGAATGGATCACAGTACAGCGGTCAAAGTTATCCTTAGTAACTAGTGGACTAAGGAATTTTCCCGGTTATGGAGGTGATGAAGAGTTCGACGTAAAGAGTTACGACGATGCAAGCTTAACACCTATCCGGATAGCTCTGAGTAGAGATACCGGATACGTATAATGGAGCAACAATTTAGAATAACTCCAAGTAGAATAGTTATTTGAAATGGCTCCAAATAGAGCGTGGTAGCTGCATCTAGGAGATGACATAAAGGTTTGTAAAGCACACACGGATCTGAAAGGTTCAGACCCGTTGACTAAAACCTCTCTCACAAGCAACATGATCAAACCCAGAACTCATTGAGTGTTAATCACATAGTGATGTGAACTAGACTACTGACTCTAGTAAACTCTTGGGTGTTAGTCACATGGCGATGTGACCCGTGAGTGTTAATCACATGGCGATGTGAACTAGATTATTGACTCTAGTGCAAGTGGGAGACTGTTGGAAATATGCCCTAGAGGCAATAATAAATAAGTTATTATTATATTTCCTTGTTCATGATAATCGTTTATTATCCATGCTATAATTGTATTGATAGGAAACTCAGATACATGTGTGGATACATAGACAACACCATGTCCCTGGTAAGCCTCTAGTTGACTAGCTCGTTGATCAATAGATGGTTACGGTTTCCTGACCATGGACATTGGATGTCCGTTGATAACGGGATCACATCATTAGGAGAATGATGTGATGGACAAGACCCAATCCTAAGCATAGCACTAGATCGTGTAGTTCGTATGCTAAAGCTTTTCTAATGTCAAGTATCATTTCCTTAGACCATGAGATTGTGCAACTCCCGGATACCGTAGGAGTGCTTTGGGTGTGCCAAACGTCACAACGTAATTGGGTGGCTATAAAGGTACACTACAGGTATCTCCGAAAGTGTCTGTTGGGTTGGCACGAATCGAGACTGGGATTTGTCACTCCGTGTAAACGGAGAGGTATCTCTGGGCCCACTCGGTAGGACATCATCATAATGTGCACAATGTGATCAAGGAGTTGATCACGGGATGATGTGTTACGGAACGAGTAAAGAGACTTGCCGGTAACGAGATTGAACAAGGTATCGGGATACCGACGATCGAATCTCGGGCAAGTATCGTACCGCTAGACAAAGGGAATTGTATACGGGATTGATTAAGTCCTTGACATCGTGGTTCATCCGATGAGATCATCGTGGAACATGTGGGAGCCAACATGGGTATCCAGATCCCGCTGTTGGTTATTGACCGGAGAACGTCTCGGTCATGTCTGCATGTCTCCCGAACCCGTAGGGTCTACACACTTAAGGTTCGATGACGCTGGGGTTATAAAGGAAGTTTGTATGTGGTTACCGAATGTTGTTCGGAGTCCCGGATGAGATCCCGGACGTCACGAGGAGTTCCGGAATGGTCCGGAGGTAAAGATTTATATATGGGAAGTCCTGTTTTGGTCACCGGAAAGGTTTCGGGGTTTATCGGTAATGTACCGGGACCACCGGGAGGGTCCCGGGGGTCCACCAAGTGGGGCCACCTGCCCCGGGGGGGCACATGGGCTATAGGGGGTGCGCCTTGGCCTACATGGGCCAAGGGCACCAGCCCCAAGGGGCCCATGCGCCTAGGGTTTCACAAAAGGGAAGAGTCCCAATAGTGGAAGGCACCTCCTAGGTGCCTTGGGGGGGGGGAGGGAAACCTCCCTGGCCGCCGCCCCCCCTAGGAGATTGGATCTCCTAGGGCCGGCGCCCCCCTTGGCCCTCCTATATATAGTGGGGGAAGGAGGGCTCTTTCATCCATGCCTTTGGTTGCCTCCTTCTCCCTTCTCCAACATCTCCTCCTCTCCCGTGGTGCTTGGCGAAGCCCTGCAGGATAGCCACGCTCCTCCATCACCACCACGCCGTTGTGCTGCTGCTGGATGGAGTCTTCCTCAACCTCTCCCTCTCTCCTTGCTGGATCAAGGCATGGGAGACGTCACCGGGATGTACGTGTGTTGAACGTGGAGGTGCCGTCCATTCGACACTTGGTCATCGGTGATTTGGATCACGACGAGTACGACTCCATCAACCCCGTTCTCTTGAACGTTTCCGCTTAGCGATCTACAAGGGTATGTAGATGCACTCTCCTTCCCCTCGTTGCTAGTTTCTCCATAGATAGATCTTGGTGACACGTAGGAAAATTTTGAATTTCTGCTACGTTCCCCAACAACTTCCTGCTGCTATGCGCCGCTCTACCGCTGCTACGCTGCTGCGCCATGCCCTCGACACCGCCGTGGACAAATGTGGCAGAGGGATTGTTAATGGAGTACGAGAAGGAGGTGGCGGAGAAGATGTGGAGAGGCAGGAGGTCTGGGATGGTGTCACCTGGCTGTGGTGGAGGTGTTTATGCGAGAAGGAGCCAGAGTGGAAGGAGAGGTCACAGTTGAAAAGAATCACAAAAAAAATCATAACCCGGAGATCTCATTCCAAAAAAATGCTAATATCGATGGAGGGGTGATTTTCTTCAATAGGTGGGAAACATAGGAAATATTGGTTGTTATCAAGGAAAGGTAAAAATTTAGGAAAGTTAGGATTTTTGAACTGATTTCTATACAAATGGGGTTTTATTGTTTGGTAACGTGATATTAGTACCTGCCCGTTTGTGACGTGTCTGATTAGGAAAGTTTGCAAATGTTAAGAAACTATTTATTGAGAGGAAAGTTGTGACCTGTCTGTTATTTGTTTCCTAAAACAAATTTCACTAATAAGAGAAATCGATTGATTTAGATAAGTTAGGAAAATTAGATTAAAATGTATTATTTGTTTCCTGAAAATCTGTTATTTGTTTCTTAAGACAAATTGAACCAAAAAGGAATCGATTGATTTGCATAATTTAAGGAAGTTAGATCTGTGATTTGTTATACGTTAGGAAAGTTCTGGTTGTAATAAAGAGCGGAGAGAAAAATAAACCGATGGACCAGAGTGGGAGGGGGTGGTGGGAGGAGAGACGAAAAAAACCCAACGAAAATAAACCGCGTAGACTATTCACCAACTCATCCATTAAAAATAGAGATTATGAGGTTCACCATTCGCAGACAGAACTAACACAAGCGACAGGAGTTGGGCTGTCCCACTCTCGTTTTTCTATCTTTTCTTTTCCTTTTTTTGTTCTTTTGTTTTTGTTTTTTTGTTTAATTTCCCTTTTTATTTTTCAAGATTAGTTTTTTTTATTTTTTAAAAATATGCTCGTATTTTTTGAAAAGTATTCATAATTTTCGAAAAATGTTTGCGTTTTACATAAATTGTTCAAACTTTAAATGTATTCCCTTTTGAAATTTTGTTCGAGAAAAGCTCATGTTATTAAAAATTGTTTTGGGGATCTAGAAAATGTGTCCTGAAATATTCATGTTTTCAAATTCTGTTCCTAAGTTTAAAATTTTGTTCGGTAATTTTATAAAATTATCCCATTTTTCAAATTTTATTCAAAAATGAAAAAAAACACATTGAAAAAACATATTGTGCTCGAGTTGGGAATAATAATAAATATTTTAAATTCCGAGAAATGTTTGGAAAAAATCGGAAGGTTTTTTGTTCTGCCGCTAAATTTAATTATTAAATGTCCGCGCAGCATATTAGTCGCAAACACGCAGCACCTCCATTGGATATTTACATGCATCCAAAACGGGCGTTCGTGATTTCGTTTGCTTACTAGCACGCCACTTTCGTTAGGATTTTTACAATGCAGCAACAAATACGAGGTTTCCATCAGATGCAGGGTGGGCTCGCCTCAGGCGCAGAAATAAAAGGCCGGTGCAGCGCAAGAGTAGCTCTCCTCTCCATCACACTTTTGTTTCCCTCTTTTTTTATTAATATTACTTATATTTCCAAAATGCAAAATTAATGTACTGAAATATTTTTGGAAATTCTTGCAGTTCAAAAACTATTCATGAGATTTGGAAAAAATGTTTATACAATGTAAACAAATAGTCACATAATTCAGAGGAAATATTTCATACAATTCAATACGTGACATTGAAAAAAATCTGAACACCTTTCCAAAATATGTTTAGGGCTTTTAAAAAAATCACCTAGTTTGAAAAAAAATCAGGCCATGGAAATAACCTTCATCATGCAGATGGTGTTTTAATAAGTATTCTAAAATAATAATTCCAAAATAGGTATTTTGAAAATTGCAAATCATATATTAAAAAAATGTGCAACATGTATCACAAAAATGTTACACATGCTTAAGCAAAATATAAAGTGTGTATTAAAAATAGACATGTGTTGAAAAAACCTGAAGAAACCTTTGAAAACCGAGAACAAGAAAAACTGAAGAAAATCGAAGAAAAAAAGGAACAAACAAAACAGACAAGAAACAAAAATCGATAAAATAGTGAAAATTGTTAAAAAAATCAACACATAAAAAACCATGGACCTTATTAAAACCGGACTGAATCAACTATATTTGCTTTCCAAAGTGCTCTATTTTGCTGGCCTACTAAGGCAAGCCACAGCGGAGCACTAACGACAAGGCTCGAATTCTTTATTTGACTCATTAAGAGTCAACGTGCCGATCACTCACACACAAGGCACGAGCTAGCGATCGGTTGGGATTCCACCTCTAGTTTCCATCAAACGTGTACGCTTCTCTTAATTTAAGAGGATGTTTGTTTCCAGGGACTTAGGGCCAGTTTGTTTGGACAATTCTCCAAGAATTAACCCCCTCCCCAGCTTCTTCCAAAATTGCCACTCTATATTTTGTTACATTTCCTAGCTAATTAGATTTTAACTAGCTAGGAATTGTAAAAAAAGATGAAGTGACAATTCTGGGAGAAGCTGGGGAGGGGGTCAATTCTCGAAGAATTGCCCAAAAGAACTGGCCCTTATTGGTCTAGGGACTTAAAAAAGTCCCTATAAGTTCCATCTAAACTAAACAGGAGGGACTTATAGGGACTTAAAGTGGGCATTTGGGACTTATGAAATAAGACTCTCAAGGAAGGGTTTATAGGAGCTTATAGTTATAATATGGTCTTTTAGTCCATGTTAAGCCCCATGAACCAAACAGGTAGGCACTTTTTAGGGACTTGAGACTTATAAGTTGGGACTAAAAAAAGTCCTAAGACTTATGAACCAAACAGGGCCTAAGAACCTTCTTGATGATTCCGGCTCTAGTTTTTATCGGTTTATTAATTGGGTTTCTTTTCTGTTTTATTTCTTTAATAGATTTTTTCTTTTCGTTTTTTGTTTACATTTGTTTTTTTGTTTCACTTTTACTTAATTTTATTTTCCAAAAAGTGTTCTTGTTTTTTAAAATCTCATAAATTCAAGAAGTGCATGATTTTCAAAATAATTTGTTTTAAATATTTTTATATTTATCTAAAGTATTTGTGTTTGAAGAATCTTCGAAGTTTTCCAAAAAGAATCAGATTCTGCAAATAAAACTCCCATTTTCAATTTTTTCACAATTTTTTTTGGAAATTTATAAAATGTTCAATTTTTTTGAAAACTATTATCATTTTCAAATATTGTCTTCACATCTGGTTCACGAATGCAAACACTGTTTGTTTTTTCATAAAATGTTTGGCATTTAAAAAAATGAGGGCATTCTTAGAATTATTTGAAATACCAAAAAGTACTCAAAATTTTAGAAACTTATTCGGTTAATTCAACAATTGTTTGCATTTTAAAAACAAGAAGAAAAGTTGAGATACCCTGAGTTTTAATAATTTGTGAACAATTTTTGAAAACACGTTATTTTTTGGAAATTCCATTCAAAATTTGAAACATGAACATTTTTTTAGTACGGGGACATTTTTTTGTTAGAATGGATGTTTTGAAGCATGTTTTGAAACTATGATTGTTTTTTGGAAATTTTTAGCGTTTACAGATATAAATTTTGACAAATAAGAAATGATAAAAAGGAAGCGTAAAAAGGAAAACAAACCAGTAAAAAGTAAAAACATCGGCCCTTTTCACTGTTGATGGGCCAACCCAGTCTATTGCTGCCTATGCGAAAGATGGATGACTGTTTTAGGCATTTAGTGTTAAATAAGGCCTCCTCTATTGCCCTTGGGCTTTTGCACTAGGGGAAGTGACGCTCATCGGATCAGATAATCGCACATATCAAATTATCAAAGTAGCGAATACGAATCAAACCAACATGATGAAAGTGGCTAGATGAAATTTTCGTTTACCCTCAAGAATGCTTTGCTTATCATAAGAGACCGTTTTGGCCTGTCCTTTGTCACAAAAGGATTGGGCTACCTTGCTGAAATTTTGTTACCATTACCGTTACTTGCTCGTTACAAATTATCCTGCTATGAAACTACTCGTTACTTATAATTTCAATGCTTGCGGAGAATACCTTCCTGAAAACTAGTCATTTTCTTCTGCTCCTCGTTGGGTTCGACACTCTTACTTATAGAAAGGATTACGATTGATCCCATATACTTGTGGGTCATCACACGCGAGTGAGTGTCATAGGATAAAACCACCGCGTGCATGTACCTGTGTGTTATGTGATGTTTGAATACTCAATGCACAACTTTGACGCGGCACATGCTTCATAAACCGGAAACGCACTACACCATGATGCTTAGCCCCCTCACTTCAAGACAGTGGGAGGGACTCACGTGTACGCACATGCCCGAACTTTGATATGGAATCTTATCATGATCCACACCACACACATGCCAAGATGAATCCACCTTTTGGTCAAATGCCACTCATTGTTGGTGGAAACTGAAAACCTTTGCGGGCTAACGAATGGGCACGTTGCTGATAACCGCACGAGGGAGAGTTTCCGAGAGGACCAGCAATGTATGAAAGGGTTGTGTAATGCTTTAAATGACCAATTCACAACTTTGATGTGACATATATGACTCACAAAATGATCAATAATCCCACACGGAGGTTCACGACTCGTAGTGTACTGCCGGACCCCTCCCCCCACCCCCACACACAGACACACACATCCCGCACCACCACAGCCACTCTGAGGCATGTCAATTTTTTTTCTACAGTGAACATGTGACCAAAGGAGTGTCGTGTTAAAATTAAAAAAACAGACATC